>NW_011888941.1:1468355-1486890 GCF_000151845.1 Pteropus vampyrus
CAAAACAAAACAAAGAAAAAAAACAACTTAGAGGTAACCCATTAAAATACTTAATCTACGGCCAAGATTATGTTGAATTCAGAGCAAATTATGTATGAATTTATCACAAATACAATTACATATAACATTTCTCTTAAGAGTGAGGGTTTTTATTTTTTTTTCCATGCTGATAATATTACCTCAAACACTTTAAAAAATAAAGTCTTCTGTCTCTTTTTGGCTAAACCTTATGCTAGCAAAATAGTTAAATATCTAAAAGAATCATGGAAAAAGGGCTGAGATTTTAGAGGCAAGGATTCAAATTCTTGCTCCCTCCTTTAAGATTTTGGTTGACTGTGGCAAGATTCCCCAGCTACCTTAGGCTTAGAGTTTTCTTCTGTAAAAGTGTTGCAGAAAAATCAGACCAGTGAGAAACCAAGCACCACTTGGAAATTTGGAGAACTCAGGTTTATTATGCTGGTGGTCCCAGAAGAACTAGTGCTCTGAAGATCTGGGCCCTGAGCTCAGGAGTAACCTTACTTTTATAGGGCTTAACAAGCAAAGACAATATATCTGTTATCTAGACAGAACAAGCAAAGGGGAGGGTGAGTCTTCAGTTGATCTCCTGGTTACTCTGCCCTTTGGCCTATGCAGCAAGCATGTCTACAGAAGAAGAACAAAGAGCTCATTACAAAGTTAGCCATTTGAGTGGAAAATTATTCTTCAAAAGGAACAACAAATAGGGAAACTCAGGAAAGTATACACCAGACACTACTAGACACTCATTCTGTTGCCTAAAAATGAATTTACCTTGGCTGAGGATAAAGTGTAGCTCCACATTTTCTGTTCTCTGCTTTCTCTTTGAAATATCTAATAATTTAATTATTAGAAATAAATATGAATAAAAATAGCAACAGCAATAAGACAACCACAACCATAATAATGAAAGCTAATATTTATTTACAATGTGCCAGACACTGGCTAAGTGCTTTACATGACTTTCTTTCTTTACTTGTCACTACCATTTTACAAGGGGACTGCTATTAGCCCTACATGACTGTTAAGAGACCCAAATGAGTTAAGAAACTTGCTCAGGATCACATCTTGTAACTGCTAAGTGGCAGTCAGGATTTGTTAAACAGCGTGTTTTATATAGATATGAGTGAAGCCTTTAAAATTAAAGCTTAATAGAATTAAAAACAACTAAAGGATTTCTTGTAACTTCTGGCCAACCGATTGGTAATTTTCGAGGCATCAATTAGGATTGGTCATAGATTTAGACGTAGATTTCGTCAAAGACTAAATATTTAGTCAAAAATATTTTTAAAAGATTGTCTATACAGCTGTCTGTTGCCTTCTCATGGCCAAACTCTGTGAGTTCCATTCTTCTTGGTGGATACATAGTGATGCAAGACAGGTTGGTTCCCCTTGAGTGGAGATTCAAGTCCTGCATTGACAGAGAGTCTTTAACTGTGCGCAGAAAAAATTCAAGTGCACACCAGAGTTAGAGACAAAAATAAAGTCTATTAGAGAAGGAATAACACTCCACAGACAGAGATATGGTCTTCTTTCAGAGACGAAGAGTGAGGGAGCCAAGAGGAACAGAGAGACAGAGAGAAAAGACAATAAGAATGACTCTGAGTGTTTGGGGAATTCAGTTTATACATCATTCTAGGTTTTTGTGAATTACAGTTTAAAGATTTTGTTCACCTGTTTTCCTTTGATGGTATGGGTATACAGTGTGAAAGATAAGGGTAGGTAGTGAGAAAGCCTGCTGGCAATCCCCAGGCTTCGATCTATAGGCTTCTCATAGTTTTTGGACATTGAGAATGAATGCATGGTAGACTTCAAGATTCTATTTTCTGTTCATGGTATGGGTAAATGCTAATTTAGTAACCCCAGTAGGACTTTTCCTTTGTTCTGTAGATTTCCTCCTGGCTGGCCTTAGGGCTGATCAGCACATTGCAGTCTCTGATTGTGGCTTGATTTAACATTTAGTTATCATGCCTCCTCCCTACATTAATAGCAATGTTTCTAAAGTCATAGACTTTCCGGCCCCCACATGAAGGATAAGTTACAAAGTATTTCTAGGGAGAAAAAGACCAATAGAAATGTCTTAGGTCTTTGTAATCCTTCAAAATGTAATATAACTGATATAATATAAACAATTAGAATTATAATGAATTTTATAAACTTGGAAAATTTTGATTTTGCGCATGTTTGATTACAGAAATACTCTCTAGATATATGAATAAATGAAATTTTTAAAACATATGTTCCATTCAGAGATGTATTTAATCTTTTTTTTAAATCTGTGGTTGAGTGTTTTAATAGCTCAATGTTATTGATCTTATGCTCTTAGGACTTGTTGAGTAAGAAAGGATTCAAACTATAACAGTCCCACTGTCTGAACAGTGGATTCCTACCTTAGAATAATTATCCCTAAAAGAGGAGTACATATATTTAAAAAGGGGTTACATATATTTAAGAGGAAGTAACAGAACATCTTTATCTTTTTGGTAATAATTTAAAAATAATGCAAAGAGATTCTTTGAAATATTGTAGATAAAATGCAAGCTATTCAAAGCAGGGTATATGCCTTCCTTTTCATCATTTCCAATTCATGAAGACTCCAGTGCATTGTGGGAAGACTGTTATAGTATCTGAATTTTGAATAGTTTTTGGCTGAATGTAAACATGACAAAATTTGACTGATAGAATAGCTGAAGGGCTTGACTTGCTGTGACTTATGGAATTGAATTTCTTTATTCTGCTACTCAAAAGCTCACTGGTAGTACCCACTAACAATGTCAACTAGCAGGTAAATGCCTAGAAATTTCTTTTCTGTAAGAGATGTTACAAAATTTGATCAAATCAGTATTGCACATGAGAAATATATTATGAAAATTGAATTTTTAAGTTATCGCCAGACTAAGAGCTGACCTCAGGATTATGTATCGTATCAGTCAGCTTAGGCTAAGTTATGTGACAATAACGAGCATCCCCCAACTCTAGGTGGCTTATAAAAATGCACATTAATATTTGGGTCATGCTACTTATCCATTACAGGTCAGTCATATTTCTTGAACCTAGGATAAAGGCACAATTTCTCTTTAGAACATTGCCCAGTTTTGTGGTAGAGGGAAATAAGAATATGACAGAATCACTTGTGAGTTTTTAAAGCTTTTTTTCAAAAGTGTCACATGCTGCTTCCTCTCCCATTTCATTGGCCAAAGGAAGTCATGTAGCCAAGACTGGTGTCAATGAGGCAGGGGTATATAATCCTTTTGTAGGGAAAAGCATTCTAATTCACATAGCTAAACCTGATGTCAATTGATTGAAGATGTATAATCTTCCTATATGGAAAGGTAGTGAGTATTTTGAATAGTAATAAAACCTACCTCGGTTACCTAAGAAGCAATTGGTAGTAATGCAGCTTTTTCTAGACTGTAGCCAGCATCTTCCTTAGCCTGTAAAAATAAATAAGCTAAGAGGAAAAATAATTTTCTCCCAGTCTTGGAGCAATTAGCAAATGGCCCCTCGGGCAAGAGACAAACCATCTAATTCTGGGGAAGGCAAAAGGCCAATGACTACTTTGTTGGTGGAATGCCTAAAATGAAAATCTCTCCCATTTGGCAGCTGAAAGTGAAGGAAGGAAAGCAAATTTGCACAAATAACTAATTACAAAAGGGGCACTTATTAATTATTAGCTCCTATGGCATAGCCTGGAAGTAACTCTTGCAGACTCACAGATTATTTGGACTTGAGGTAAAGTGCACAGAACTCAGCAGAACAAATTAAGTCAGAGGACAGTGCTATAGAATCTCTGGGACATGTGCCAGACGGAGAGGACAGTGTTCTCCCCCCGCTGGAAACTGTAAAAAGCATGGGGATTACTCGTTGCGGAAGTTGGAGAAGTAACATGTCCATGACCTAATCTGTAGTAGAGCATCATTTGGGCATGTCTGCACATTTCTTTGGGTTCAATGTGGTCAGGCTATTTAAAGTAGGGATTTGATAGCCAAATATAGTCTAATTAGGAAACATTTCTCTAGGTTGGTCAACAATTCAAAGTTAAAGAAATATAATCCCATCAGCCTCTTTTATCTCCCACAATGCAATACAGCCTTTCGGACAGTAACTGTCTCTGTCATATGTAGATGATTGTTTGGTTCCCCATGTGTCCGCCTGGTCAATATCTGTTAGGTCTCCATGGAAACTTTCCCTCTGGGATACTTTTTTTTAAAAAACCCATTTCCTGCCTTGCTAGTGTCCCACATAGCTCAGTTATTTACCTATCTCTGAATAGCTAGTGTATTTGTGCATGATGACTGTCACACTGCATTAGATTGCCAGTTTACATTCTTGTCTCCCTTATGAATGAAACATGTATTATATGGCTATTTCTTCAGAATAAATTAGATACCTCTGTGTCCTGAGGTGGAGTCCACATCTCCTCAGCCTTATACTCCCAACTCTAGGTGCTCCATAAGCTTGTGGAATGAATTAACTTTCAATTTGCCTGAATTGCAACTATAGCACTAAAATATCTATGTCTATGTCCAAGTAGAGATTATATAGAACTGTCATTTCTTGAGCACCCACCAGATACTGTGTTCAATGCTTTGTCAATGCTATTTTATGTCGTTTAATCTCAACAGCATCCCTGTACGCTCAGCATTAATGTCCCCATTTTACTAATTAAAAAGTAAATTTGAGGATGAGAGAGATTAGGTATTATTTAGAGAATTCACAGTTCCACAAGTATTGCTGCCTTTCTCAGTATCTTCAAAAAGAAAAAGTAACTAGATTGTAGTAACTCATGAAGGAATAAATTAGAGCTTCTATCTTGAATATATCCAAACATTTCTGAATACTAGATGCATTCCTACTATTATTTTTCAAAAGTTCCTTCATGGAGTTGAATAGAGACTGATAGATAAACATACAATTGTTAGAAATAGGCCAGAATTTCTTTCTGGTACCTGATTTTCCAGAGGTTTGTCCCACAAAATAAATATACTATCTATCAATTAAAGTTTAAAAACAGGATTAACTGTATTTATATGCATTTTCATAACTCCATCATAAAGGAAAAACAATGTAACTGGTAAATCAAATGAATTGGATTTGGTAAGCAAGCAAGAAGGGGCTTCTTCATTCCTTACCACTACTAATGACATGTCCTGATGGCATTCCCTCCCCTGGCACTGGATAACAAGTGAAGTAGAGCTCAGATCTCACTCTTCTATACTACTAACCACCTGGCAAACCTAAATCTTACCCACATCAGAACTTGAATCTGTAATTAGACAGAAGCTTCTCTTCTGTCTCCCACTCAAGCTAGAAGCAATCTTAAAACCTCAGTATGAGAAAAGGTGGCCTGTTTTGTTTCATTTTGTTGAAGCTTCTGCACTTATATTGCTTCTTCTAGCTCCTCCAGAGCTGGGATGGAGAGAGGAGATGTGAGGTTCAGGAGTGGTTCTTACTTGGCTTTGGATTTGCTGTTGGACTGTGGTAACCCCTGGGTAGTAGAGGCCAGAGGCTGTTTTTTTCCTCTCAGAGGACACTTTTATGGGCTCTTTGCATAATATGGGGAGTTACTACCAATCTGTATTAGTCGGGGTTCTCTAGAGAAACGGACCAACAAGACCTATATCTGTAGATAAAGATGGACATATAGATATGGAGATGTATTATGAGGAATTGGCTCACAGCATTTAGAAGGCTGTGAAGTCCCAGAGTTTTCCTGTCTGCAACCTAGAAACCCAGGAAAGCTAGTGGTGTCATTTCAGTCTAGTCCAAAGTCCTGACAACCAGGGGAGTAGATGAAATAAGTCCAGCTCCAAGGGCAGGAAAAGGAAATGTCCCAGCTCAAATGGTCAGACAGGAGGGAAATAAATCCTTCCTTCCTCTGCATTTTGCTATTTGGGTCCTCAAGGGACTGAATGATATGCACCATCATTGGGGAGAGCAGTGTGCTCCACTCAGTCTCACGATCCAAATGCTCATCTCCTCCAGAAACGACCTCATGGACACACCCAGAAATAATGTTGAATCTGGTCACCCAGCGAGCCCATCAAGATGATGCATAAAATTGGCCATCATACCACTGTTGACCAACTTGGCCATGGTGTTTTTTTTTTTCTCAGTTGTTAAGAATACCTCAGCTTTCCCTCTGGCTTATAACCTCTTTCTGCTGAGGAGCTGTCTCTGGCAGGCCTTGGAAAACCATTAGGCCTCCATGACCCACCCAACATTAGAGGTTCAAGTGTCTCCCACTACAGCCTTTCTTCTTGGCTCTGTGGCCATAGGCAGCCTCTTTCCTTCAGCTCTTTCCAGGGACATGACCTTCCTGCCCCTCAAACTCCCAGGACACAGGTCAATTCCACCCAAAGATTCTCAGTATTCTTCAGGACACAAAGTTTCTTCACTTGATTTGGGGTCAGTGAAAACATCCCTCCATGCCTTCCCTTAAGGCAGCAAAACACTTCTCTTCCCTATAGACTCAAACCAGCCTGTATCTCCTCAAGTAAACCCTTCTCTTTCTCCAGTCTCTCCCTTCTCCAATCAGCTTCTACTCTTCCTATCTGTTAATTGGTAAACAGGCCACAGAAGTGGGGTTTGCCTATCCCTTAGTTTAGCAAGACATAGATGGTGTTATGGACTGACTGTGTCTCCCCAAAATTCATATGTTGAAATCCAATCCCCGGTGTGATGGTGTTTAAAGGTGGGGCATTTGGGAGGTGATTAGTTCATGAGGGTGGAGCCCTCCCAAATGAGATTAGCGCCCTTATAGGAAGAGGCCAGAGAGCTAATTTGCTCTCTTTCTGCCCTGTGAGGACACAAGTAGAAGTCATCAGTCTGCAGCCTGGATGAGGGTGCCCACCAGAACCTGCCCTTGGTGACCCCCTGATCTCAGTCTTCCAGCCTTAAGAATTGTGATAGATTTATGTTTTTTATAAGCTTCTCAGTTTACGGTCCTTTATTGTAGCAGCCCAAGCTGATAGACAGGTAACATCATACCATGGTACTGACTAAAGTGCCCAGCAAAGATGCCACTGGCCTCATTTCTGGAGACTGTGCCTATTTATAGTACAGGGCTCAAAAGACTTTGCAGATGGAATTAAGTTTATATACCCTAAGTTAGGGACACAATCCTGGTTTATCCAACATGTCCAATCTGATCACATGAGCCCTTAAAAGGAGAGAACCTTTTCCGAATAGAGGCAGGAGACATGAGGTAGAAGATAAGGTCAGAGAGATTCATAGTGCAAGGAGGATTCAGCCCATTGCTGCTGGTCTTGAAGACAAAGGGAGCCACCAGCCAGGGTATGAAAGGGGCCTGTGGAAGCTGAGAATGACTTTTGTCAGCAGCCAGCAAGGAAATGGAGACCTTTGTCCTACAAATGCAAGGATTGAATTCTGCCATCCTCCTGATGACCTGGAAGAAGATTCTCCCCCCAGATCTTTCAGATAAGATCTGCTGACATCGTTATTTCAGCCTTGAGAGATCTAATGCACTTATGAATGACAGAGATATGGGAAGATAAACTTGTGTGGTTAAACTGCTCAATTTGTGGTGATATATTGCAGCAGGAATAGAACACTAATACAGATGATGTGGCTACTCTTGAGAATAAAGGTAGCTATTGTCTCCATTCTGTCTTCTCCTGTGAGGTCTGAACCAGGACCACAAGAAAAGTCCAGTTTAATATCATGTTGTGTGTTTCCTTTGTTCAAGTCACTACTCAGCGACCTGCTGCTTCTCCAGAGTCTGATAGAGGTCAGCAGGGTCATGAGCAATACCTGGGGAAATTCAGGGCCAGAAGCAGGGAAGCGGCCAGCAGTAGATTCATATTTTGTTATGAGACCTAAATGTTAACTCTCATACACAATTTCTCTCTATTCTATTGAGCTATATATAAAGAGTGGAAATGAGGGCTTACATTTATATATATTCAGGAATTAAGTTCCTCAAATCCATAGATTTTAAATCCGACCTGCTCAGCTTCACACAATGTGTCAGCTGCTTACATTTTCCTTCTGCTTGCGTTTTCCTATTTCTCTACAATATTAGAAGAGGAGGAGGCAGCATGCAAGATTACCTTCATTATAATTATTTGGTTGCTGTCTGATGTGGAAAGAAATGATGAAATGTGAATTGCTGCAATATCCATGGCTCATGGGTAGAGGGTTGAGGTGGGATTCAGGAGCACATAAGTGTATTAAAGAAAGATTTAAAATGAGCTTTCTGAATCGGTACTTTGAGGGTTACAGAGTATAGGCACTTACTGATCATCTCCTACCCCGAACAACCTCTACAGTAGAGGAATAAATCCAGCAATGAAATCAGTCAGATGCTGTTTTATGTGTTGATTTCTGGACTTGGAAGGTGTGTGGCACTTCTGAGCTGAATCAGTCAGGACAGGCAAGACTGTGCTACAATGACGAATAGCCCTCACACTTTCGTGACTTAATCCACTAAAAGATTCTATCTCACTTATGCTGGGTGCCCACTGTGGGCCAGCAAGGGGCTGTGCTCATGGTAGTCAGTCAGGGACTCAGGTGCCTCCTCTGCTTTGATGTCGAGGATCACTGTAGCAGAGGTCTAGGAAGGTGGAGAATCACATACAGGTTTTTAAAACTTCTGCCTGGAAATGACATTCTCACTTACATTTCATTGGCCAAAGGTAGTCACATGGCCACAGCTTACTTCAAACTAGGCAAGGAAATGAAACTCTCCTGTGTTCCTGGGAGCCAGAGAGCTGGGCCTTATTTGGTTAATAGCACTGATTCCTACCATGACAGCCTAAGGTTATCCTCAAACTCCACCCAGGATAGGGGTGGGTTTGAGCTGGAAGAACCAATTTGTTTTCGGGCATATAGAGTGGCTTTTTCTCATCTTTTCCATCTTTTTTTCTTCTTTTACTGATATTGCATGGCGAATTTTGTTTTACCACTGTGATGCGTGTATCAAGAATTTTGAGAATGTGGTCAAGATGTGAAGGTTTTTATACCTCAATTTTTGGAAAAAAAATGTTATTGTGATAAGACATTCAATATTTTTCTATTTTGAACCTCATGAAGAAATATTAAGTAATATTATACATGAGAATGGTAGCAGTTCACTACCCACAATACAGATTTGCATGTCCTGTGCCCATCCATGCTAGACTCTCACAACTGCATTTAGAAAATAACTCCTTGGAGAAACTGGGGGAAGCACTCCTTTGAATCAATTTCATGATGTTAAAATAAGTACCAAAGCATCAAACCATTAACAAACTAATTTTTTAAAGAATCTGTTAGTAATGAAAGGAACAGGGTAAAGTAAATTGTATCTTGAATTTTATTTTATTTTTGTAAAAAAGCTTGGGTCACATCTGTGGTCTTTATGTGTCTCAAAGGCAAAAGAGTCCTGCACTCCCAGATCCATCACCAGATCTCCTGAGTACCCTTGGGAGGAGCCAAGGGCCCAGGTCTCAGTGATAACTGGAATTTCACCTCCTGTTTGCTATTGTCAGCATATACTGACTTTCCTCACAAAGTCTTGACAGTATCCATCACATGCCTCATTTATGTAATCTTTATACTAAACAAGCCTGTATACTACAAAATGCTTTCACGTTCTCATTTGACATTGAGTCCTTGGGACTCCATGGACTTACGTACTTAATAAGAGTGATTTTCAAACTTCTGAAGTCTGGGCATTATTTTTGGCAAGGATTGTGCAGGAATAGGGTTGCTGACAAGTCTGATTGGTTGAGCTCCCTTGGAGGCTCCAGCCTTCCTGCCAATGTGTCTTGTGTCGCTGCCTCCTTTAAAACCACTCTCCTTAACCAGGCATGGGGCTTCCAGGAGGGCTAAAAAGGCAAGTATCTCCATTCTGTAGTAGATTCAGCTATGTTCATCTGTGAAAGATGAACATCTTCCCCACTAGAGTGTGAGCCCCATGAAGGCAGGGTTTTGTCAGTTTCATCCACGGCTGGATCTGACTAACATTCCCAGAACGGTGCCTGACAGAGAGGAGACAGTCCATAAACATCTACTGAATGAATTAAGATCTCATTTATACATAGGAAGATCCTGAGAAAGTGAGGCACAGGGCACACAGGGCACACTGGACCTGGGTTGAATATTAATCCTTTTCCTTAGTATCTGTGTGTCCTTAGACATTTATATAACCTCTAAACTTTAGTTTCTCCTTGTAAAGGCAGATAATACTAGCAACTCTCTCACTTTGGAGGGGATTATAAAAGATAATGTCTGTAAAACATCCAACATGGTTCCTGACACATTTAAGTGCTCAGTAATCTGTATATACTATTGGTATTACTACCATGTAGGGGGAGAAAAAGGAAGGGCTGAAGGTGGAAGGTGTTGGGATGAGCCATAATGGGGAAGCACCATACTAGAGCCGGGGGAAGCAAGGCAGACCCTGAAACTTCTCCTCTTTGTGACAGGTGGCTCTCTGAATTGGACTTTTATAAAGGACTGAGGTACGGGACCTCCGTAGATATATTTAAAAATACACATATGTAGACATGTGCGAAAAATGAATATTTGCAGTTACACCAACATAAGTGTAGATATATGTGGAAAGTAAATTAAAACCATTTCCATTTAAAGACATTTAAAATATTTTAAGAAAGGTCTTGAGGTTGTAGGGGAACGTGAGGAAAGTGGCGGGATCCGGGAGAACACCAGAATGTCACAAAACCAGCAACAGGAACCTCGGTGCTCTACACACTTGGAGTGTTTTAGAATTTCAGAATATCTAATTACCTTTATTTACATGCTGCAAAAGGAGTTGAGTATGATATCTCCTGCTCCATTAACTGTTTATTGGCCTCATGACTAGTTAGTGTATCTGCAACAGAGCACTCACGACTGAGATGCTAAGTAGAAAAATGCGCATAATATTGGTTGCCATGACAGAGTTCCATGAAGATGTCTGACTATTCTAGATGCATCCTGATCAGCGAGAAATGAATGCTGATGGTGTTTTGAGACTTCAAAGATATAAACTATTGGACCATTATTGTTTACTAAGTATGTTAAGACAAGCTGCATTAAGGAAGCAACCTGTGGAGGGGACTTATCTTACTTCCTCTGGCATTTCAGCTTCCTTCCAGGAAAAATGGAAATAGTATCTTTGGTGCTTATACTATAGACTTTTTGTGAAGGATGAGTATGATGACAGGTGTAGAACTACATGGTCCAGAAAAGTTGGAAGTGCTATAGAATTGTGTTCTTCCTCTTACTGTTTGTTCTTCATGACTCTCTTATTCTTTCCTCTTGTCTTCTTCCCCCACTTTCCCTTCTCCCTCCTATCTTTTCTGTGGGGACCCTCATCCCTTGAGAAGCAGAAGCTGATGAATGTCTTCTCAATGGATTGACTTTGCTCTTTCCACTCTCAAAAGGGATGGGAAGAAAGATAGCCTAGTGGTCATCTAGTCAAGTTGTTACTGAGCTGGAGAAACTATGTTTAACTCGAAACATTTAAATCTTTTATAGAAGCTTGCATATAAAATAGATTTTAAGAAAGAGTTACTGTATTTCAAATGGGTATACAAGAATGGAAATTGAGTTTAGAGCCGCCCTGCACAGCACCTCCCCAGAACCACCAAGTTCCACAGAAAACAGAGTGAAAACAAACCTTCTCCAATCTCCTTATTTTATACAAGAGGCATAGAAGTCCTGAGAGGTAAAATGACTTGAAGCTAAAGAAAGAGAGCTTTATGAGCAAGCCTGCTTTCATGGCTGAAATAAGCATGAAAATCCAACGCCTAACTCTTTGGTAAAGGAAAAACATTCCATATATAGTCTTAAGAAATATGTCATAAGGTTGTGAATCCTCACCTTTAGCTCTCTTTGCCTAGAGTTTGGCAACCTCTCGCTGGGCCTCAGGTTGCTTTCTCATTTGCAAAATGAAGTGGTTGATGAAATGAGCTCTTAAGATCTTATAATTCAAGAATTCTTGTTTTCTTCTTCTCTAATGAAAAAAGAGGCTTAAATAGAAGCAAAATATCATGTAGCAAAAGACAATTCAGATTGTTCTAGCAGGTTTATTCACAAATAAAATATTCACAAATATTTTCTGAGTGGCTGTTATGTGCCAGCTGCTGTTTTAGGTATTTGGGATAAATTGCTGAACAAAGTAGGAAAAAAGGCACTAGTGTCAGGTAGTTGATAGCCTGCCAAAGAACAGGTTTTGGTTTGTGTGTGTGTGTGTGTGTGTGTGTTTGTGTGAATTTATGCCAATGAGGTTCTTCGTGCAGATTGGCTACATACGCTACTGACAGTGACCATCTCCAGTAAAAATAATGGTGACTCATTATGAAGTGTTTACTTGTGTTTGGGGCTTAGTGCATTTTACTTTCATCTTAACAACAACCCTGTGAGATGAGTGTTACCATTCCATTTTATAGATAAGAATGCTGAAGCTCCGGGCATTTGCACGAGCTGCCTTTTAAAAAAAGCATGAAGAAGCTGGAATTTGTCCCAGATCCCCCGATACTTCCTCTGTTTCCTTATTCTTTGCCCTCAGTGATGGATACCCTCTGCCAATAGCAAGACCATAGACACACTTCCGCAGAACAAATGGGCCATGATAGAGTTGCATTTAAGGAAAACACATTTAGTAGTTCATTTAAGCCAATGCAACAAATACTATCTGGGAAGTCTAGAAAATACACTGTGATACAGATATTCCTTTGCTTTTGGAGCTGGGACAAATGAATAATATTCCTGGAGGTAAAGGAATCTGAAGAGATAGTATCGCTTGGTCTTCCTGATGTGACAGTCTCCTCCAGAATCGAACACCGAGTTGATCTATAGCAATTACAATGGCAGCATAGTATTTGCAGTCCCAAGCCAGGACTTCATTCCGATTGCCGACTCTCTTGGCTCGTCTCAGAGTTGAGCACGTAGGTTTGCTTTTGTAGTCCTCAGTGTTTATTGATCAGACTCTGTCATCTCTGAGATGGTCCTCACATGCAATTGAACTCTCCACCTTCCGGACCCTCCTCCCCGCCTCTCCACAACCTCTGGACACCCTTTCACCTGGGCTGTCAGAATAATGAAGGCTTGATTTCAATACTTTCCCTCATTTCTCTGTTCACTGCTCTGCGGGTTAATGCAGATTCCAAACTTCAACAAGCAGCTGTTAAACATGTCATTAACACCGCTTGGGCTGCAAATGAGACTCTGCTACTGGGATTACTCTGTGAGCTACAGTTTTGTGATGAGCTTTGTCAATCACAGCTGACCTGCTGTGTACCGAATGGAACTCAGATTATCTTCTTTCTTCCTCTGACTCTTGTCATTTTTTCCACAAAGAATTACTATTCTACTCCCCGAAAGATTGATTACTTGCACAAATAAGAGAGTCTGAGACATTAATACAAAATTCACAGGCTTTTCTTTATCTCAAACCTGCAACTCCCTCTACGTTTACTCCTGGTAATTATATTAGAATTGTGTACACTAGGAATTGCCATCTGATTATTATGAAACTAGTTTTGTCATGACAAAAATGAGCTTAAGTCTTGTTTTTTTGGAAAATGATCAGTACAGTGCACTGGATGAGAGAGAAGAAGATTAAATCCAACTTGCTTTCATCCATGAATGCTTTCATCTCTTTTTCAAACACAAGAAATGATTACCACTGCTATAAGCTGCAGTTCATACGAGTGAAAAAGGATAAGGAAATATTGAAAATTCTGTAACCAACAGTAGGACATAATATAGGTCTCTGGCACCCACTGAGTGACATGTGCTTTATTTTTCCATACCGCCAGTGTCAAGAGTTTCATATTTTAAAGGGAGTCTTACCTTGAGGTGTGACATTACAGACTGAATAATAAACAAATTGAGTTATTTTTCTCATTTGAACTATTTGAATTTTCATAGAATATTAAACAGAAGATAGTAATTACAAAATCTGGTAACTATAAGGTAGAGCACAACATCAGTTCATGCTCATAATTTACAAAAGAGAGGAGGCAGAGCACTCATTTTATTATATTATATTTTCCAACATTTCATCAAGTAGACAGAAAGGTTCTTTAAAACCAGTGACCACGACCTATATGCCTCTTTATCCCTGATGCCTACTATGCTATAGCTACTTGATAGATAATTATTAAGTTAGTGAATGAATAAACAAATAGAATAAGTGGGCAAGTTACCAAGTGTCATCTTGAGATTAAAGAAATCATCATGGTCTGTAGACTTCCATGTAAAGACACAGCAACTGTTTCCTTTCTCTCTGTTTCATACACACACACATACCATAGCAGTGCTTATATCAGTCTCTATAATAGGCCTTGTTTTTAGTGATAATGGATGCGGAAACTCTGTTGTACCAGTTATTCATTGCCACTATAATGCTGTGTAACACAACACAAAAACTTCAGTGGCACCCAACCAAAAGCATTCATTGCCTATGTGTCCAGAGGCACCTGGGGATCGGCGGAGTGGCTCTGCTGATTGGTCTGGGCTTGATCAAGGTCTGAGAACTGGCTATTGTGCGATCAAGGATGCCTCCACTTAGACAGGTAGGGTGATCTGGCTCTGCTCCACATGTCGCTCATCCTCCAACAGGCTTGTCAGGGTGTGTCCCCTGTTGATGCTGTGAGAGTGGGAGAGTGGAAACGGGCAAGCTCTTGAGGCCCTGACTTGCAACTGACACCTCCACTCTATTTTATTGGCCCAATGAAAGCAGGAAGGTTAGAGGAATATACTCTGCCTTTCTGAGCAGAACTCCAGAGTCACATGGGAAAGAGCCTGGTTAGAGGGAGGGCTGAGGAATTTGGCCATTTTTGCAAATTGTACATTTGCTACCAAACGAATGCCTTAGAAATAAAGGAATATCTATTACATGGACTCGAGTGCACTTGTGGTCAGCTACCTTCTTTATGACCTCTAATTACACATGCATAGAACGGAATTGTTGTGCCTAAATAAGGCAAAAGGAAGAAATGTGCATTTTTCTCTTATTTGGAATCAAGAGACAGGTTTCATTCCAGGCCTCTCAAAAACACAAGCTTTCTCTGCAGCCTGCTAGCATTCTTTCTGCCATGCAGGTATGAATAAAGGAGCAAGAGAGAGAGTGACAAAACTGCTAATAGAGAAACAGAGTAGAAGATGGAAGGAAGGTGGGGACAGCATGGACAGAAAGAAGCAGCACTTAAATTCCCACTCAAAATAAGATTATTTGCCAATGCCCTGTTCTATCAGAGATGGCAGGAGAGGAAAAGAAGGAAGGTAGCTTTCATAACCAACAAGGTGATCACTAAACAAAAGGCATGGCCAAGGTCATTTATGTATTTCATATTTGGACTCATTTACATTTCGTGAGCCCCAAATAGTACTTCTTGGTATTCAATTTTTTTCTCCATTGATTTTAATTAAGCTCACCATAGGCTGGCAACCCCGATGAACAGGGAGAGTATTTTCTATCAAAAAGCTATCTGGCTTCTGAAGCAGGAATCCAGGGGCTTGTCCACATCTTATTCAAAATGTTTTTGCTTTTATCCTGTGGCATGATTCTTAGAATATGAAAGGAAGACACATTCAGCTGCTCCCCCATAAATATTTTCCACTCTGTAACTGTGAAAATTACCATATTATTCCTGATTCAGACATGTCATATGGAATCTGGGAGCAGTGATAAGTGCCGTATGTACAGTAGAGTCTGTGCAGGAAGTGGTGCTTGGCACCGTTCATGATGGGACATGCTTGCACACCTTCATTTAGATGTCTAATCACGTGATTCCTCTCTGGTTTTCCATTATTTCCTCTTCAGCGTTAAGATTCCAATTTTTGCGTCTCTGACTAAAGCAAGGAACGGATATATTTATTTAGTGTTTTAGGATGAACGTAATCTATGAATTGTGTTACTTGTTGAGAAGTCACTGCTCTGTCTTTATGAGAACTCCCAATGCAAAAATCAGAGTGCAATTTCCTCTCCTTAATCACGGCAAAGATTGGCTTCCAAAGGTGGGATGGGCTTATTGTTAGCGCAATGCCCCCGCCATAGGACATAGTTTGCAGGAGGACGGCATCACTTCTCTACATAGTCTGTCTATTTAAAAAGTGTAAATTGTGCAGGTTTTAACGACAGTTTATAGCGGGAAATGACAAGCGTGGGTCCAATCAAAATCAGGACAGGAGGAGAGGGCGTTTGTGTATTGCGTTAAGACCACCGAGATGAGATTCCCAGCATTCCAAGTAATCCCGCTCATCCATTTTATTGTGGAAAAGAGAAGGGGGAGCAAAAGGAAGTAAACGAGGAAGATGGAAACCAACTGACTCCAAATTCTCTTTCTGATTATAAAGTTAATATGCTTATGTCTTTTAAATGGTAAAATTACATTTTATTATTTATCTATTGCCACATAACAAATGACTCCACCACTTAGCGGCATAAATCACAACATTTATTATCTGACTGTTTCTGTGGGTCAGGAACCTGGATATGCTGAACTGAGTGGGTCTGACCCCAAATTCTCTCTTGAATTTGCTGTCAAGCTGACTGCCAGGACTGTGGTCTTATCTGAAGGCTCTCCTGGGGAGGGGAAGGGAACAGGAGTGCAGATTTGTTTCTGAGGTCACTAGAGAGATCTCGGTCCTTCACCACAAGAGCCTGGCTGCCTCACGATATGGTAGCCAGCTTCCCCAGGACAAGCATTCCAAGAAAGATCGAAAGAGAGCTCAGATGGAAGTAACGATCTTAAAACAGTCTCAAGAATGACACTCTATCTCATTAGTTGTATTCACTGTGTTAGAAGCAAGTCAGTAAGTTTTGCTCACTTTTATTGGGAGCAGATTACACAAGGGCCTGACTGCTGGGTGGTGGGACTAATTGGAGCAATGTTTCTAGGTGCTTGCCACAAATGGAAAAGCACAGAGGAGAAAAAATGTTTACAAAATTATCTCATTTCCTCAGGCTTGGTTATTATTAAATTTTAGGTATATATACATACAGACACTTTTTAATATCTTATAAAACATTTATATATTTTTTTCCTTATAGAATCGGCTCATAATACAGGCAACTTTCTGAAACTCTTTATTAATAATAGAGTCTTTAGTAATAGGAAGAACTTATTCAATTAGTGCTTATTTATTTTGGAAACAAAAGCAAAAAATCCAAAAAGTGATCTACAACCTTACAACTCGGATATAACTGCTGTTGGTTTTCATATCATACATCTTTTTTTCATGTTTTTTTTTTTTTTAAATCTGAAAATAAGCTAGCATAAAACCTTCCCTATATCAGTCAGTAACCTGAGCCCTTGTGTTGCACCATATTCGCAGTGTGAGGGGATCCAAGCTCTGCAAATAATAAGTCATATTTATCATCGATGTCACAGTTGTTATACGTTGAAGGGCTTCATTAAATTGGCATTTTATATTTTGTCAGCGTTGTATTTTAAGGTGTACTATTATATATATGTGCTCATTAAAGTAATGGATTGCATTTAAAAATACAAATTTATTGTTCAAAGAGAGAAATACAATATTTCAATGAAAGTAATTCCAATTACAAACACCACGTAATTTATGGCATTCGATCATGCTCAAAAAAAGAAAAAAGAGAAAAAGAATCAAAAAGATGAATTAAAAGTAAAACACAAATGCCAGTTTCTCCTGTTAAATGTAGAATTGTAGAAATGTAGAATTTTTGTTTCTGCAAGATAACATCATGTGTCACATTCTATTAATTTTGTTAAATAAAATTTCGTTGGTCTGTGGTTTCATTTGTGTTTGATTTGTTTTATAGAGGTATGAGAGGTTGTGAGCAGAAAGAGTTTACATCTACTTAAATATTTGTATTATTTAAATGACTTTCTAATACAAAAATTTAATAATGGTTGGCTATTTATGAGAATTTTTCTCTATGAGGAAAGAGGAATTAATTTACCAGTACTCTCACACCATTTTTAGCAGGTGGACATTTGGACATTTTCTCTTGCTGGGTACAAGCTCTCACTCTTCATTCATTACCTTCACCAATAAAATTTTAATTCTCAATTATTTCTTCTTTCTTTTCATCTTAAAAAAATCTATCTGCTTTATTAGGGTTGCATTGGCTAACAATAATATTTACTTCTCTCATCCCCAGTCAGTTTATATTATATATATAGTTTCAATTTAATAACAAAGACAATTAAGCATATACTAGGCGCTGTTCTTCCAAAGTCCCTGACCTCTGAGTTGTGTGTGTGTATTTTAAATATTACTAAAGTATACTAAAATGTTGGGTAGCAATAAGTTTGATGAAGAAAAATAAAGCAAACAATACTCATAGCTAACTCAATGAGCTCTGGTTTTTTATTCTTGGAAGCAAAAGCCTGTCAGAGAGATGAGTGGATCATCCTCTTTGAGTGAGGAGCCAGGAAGAATAATGCTGCATAATCCATCCGTTCAAACCAGACTTCACATCAGAATCACCTGGAGATTTTTAACAGTGCTGCCCTGGGATCCTTTTCCGAAAGGTTCTGTCGTTACTGACATGTGGTCTCTGGGTACTGAGTTTTTTAAC
>NW_011888941.1:1486940-1495797 GCF_000151845.1 Pteropus vampyrus
ATTTACTTCTCTCATCCCCAGTCAGTTTATATTATATATATAGTTTCAATTTAATAACAAAGACAATTAAGCATATACTAGGCGCTGTTCTTCCAAAGTCCCTGACCTCTGAGTTGTGTGTGTGTATTTTAAATATTACTAAAGTATACTAAAATATTGGGTAGCAATAAGTTTGATGAAGAAAAATAAAGCAAATAATACTCATAGCTAACTCAATGAGCTCTGGTTTTTTATTCTTGGAAGCAAAAGCCTGTCAGAGAGATGAGTGGATCATCCTCTTTGAGTGAGGAGCCAGGAAGAATAATGCTGCATAATCCATCCGTTCAAACCAGACTTCACATCAGAATCACCTGGAGATTTTTAACAGTGCTGCCCTGGGATCCTTTTCCGAAAGGTTCTGTCGTTACTGACATGTGGTCTCTGGGTACTGAGTTTTTTAACAGCTTCTAGCCAATTCCAAGAAGCCAATCTCTAACTCCAAGTACTAAGCTCTCTGGACGATGGCATTATAATTGGTCTTAGTGTAGACGGAACGGTGCCAAGCTCCTGCTAGAAGCACTTCAGTGGCTCACTGAGGCTGTAGGGGAGTTTCTAAACCTGCCTGAAAGTGGGAATCACCTGTGGTCTTTGTTAGAGTTGCAGATCCTTGGGGTTCTCCCCCATTTACTAAATCATCATCTCTAGGAGACTGGAAGACTGGGCACCTCGGCCCTCTCCGGTGAGCAATGCACTCATAATCTCCTGGGAAGAAACTTTTGCCAAAAACATCTTGACACTACTGTTAACTAATATTTCACAGCAAATGGCAAAGAGATTTTTTAGTTACGGGTAAGAGGTATTTTGGAATACTTACTAAAAGTCCCCTCGTAGACTTCCAGTTCCTTTAGAAGTCATTCATGGAGAAGGGTTTGCAAGCTGATGGGTTTGTTCATAGCGCTGTGTGATTTTCTGTGCATATCTCTTTTTATCCTTAGGGAGCTTCCCCTCATCTTTGTCCCCATGGAGACTGATGGAGTTTTGTTACCATCTTTTAATGATCTAAGAAACTCATTGAGGATGACAGTATAATGAGCTTAGATGTTTTCAGTTTGATGATTTTTAAAAAGCATTTAAAAAAAACATGGCTGTTCATTTGATTTTCATATTGTCCAAGTACTTTGGAAAACTAGGGACCATCTATATTTGGTGGAGAATGTGAAGCAAGAAAAATAGGGAATTTCTAAGTGTTTTACCTGGCAGCACAGCCAGTCAGCAGTTGCGTGGAGTCTAGATTTCTGTGTATTCTTACTCCTGAGTTTTCCACCTTGGCAAACATGGCTTTTTCTCATTTTCATTTATAAGTTATCCCCACCATTTACCTGACAGTTCTTGGCTTCTATTTTCCATGCGCAACTTCGAATATGCTTCTAAGTTTAGAAAGTAATGAGTTCCTTTTAGTAATGAATTTGTCTGGATATTTTTACTCCATCCCACTTAATTAGAATTCATGAGATTATTTTTGAAAACTGGATTATGGAACAGCATAAGAAAGTTTTTTTTTTTTTTTTTCCAGACATGTACTTCATGTAGATTTGAAGGATCAGATGGAATTTATAATTCAACTTGCTGTGGTCCAAAGTGAAAGCGTCTCACTTTGAGACAGTAGAAAAATACATTTTGGCCACACATAGGACTGTAGGAGAGAAAAAGGAGTAGCTGGGTAACGTCAAGAGAAAGCCATAGCTTTCTGGAGATAAACATTTTCTTTTCCACGGATTTTCTGTTATCAGTTTGAGCTTTTCCTTTTTTTGCTCATCTGTCTCAGAGTGTATACATGGAAGAGAAGAGATTCACACATGGTCATATGTAGCATAGCAGTATATAGAGAAGAAGAAAATCAAAATTCTACAAAATGGACTATTTTACATGATTTCATATATTTGGGGCCACAGGTCTAGACTCTTCACCAATAGTTAGGATTTAACTGGTCCAGGCATCAACGTAACAGCTCTTTCTCTTTGCCTTACTTCTTTTCCCTGCTGTGTACACGGCTCTCTCAGTTTCATCCCATAGGTCTAAGTTTACATGTCATCTGCTCAGAGAGGTCCAGCATCACTCTCAACTGATGTCCCTAGTTTTCTTCATGCTACTTAGCACAATTTGTGGCTATGTAATCATGTGACAATTTTATAGACTTCCAGTTCACAAGAACAGATATAATATTTTCCCCAGGACTCTACTTTTAGTGGCTAGAGCAATACTAATTATTACTAAGGGGACACATCACTGGATGAGTGAATGAATGCTGTTTCCTCCACTTGAAAACTCATTTTCCCATTTTTTCTCTCTGAGAATCTAAAACATATGTATTTGTTTGTGTGTGTAAAGATTCTGTACTTTATCAGTAGAAAAAAAATAGTTATTTATGTTTTTGTTCCTTAAGCCCTTAAGTACATCTCTGTAAATACAATGGATGCTATAAATATATTACTCATATTTTTCTACATCCTTACGACATCCAAACTGTGGTCTTTTTCATGGCAGAATTGTGTCTTGTTAAACTGTAGTTTTCTTCCAAACGTGTGTGGTGGATAAATGTTCATTAACATTGTAGATGGAAGAGCTAGTGGGGAGGAGACTCTAGGGAGAAGCCCAAAGCAAGAGTTGATACAAAAACAAGAAGACATTGAACTCTTCACCAAGATAGGGGTCTTCTGGATGAGCACTCTTTTGGAAGAGTATATTTTGAGATTTTTCTAAGTGGTTTTCATTTCTGAGTCCTCATAGAAGTACTTGAAAAGGCATGATGCAGGTTGTAGACATGCTTCTCACAGCTATTTGATTTTGAACTTACATTTCCTATCTGAGTCCTGATTCTTCACGTGTAAACTGACACATCTGTAACTGCCTACCTGCTTAACTCATTGTGATCTTGTGCTGTATTGTCGTCTCTTTGTGATGAGGCTAGGAGCTGCTGCTTCTGGCCAGTGATTAGCAGCCCTGTAGTATCTGTGATTAGTGTGTAGTAACATTATTTTAACCAGACGGTAAAAGTTGATTACATTTTGTCTCACAGCAATGGAAGCAGTCACATCGGCATGTGTCTACCAAGGAACCATGCATACTTCACTTGGCTGGTAAAAAAAAAAAAGCACTGAATTTACCTACTCTGGAGCCTCAGAGAACCACCGTTTGTGGCATTAGGCATTTTGTTAAGAGGCAGGTTCATTTTGGAGCTCAATCAAAAAGAACTTTAGTTAGTCAAATACCAAAACACTTTCATATAAAATACCACCCTTTTAAAAAATGTAATATCCAAAGTCAGTATGACAATGAATTTTTAGACTTGTGCTAATTTTTAACCTTTACTGCTCTTTCTCTCCCTCTTTGACTCTTTACTGCTTTGGGATTTATCATTATTTTTATCGCTTCTGCACTGAGTACTTTTATCCCAGTTTATGCATCTCTGCATATTCCTTGGCAGTAGTGGGTAGTACTATTAGTGGTAGTTAGAAGTGGTGAGATGAGGGTGAAAAAGGAGAGGGCCAATGAATTTGAGGCAGAGTACACAGAAGCTACATCCACAGCTGGCAACCTGAGGACTCCCCAGTTTCTCTAAACAGCATGTTTTGGGTTCTGATGCTGGAAGCCCAGCCTCAGAGCTAGCAGGAACACCTAATAATTTGGCTAAAGTTAAAGCCTTCTGTTTATCACCTTTAGCCCCGTGGCCCTTGCTAATGAGAGAGGTAAAACAAAAATAAAAATAAAAGGTCATTCGGTGCAGAACACACACCAAGAGGGGAACCAGGTATTCGGTATGCTCTCCTGGTCTGCTTTGGCATGCTAATGCAAATCAATCATTATTCTGATAAATGAAAGCCATTTCTCCTGCAGCCCACCAGGAGGGACACTGCCCCTGACCCTTTCTTTGAAGCATTTGGAAGTCTGAACACTCAATTTCTTGCCACTGCCAGCTTTTGAAAATTGGCCGCTCTCCTCCTTGGGAGTTAGCAGCAGAGTCAGCAGTGACTCTACAAAGCCCTCGCACACTGGAGGTTAAGGTGGAGGGTAGGGGCTGAATTTTTCGGGAGTAAGCAGAATCTTAATGCCCTCACCACAGATCGCAAGAGGAAATGAAAATATATACCTGGACGTATCAGTACAGTGTTGGGGCAACTGGGCTGGAGTTTCTTTCAGCCACGGAGGGGTTGGCTGCGCTAATAACTGTAATCATACCTAAATTACTCATGCCAATTTATTTACTTATTTTCCCGTCAAAAAGACAATGCATCACAAACAAGTCACAGACAATTCTTTTCCTGTAAAGGTTGGGGTGCTCAGTGTACATTCAGAGCCACGCACAGGAGTGCGAAGAAGTCGCCTACCACAGCTATTTAATCAGGAGTGTTTGTTGATTTGAGCAGAGGCCCTATGCTGTGAAATGAAAACAGAAAACCAAATTTTCTTGAGCAATCTTGCTGTTCCTGCTTCAGGTGCTAGGCCATTACACTAAAGCAGCTCAGACGAGAATGTCATTAGTTCTTAAGCCCCAGGTGAATTTGCCACTGTTCCACATGATTAAGCCAGATAATTGTGTGTTGATAGCGAATGTGGTTGGTGAAATACAATTTCTAGGACCTTCCTAAACAAACACAATGTGGGAGTGAGTCAGAGTGCTGTCATTTCAATCCTTTGTCGCAGGTTTTGCACGAGCAGACATCTCTGGCAAGGGCTGGCAAGCAATTCAGTGGCGACGGCCATCTCTGGCTTCTTAAAGGTGACCTGACTTGGAAAGTGAATCACACGTCATTCTGCGTTTATTTAGGAGAGGGAAAGAAAAAGGACATCTCATCAAAGTGCCCGCTTCTACTGTTACCTTGTTTTGGACCCTGAATGTAAATGATTCCTTTAAGTTTGTTTTAAAAAGCGTTCGTGATTGCAGCGATCCTTTCTGGTGTGTAAAAATACCGACGTCTCCAATGACAAAAACAACAACAACGTCTGCCGATGGCAAAATATAGTCAACTTTCGGGGCCAAGTTTTTGGAAGCAGCCAATGTGTTTGCATGTGTGATTTTCTTTTTCACATATAAGTTTCTGTGGATACAAAAATATGTATTTGTATTTACAAATCAGGTGTCTGAGTCTTAGATTTAGATACTTATGACTTTTCCTGCACCTAAATAAATATGGAGGCTTTTACAATGTGTAACGTGAAGGTGGAAGTTTCTTAATTTGTTGCTGTTGGTGTCTGGCGTGGGAACTTGGGTGGTTTTATTATTTTAATTATTTAATTACTTTAAAGTGAATCTACTTACTTTTCGGAAGGATCATGTTTCTTGTCAACATATGCATTTTCTTATTTCGCTGTTTCTCCTCAAAATAATAATAATAATAATAATAATAATAATAATAATAATAAAATAATTTTAATATCATATTTGCTGATAGATTTTGGTCTACCAAGTCTCCTTCGATTCTACAATGGAAGAGTACCACTGATTTCTGAAGACCAGAGAAAACTACAAATGGATATCGAAGTAGAAGTTCAGAAAAATGATAGCCCCTTAATTGGTGTCAGAAAGTACACACATCTGAAAGGGCTACAGATGTCGGGGATGGACGGCTTTCAATGTCAATAGCCATAGTCAAAATCATTACTGTGGGAAATCTGTAATAAAACCACAGAGCCTTAGCAGTCATGGAGTGCAGCCTTCTTCCCAAGGTTGGCTCTCCCCTCCCATTCCTGCTCGAACATCTCCTTTGGGCACACTACTTTGTGGTCATGCTCCATCAGGATAACCATTTGGGGATGAGAAGAAATGTTCGAGTGTGACCCAGGGCAGTCGCTCCACTGCCTTCTTGTGCTGCAGTCATCACCACTCTGCTCCAGTGGCTTGTGCTTTCATCAGAATTGAGAATTTCCCTCCGGTGACTCTTTTTTTCTAGCCATCCTTGGACGTATTGGTCTTTCAGTTTGTCCAGACTCCTCATATGATACTTGTTTTGGTGGTTGTTTCCTTTGTCAAGGGAGTTGAAGAAAAATTTTGGTGCTTAAACCAGAGGGGAGAAGACAGATAATCTGCGCCAACGTTACCCCTAAAGAAGACCCCGTGACTACAGACCTGGTGGTGCAGTTTTTCCTTCTCTTTGCAGCCAGTTATAGTCCCAACAGAGGTGGCCTCCACTTTAGAAGAAGGAGACTAGAGGTGAAAGACCCTGCCTGGCACGGTGTCTACAAATTTTCCACTCATCCCTCCTTCAGTTAGAGCACAGAGGAGCTGTTTAAATATACATTTGCTTGTTTGGGAAAGCTGACATCTTTGCCGTTAAACACTTAGGTTATCATATCCAAACGAATACGTAGTCGCTGGGCAACACCCAGCCTTGACATAGGGAAACACCACCCTTGGTTAGAATTTCCAAGGTCAGCTGTGTCGCTGACTAAGCTCGGTGACCTTGGACAACTAACTTCATCCTATGCTCTTCAGTTTCCTCATTGTAAAGTAAGAAACAGGTGAGATTACCTCTCATTCATTTATCTGCTTTGGAAGTCCACGATTCTTTTAGTGTAACAGTGGGTTAAGTTTTGGGGGAGGGAGAATGAGGGTTGACGAGGCAGTGGAATTTGGGGTAGGGGTCACAGAGACTCGGGGACAAAATAAGGACATAAGATCCCAAAGTGGGATTGAGCTCAACGGCCCCATGGGGCATGATGTGGACTCTTCAACGGCAGCAAGATGATGACCCAATCTAGTGTGAGGACACTTGCCTTGCTTTTGAAGATCAACAAATTCATTGAGATAAGCTGGATATTAGTAGGCAGTGCTAACAGCCGGGGTGAGGGGTACTAGAGGGCAGTCTGGTGGCCTGAACAACAAGCATCTCACTGACGAAATTACATCTCACTGAGGAAATAGATGAAGGTGGAGCTGCAAGCAGTCGTGGGGATGCACTAGGATCTTTTTACACTTTATGCATTAGATGGAGAGACATGGGAACTCTGCCTAATTCTGACATCGTGAAAAAAGTTTTGGTCTTTTTATGGGGCCATGAAGTGCTAAACATAAAGGCATTTTTTAAAGTAAAATTTAAATATTCTTGAAAATAGGACGGTAGTTTCACAAAAGCAGAAAGCACCAAAGGGAGAACCCTGTAATTGGCATTAGGCATGTTTGCAAGAATTGTTCAGATTTGCGTAATTTTCAGAAGACACGTCTAAAAAAATATTCCTCGGCCCCTTTATTTGAACATCGCAGGAAAGATTTCGGTTCATGTCTGTGGTTTGTGGCTCTCTATGATGAGGTGAGGCAGTTGGCACAGCTACTCCCACTGGGGATCTCGAGCCTGCGCTTCCGGAAGTGCAGTGATCTGCTTGTCTGGACTCGCTGCCCACCGCCTGCACGTGGCCGCCTCACAATGAGCAGAACTGGCTCCACCAGAGCTAAACAAAGTCCAAGCTGGAGCCAAGCCACCGGTCCGATACCTAGGGTGTTTCTTTTCACAAAGTGTTGGCGTGTTTAATGTCAAAAGGGAGGGGTGTCGTCGTTCTCTAATGAAAAGCTGTAATAGGACGAGCTGGGGTACTGTACTTGTCCACTGGGTGAATGGGGCTCTAACGGCAAGATTTCTATTAACAGAAATGGCAGGCATGCTGTTAAAGTCGCCTGCTCCATACGGAATGCATCTCTCGCCTCCCCCACCCATCCACTTTGCCCCCTCCTCGCCTCACCCGGATGTGTCCATTAATGCCACTAAAATAGGACATTTGAAATTTGGGGAAATGGTTACATTTTTTTTCCCCCTAAAGAGTCTTGAGGGGCCTATAAACAGAGGCCTTGTAAGCTAGACTAACGCCCAATCCTATCAGAATGATTAGATTCTGTCCCGCAAAGTACTTCATTGAGCATCACTCCCGCGACTTCTTGGATGTAATTTTTGTGGCTCAGAAATGCTTTTTCTTTGTTAAGTGATTTCAGCAGAAGGAAAGGAAATGTTAGTGGCCCTTAGCATTTTATAAGTAATCATAAATTTCAGCTGACAGCTTATTTCTTGATTCCTTTCTAATTAGAGACCTGATAATATATATTTCTTAAAGGAGAAAAGGGTCTGGGCTCTTATCATGCCAGAATCTTTGCTAAAATAAAACAACTGAGGCCAATGTTAAACACACCATGGATTCACTGCATAGGAGAGGTCCTGGGCATTGTGCTTCTAAATTAGGGAAACCAGAAGCGTGTTTTAATACTTTAAAATAATTGTGTCCAAATAGCTTTGTGCACTCTTTAAACAGCTAAATCTTCTTAATGCCTCTCAAAAAGGGTTCCAAATGGATTTAAATGGGTTTGATGAATGCGAAATTTCCCTCTTTACTTGTAATACTTCCAGCAATAGTACAATTAATTTGATTTGCGTGTAGGTACAAATCGTTAGTATATTGGGTACTTGTGTTTTAAAAGGTTTTGGTCTCATTTAACCCTCTCAAACCAATGTGTTTTGGTCAAAAAAATAACCATTGTCAATTCTGACTTATCAGTCCCCTGTACTGGATTTTTCTATTGTTTTAATACTGTATGTCAGAAGTTTCATTTAACACTCTAATAAACAGTCATCTCCTTTGTAATAAGGACCTTTTATGTGTGCTCATAAGAGCTTCTCCTGCTGTTAATCGCCTTGAGGTCAAAAGGTTGAAGGTTCTCTCTTGAATTTTTTTCTTTTATTTACTACAGCCAGCTCAGAGTGAGTCTGCTTCAACGGTTTAATTACTCATCTTTCAGCAGGACTCAAATGTCAGGATTCGAATAACTCTCAAATAATCTCTCAATGATTTTGTTCAAATGGACCCTAAAAAATTGTTCTCTAGATTTTTGGGTAGTAAT
>NW_011888941.1:1496407-1511075 GCF_000151845.1 Pteropus vampyrus
GAAATTACATCTCACTGAGGAAATAGATGAAGGTGGAGCTGCAAGCAGTCGTGGGGATGCACTAGGATCTTTTTACACTTTATGCATTAGATGGAGAGACATGGGAACTCTGCCTAATTCTGACATCGTGAAAAAAGTTTTGGTCTTTTTATGGGGCCATGAAGTGCTAAACATAAAGGCATTTTTTAAAGTAAAATTTAAATATTCTTGAAAATAGGACGGTAGTTTCACAAAAGCAGAAAGCACCAAAGGGAGAACCCTGTAATTGGCATTAGGCATGTTTGCAAGAATTGTTCAGATTTGCGTAATTTTCAGAAGACACGTCTAAAAAAATATTCCTCGGCCCCTTTATTTGAACATCGCAGGAAAGATTTCGGTTCATGTCTGTGGTTTGTGGCTCTCTATGATGAGGTGAGGCAGTTGGCACAGCTACTCCCACTGGGGATCTCGAGCCTGCGCTTCCGGAAGTGCAGTGATCTGCTTGTCTGGACTCGCTGCCCACCGCCTGCACGTGGCCGCCTCACAATGAGCAGAACTGGCTCCACCAGAGCTAAACAAAGTCCAAGCTGGAGCCAAGCCACCGGTCCGATACCTAGGGTGTTTCTTTTCACAAAGTGTTGGCGTGTTTAATGTCAAAAGGGAGGGGTGTCGTCGTTCTCTAATGAAAAGCTGTAATAGGACGAGCTGGGGTACTGTACTTGTCCACTGGGTGAATGGGGCTCTAACGGCAAGATTTCTATTAACAGAAATGGCAGGCATGCTGTTAAAGTCGCCTGCTCCATACGGAATGCATCTCTCGCCTCCCCCACCCATCCACTTTGCCCCCTCCTCGCCTCACCCGGATGTGTCCATTAATGCCACTAAAATAGGACATTTGAAATTTGGGGAAATGGTTACATTTTTTTTCCCCCTAAAGAGTCTTGAGGGGCCTATAAACAGAGGCCTTGTAAGCTAGACTAACGCCCAATCCTATCAGAATGATTAGATTCTGTCCCGCAAAGTACTTCATTGAGCATCACTCCCGCGACTTCTTGGATGTAATTTTTGTGGCTCAGAAATGCTTTTTCTTTGTTAAGTGATTTCAGCAGAAGGAAAGGAAATGTTAGTGGCCCTTAGCATTTTATAAGTAATCATAAATTTCAGCTGACAGCTTATTTCTTGATTCCTTTCTAATTAGAGACCTGATAATATATATTTCTTAAAGGAGAAAAGGGTCTGGGCTCTTATCATGCCAGAATCTTTGCTAAAATAAAACAACTGAGGCCAATGTTAAACACACCATGGATTCACTGCATAGGAGAGGTCCTGGGCATTGTGCTTCTAAATTAGGGAAACCAGAAGCGTGTTTTAATACTTTAAAATAATTGTGTCCAAATAGCTTTGTGCACTCTTTAAACAGCTAAATCTTCTTAATGCCTCTCAAAAAGGGTTCCAAATGGATTTAAATGGGTTTGATGAATGCGAAATTTCCCTCTTTACTTGTAATACTTCCAGCAATAGTACAATTAATTTGATTTGCGTGTAGGTACAAATCGTTAGTATATTGGGTACTTGTGTTTTAAAAGGTTTTGGTCTCATTTAACCCTCTCAAACCAATGTGTTTTGGTCAAAAAAATAACCATTGTCAATTCTGACTTATCAGTCCCCTGTACTGGATTTTTCTATTGTTTTAATACTGTATGTCAGAAGTTTCATTTAACACTCTAATAAACAGTCATCTCCTTTGTAATAAGGACCTTTTATGTGTGCTCATAAGAGCTTCTCCTGCTGTTAATCGCCTTGAGGTCAAAAGGTTGAAGGTTCTCTCTTGAATTTTTTTCTTTTATTTACTACAGCCAGCTCAGAGTGAGTCTGCTTCAACGGTTTAATTACTCAACTTTCAGCAGGACTCAAATGTCAGGATTCGAATAACTCTCAAATAATCTCTCAATGATTTTGTTCAAATGGACCCTAAAAAATTGTTCTCTAGATTTTTGGGTAGTAATCAAGGCTTGCTAAGAATTAGAGTTTGCTCCTTTGGGAAGTTCCGGAATCTTTTTGGGAGAAGCCTTTGCCATTGAGGAACGCAGTCATTTTATGCTTAATGTTGGGAATAGTACCCAGAAAATCAGATTTCTGCCCCAAAACACTTATTGGATCCATTTGCCATCGCCTTGAATGGAAAAAAAAAAAAAAAGCCTTATATGTGACCACAAAATCTCTAGCTAATACCCTAAATGTAACAAAAGCACACAAAACCCCCGACCCCAGATGTATCAATAGACTATTATGTTAAGATGCAAAAAGTTAATGCTACTTCCAGATCACAAAAATATTAACTTGATTGTAAACCAACAGTTGTTATTTATAAATTATATCTCAATGAAGCTATTTAAAAAGTAACCACTGATGAGAGGCTGCCTTCTCAACATTTTCAGTTCTTTTGGATATAGATCCAGAACTGAGATTGCATTTATGTTGTTCAGTGGCCTCTCTTAGCTCTAGCATATGAAGTAGATGCCCTTTTTGTTGACACTTGGTGTGAATTTCAGCACAATTATCCAGGATTCTACAGATTGTTTATGAAATGTAACTCAAGACTTTTCTGCCTATTGCTTTGTAAAATATGTTGTATTGAACATTGAAGATATAAATATAATACTTCTATATAAAGATTTGCCAAAAAAAAAAAAACATTATATTGGTAGACAAAGAGGAGTTATGTGTTTAAATATTAAAAATTAAGAGGAGGATTGCTGTGGCCATGTTAAAGTAACCAACCCGCATTCACGGCATAAGCACCTAGAAAACTAGACAAAAATCTATTAAATAACTATTTTTAGACACTGAACACAAAGCACTACAGGACTGAAATACTGGTAAGATGTGAAACAAACAAAATGAGCTTATAATCAGTCAATTTGCTGTTTGATGGCATTTTCCAGACTGCAGTGTAAGGAGGCAGAATCGGGGTAGAGGTGTGTGGCTTCACTGACCTGACTGTACAGATAGAAGAATTTAGGTCATTTCATGAGGCTGGAATTTGCAAAGCAGAGTACTGCAGAGGAGAGAGATCAAGAGCAAGAAGAAGAGAGAGAAAAAAGAAAGGAAGGGAGGAAGAGAGAGAAATGGCACAGGAGTTTCCTTGAGAATTTGACTATCTACTAAGCTGAACATGCATAGAGTGAAACTCTGTAATCAGGGCAAAAAAAATAGTAACCACCAGTAAGTGAGTTATAAGTTGAACGTTTCCCGGATCTCACACAGAATGGGGGACAACCAGCCCAAGTGAAGGAATTTTGTCGTATATGCAGGGCATTCAATAGAGACTCCAGCAGGCTGAGGCCTTATTAATATGGCTAAACTAGCTCCCATAAAGACTGCTCTAGGTTTACCCCAAAATAACTTAAAAGTGAAGGATAAAGATAATCTGCAAGTAACTGCTAAAAAAATTATACACACTCTAAAAAAGCCACAAAAATCCAAGCACTCAACTATGTAACAACCACAATGTATAGCATCTAATAAAAATTACTAGACATTTAAAGAAGCAGGATCAATAATATGGAGAAAAATCATTCAATAGAAACAGACACAGACAGAAATAATATACTTAACAGGTAAAGAATGTAAAATGCTACTATAAATATATTCAGGAATCTAGAGGAAAATCATGAAGATAATGGAGATAGAAATGAACACAATAAAAAGGAAGAAATTGAAACCATAGAATTTAAAAACAATCTGAAATGAGAAAGTCACTGGATGGGATTAGCACAGATCGGATACTGAGGAAGAAAAGATCAGTAAATTTAAAAGCAACACAATAGAAAATATCCAAACCAAAATGCAGAGAAAAAAGACTTAAAAAAAAATGAAGAGATCTGTGGGATAATACTAGGTGGCCTATCACCTGTGTATATGAAATCCCAGGAAGAAAGGAGAAAGGGACGGAAAATAATTTGAGAAATAATGTCATAAAAATTTCTGATTTAAAAATTATAAACCTGCTGATCCAAGAAATTGAAAATTCTCAAGTAGGATAAACTAAGATACATGGTAGTGAAGTTTCTGAAAACCCACGAAAAAGTAAAAAATCTTGAAATATGCTAGAAAAAAAATCATATTATGTAATTAGAAATAGTGCCAAATCTGTTTAGAAACTATGCAAGCCAAAAATCAATGAAACGTTTTTTAAATGCAGAAAAAAAAAAAATTCTATATTCTGTGATAATACTCTTAAAAATAAAGGTAAAATAAAGACATTTTAAGACAAATAAAAGATGAGAGAATTGGTCTTTAGCATATCTGTACTACAAGAAAGAATAAGGGAAATTCTTTGGGCTAAATATAAATAATTATAGAAGGAATCTTGGATCTACAATAAAGAATGAAGATTGCCAAAGATGGTAAATATATGGATAAATGTTCATTTAAAAATATAATTATTTAAGAGATAATTGACTGTCTAAACAAAAGTAACAATGCATTGTGGGGGTTTTAACACGTGTAAAAATATAGAGCATCAATAGCACAGAAATTGAGGGTGGGAAAAGTACTCTTGTAATTTTATTTAATATTCGAATGGTAGTAGTCTATTATTTTAAGATAAATATACTGTTGTAAACTAAGATGCGTATTTTAGATGCTAGAGTGACCATTAAAGGGGAAAAAGAGTTTTATAGCTAAAAAGAAATTAACAACTTAAATGAGATTATAAGGGTGGGGCCCTGATCCAGTAGGATTAGTGTCCTTATGATAAGAGACACCCAGTAAGAGTAATAATCCCTGTATACATGTATCACTTCTTTATCCAGTTGTCTCCAAAACACTTAAGTCTTCTTTTCCTTTGAATTCCTCTTACTTTTTTGGCTTGAGTGAATATTGTTTCAATACTATCGTTCTGCTTTCATTGCCTACCAACTGTGTTTCCAGCTGAAGGGAGTCGTGTCGGTGTTTCTCACCTCTAAACTAAATGGGCTGTCACTGCCATTCCAGCCAGGCCTTCTTTTGTTTTGTCAGTTCTGATGCCTGGCTGCTGAGTGTGATGTGCAGTTCCCAGCCACCAGGCTGCGCAGTGGGGCGGGGTGGGGGAGTTATGCAGTGAACCTCTGCTAAAGAAGCTGAGTCTTTTTCACTGAATGATATCGCGCAAACACAAAATTAAACATTTCTAACTTTTCTTGTTTAAATTAATAATAACAAATCAGCATAGATATTTTTATTTTCAGTTATTTTTATTAAAATACAAATTTTCAATGTGCTAGGTTATTTGAGTTTCTCCACCTTTATCATCTCCAGGGAATATTTTCTAGTAATGTGAATCAAAAACTTGTAAAAGGATTTCATATGTTTTCAGTCTTCGCATCTCTTCCTCAAGTTACTTACTTTAGTAATAGTGACTAAGTGCCAAAAAAAAAAAAAAAAAAAGGTTTCTGAATGTTCTTTCCATTTGCTGTGTTAAAAAGATCCTCCCTCTAACAATCAGCTCTTAAAATAGTATTCAACATATAATAAGTGTTCAATAAAAATGATTACTTTAGGAATGAATAATTAAATGAATTGTCCTAATTCTTTGAAGCAGTACTTGAAAGTTATGATTCTAAACCAAACTGTCCTTTACAAGCTTTTAAAATTCACAGGTTAAAAAGTACTTAAATATTTAAACCTTCTTCTCAAAGTTATTTTCCTACATTGCTAAGGAAAAAGTTTTATGTTAATTACAGGCCTACCTCATTTTATTGCACTTTGCTTTAATGTGCTTTACAGTTATTGTGTTTTTTTACAAATTGAAGATTTGTGGCAACCTTGCATTGAGCAAGTCTATTAGCACCATTTTTTTCCCAACAGTATTTGCTCACTTTGTGTTTCTCTGTCACATTTTGGTCATTTTTATAATATTTCAGACATTTTCGTTATTATTATATTTGTTACAGTTTGTTATATTTGTTATAGTGATCTGTGATCAGTGATATTTGATGTTACTGTTCTGTGAAGACTTGAAATGACAACAAGGGATTTAGAATATTACGTAAATAAACTCAGTTAATCAAGCAGCAGCAGGGTTCGAGAGGACTGACTCCAATTTTGAAAGTTCTACTGTGATTAAAGTGCAATCAAACAGCATCACACGTCACAGAGAAATCTTGTGAAAGGGGACGTCAATCCATGCGTGTTTTAAGAAATTGTCACAACCACTGAACCTTCAGTGACCGTCACCCTGATCAGTCAGCAGCCGTCAACATCGGGCCAAGACCCTCCACCAGCAAGGAGTTTACAATTCAATGAAGGCTCAGAGGAAGGTTGGCATTTTTTTTTTTTTATAGCAATAACGTATTTTTAAATTAAGGTATATACATTGTTTTTTTAGACATATGCTAGTGCACACTAAATGTTTACACACTATGGTGTAAACGTAACTTTTATATACACTAGGAAACCCAAAAATTCGTGTGACTCTTTATTGCGATATTTGCTTTAATGCAGTGGTTTGAAACCGAACCCACGATGTCTCCAAGGTATATCTGCACCTGCTACTGGGGACCTTAAAGTATGGCAACTGAAAGCGGGACCTGAAACCTAGACCCTGATTGTAACAGAAAGCAGATATACCAGGTAAGGCCCCATGAGACCAAATCATACCCTCCACTAAAACATCCAATAGTAATGGAAAGAAACCAAACCTGCAAATTCTCCAAGGTTTGCCTGAAATTGTGTAATTCGATCTCCATAAAAGCAAAGAGCAGTTGAGCTTTCCTTAAGTGAGCCCAGCGAACAGGGCAGTTTGGGTGGCCACGTCCGAAATGCTGACCCTCACGTCTGACTCTCGCTCCTCATCCTCATGTGTGTGAACAAAAGTCCCTGTCACCACCACCTGGCTTCTCCTTACATCTTAGAACTTCAGAGAAAATAGAGGAGGTCTATCATTCTCCAGGAGACTACTCTCATTACTAATGCCTGATGAGAGGCCTTCACAATATAAATTTTCTTTTTGAACCATCCATTTGTACCATGTGATGTAATTAACTCCTCCACATGCAAACACTTTCTTTGTCTCGATCTTGTTGGCTCTGTATCACTTCACTGGCAACAGAGCAATAGTCTTTTAATATCTGCGATGTTGGGAGGTATAGTTAATGAGTTAAAGGGGAGCTTCTGTGTATGGATGTCATAAACCAGGGCTTCCTGGTCAGCGTTAGGACTTTATGCTAGAGCCTAACGCGATGTAGCTCATTGATGCTTCCCAATGAACGCTACACAGGGCAACCCTAGAGCTGTATCTGGGCTTCTTGTGAAATGCCCAAGCTTGGGTGTCTTTCATAACTGCAAATGACATCTTCATGTTCTAAAAGGTCTCCTGTTGATGGTGTGGCATTAAAATATACAAGGCAAGAACACGTGTTCTTTTGCCTATGCAGACAGCGCGGGAGATAAAACGAAGGAGGCTAATTAGTTCGCAAGGTCTTAGTTTCGTTTCACTGCTCACATCCTGGAAGGCCTGTCCTCAGAGGTATTGAGATGTCACTGTTTGCCCCAAATCTCAGCATCGATCTCAAAGTGATCCCAAAGCATCGCTTACATTGGCAGTCAGAGGTCAGAACACCATTTAAAGAAAAGAACAATGTGGGAGCTGGAAGCTCCGGAGCCTTCTGGTTGGGCACTCGTTCACACAGAAACGCGTGCCTCCCCTGTGTCCTCTCTTGCACTGGAAGACCAAGAAAAGAGCAAGTGGTTTTACTTTCCTTTCTTTCCACTTTCCATTTCTAATTCCAAAGTTTTGGTCTACAGTACATAATTTTGCAGAAAACAAACAAACAAATAAATAATATAAATAAACATGCAAACCTGCCAAGAGACAGAGAGACATGTAGAATGTTCAGCAAGGGAGAACACTTTGAGTTGAGTTGGCAAAAGACACTGTGCTTGCTGCAGGGGAGCAGATTAAAGCCGCCTAAACACTTCATTTCCCTATGGGGCCTGACTATATGAGAACAATTCAAGGTTCACTGCACAGAGCGATGGAACTTCTCTTCCTCGCCAGCCTACCCCCTGTGGTCTTTATCAAATTTAAATGACTTGCGCCCACCAGGACAGATAGATACAATTGTGCGCATTGTCTAGGTATACCAGGTCTTAGATTCTGGTAGACTTTTTATGCATGAAACTATGGATTGGTAGCTCAGGATACGAATTATATTTTCATAATATCGGCAAGGTTTTAAGTAGACTCCCCAGGTTCCCCAGCTTCGAAGTGCTTTTGGGCTCAGAATCCTGAGTACTTTTAAAATCTACCTTCCAGTTACAACTCTGATGGAATGACTCACCTAATGAACTGACTTGTCAGGGAGGCAGTGGGCTGCAGTGTAATGTTCAGCACATCACAGGCGGCCACCTGTCACCGCATCAGAACAGTCAGTTCTGGGCCTGACGACGAGAAAAGTGATAACGAACCCAGTCCAAAGAGAAAGTTCCAGCTGCCCACACGCCCAGGATTGAAACCTTTTCTGAGATTGCCCATTCATAGTGGGGGTCTCAACTCTTCGGGGTGCCATGTTTTCGAATCTCTAGACATCCGAAGAATTCGTGATCAGTAGTACAGTTCTTTTTTTTCCTGCGTTTTTTTTTTTTTTTTCCCCTTCCTTTTGTGTTCCTCTCTAGTCCATGAGGAAGGACACCAGTAGCAAGAGAGCTGCGTCCTGGCTGGAAAGGGTGTTTAAAACCCATGTGGAGTTTGGGTGAAGGTGAAACTTGTCAGGCTGTGAAAAATGGCATCAGTGTCGGCTGACCTGAAATAGGCTGTAAAGTTCTATCCCTCACAAAGGCAAGATATATTATTGCTGTAACGCCATTATTCCGCTCCATCACTTTTAAACCTTGTTCCCATTATCTGCAAGTTAAATATAACCCTATGTAAAAACAGGAAGGACAGCACTGAGTTGTCCAGCTTAACAGCACACACTTAAAACATAATAGAGCACTTGTTACTGTATTTTATGGAACGGAAACTCCAAATGTAAAGATGTATTAAGGAAATATCTCAAAGTTATTAGGGAAGGATATTTACAATTACAGATTGCTTTATATTATGCTTTTATGAACATCTCAGGAAATGAAATAGCCCTCAGCTGTAGAGAGTGAAGAGGGAGGTAATTTTCCTTAATACGGGTGATAAAATTAATCTGATTGAAATCGCAGGCGATTATTTCTCAGAATACTGAGTGGCAGTACAATCACTTACACTCTTTTATATTTTTTTAGTCAAAGCTCGTGTAGATGAAAGCTAATTACAAAGTAGTGATGTGAAGCGCTAAGGAAATAGTTTGTATGGCGTAGAACAGGCACGGCTAATTGGGGTTTGTGATTACACAGATTGTTGTTAAGGAGAATTAACTACCAGCAGTCTCTCCTGCAAAGCTTCTCATCAAGGCAAAGTAAAAATAGACACTGGATCTGTTATTTATCTAATTATGCCTTGAATATTTTCACAAGCACGTTACACACTCTCAAATCGTTTGTTGTTCAAAACCTTTCGGTCCCACGCTGCTTGTGATCAAACTGTCGATATGGATTTTTGACACCAGGCTCACGTCAGATCACTTTCCCTAAGTCCTGCTCACGAGCTGTGTGCATTAAAGGCTTTGGAGATAGGAGGCTGGTTGGGGACTACGAAGTGTGCCGGTAAAGAGGGTATTATAGTTGGGAGTAGTCCTATTTAATAGAGCTTTATGAATTCTTAAATGCCACTGATTTAACTTGCTTACATCAGAGTTAACCTCATAGCAGACAACCCAGAAACTTCAGAAGAGCTAGAGTCCTCGGTCAGTAAAAAATGATTAGAAGGATCCCAGGTCCCTTTGACCTATGGCAATAATTTCTTTGCTTCTTTCCATGGCCATGCTTTGAATTCTTATGTGTTCCTGAAAGCTCTCATTTATAGGATATGTTGAAGCTTAGAGTCCACGAAAGAGTTAATTAGTTCTAATGTGTGTGTGTTACGTGCCGTTGAGTTGTCGCTGACTACTGATGACCCTGTGAATGAGTGATGCCTACAGTGTCCTGTCCTCAACAGCCCTGCTCAGCCCCTGTAGACTCAGGGCTATGGCTCCTTTTGTGGAGTCGATCCATCTCAGATTTGGTCTTCCTCTTTCCTAATGTCTCCTCTTTTTCCCAGCTTTATTGCCTTTTCCAAAGAGCCCTATCTTCTCATGATGTGCCCAAAGTAGGACAGCTTTGTTTTGTCATTTTTGCCTCCAGTGAGGTCTCAGGCTTGCTTTGCTCCAGAACCCCCTTCTTCATCTTTCTGGTGGTCCAGGGTCTCTGTAGAGCTCTCTCTCAACATCATATCTTGAATAAATCATCCTTTTTTCTGATCAGCCTTCTTCGCTATCCCACTTCCACATCCGTACATAGTAATTGTGATGATGAGAGGGCGTGAGTGGTCTTAGCCTTGTTCTCTAATGACATATCTTTGCTCTTGATGGTCCCTCCTGATTCTCCCATTGCTGTCCCTCTGAGTCTTGGGCTTCTCTTGATTTCTTGGCTGCAGTCTCCATTATGATGGATAACGGAGCCAAGGTAAGCGAAGTCTCTAACAATTTCAGTGTCTCCATCGTCTAGGTTTAAGTTGTATATTTTTTTCTGTGGTCATGACTTATGTCTTCTTTTTGTTCAAATGGAGACCTGCTCTTTCACTTTCTTTCACTTCATCAGCAGCAATTTCAAATCATTGTTATTTTCTGCCTGTAAGTTTGGTCATCCGCATATCTTAAATTATTGATATTTCTTCCACCGATTTTTACTCCTCTTTCCTTTGAGTCTAGCCTAGTTTTTTGTATGATACATTCTGCACAGAGACTAACCAAATAAAGAGATAAAATGCACCCTTTTTTGGCACCTTTGCCTATAGGAAACCATTCTGTGTCTTCATGTTCTGTCCTGACAATGGCTTTCTGTCCACAATACAGGTTACACGTGAGGAAAATCAAAGACTATCTATTTAATCAGTATTTTTTGAGTTAAGGGTCAGGAAACTAGGAATTACTGGCAGAAACTCAGGCAGAAGTTCCATCACATCCTCCTTCTCATGCTTTTGTCTGTTTTCCTACCTCTGTGAATCTTAGTCCTCACTTTCATCTCCAATTCATTTTTTTCACTGCCCTTCTGTATTAACTCTCTTTCAGTCATGAATTCTTTCTTCTAACATTTATTGAGTGCCTCCTATCTGGGCAGGCCCAACGGTCTTCTCCAAGAGAGGAAAATTCATCATCACATGCCTTTCTGAGACCATGAGAATCTCATCTGTCTTCTTCCAACCTTGGTGGTGGCGGCACTTGGAGAATAATGTGAGATCAAGCTCATGGGAAATATGTAGAGGGAGCTTGAGAAAAATATGTCTTGAAGGCAAAGCTGTACGAATCTCAGATAGTTGGAAGGCATCACTGCAAGAACTCCATTCTAAAGGCATTACCTAGAATAATTCTGCAACTTATAAAATGCAAATTTGTTGACAAGATGATGTTTTTTAAAGACAAGGCATCTTCTGGAAACCTCATCTGAATGGTGACAAATAGTGTCTCCCAGGACATGAGCAGGCACAAGTGTAAGTCCTAGTGTGAGAATCTCTGCTGTCTAGCTTCCGAGATGCTTCCCACTTGCACAGACCAAACCTAATAGCCCCACAAATTGCTGTAATAGACCTAAGATCAACCAGTAGCATAAATCAGTGAAACAACCCAGAGATTTCAACTCCTGCTTATTTGCTTATAGTTTTTTTTTTTTTTCCTTACGGATCAGTCTGCTTTGGGTTTAATCTTCATCATTAAAATGACCACTTGCTGTAGGAAATTATGCACTAGATTTAATTTTGGTGAACAGTAAAGAAACAGAAGAGCAGGAGAAAATATACAGTCTCCCCTTCGTTTGCTCGAGTTAGCATCTGAGGAAGTTCTTGTGGGGGTATATATAGCTAGTTCCTAAAATTGAATTTCCTGCATTATTATTATTATTAACAGTTTGCTACGACCAATATGCCATGCAGCAGTCTGTGGATGATATCTGCAATTTCACTGCCTCCCTATGTGGAAAGAAGATAAAAATTATATTCTATGGGTGTATGCAAATTATGGAGAGCCTGGCCTTGTGCTCCAGTAATTCTTAAATGTGCCTCTTCGTTGTCCACTTCGAATGACAGGTACTGAAAATTAAATGGTTTTCCATAAAAATCCTGTAACCTGAAACGAATCCCTACTGAATAATTAGAATATCTCACCCATAAAAGGTAATCATGTGTCTTCCATTTTTGAAGAAGTCTCTTTCCCGGATCAGCACTGATGGCGCTGTGGTCAGATTAGATCTTTAATTCTTATGAAAGAGACATAATACTCATCCTTTACGAGGACGCCTTCTGTTGGGGCTGACAGCCTTAAGCTGCCATAGTTCCCAAGGATCAGAACTGCACTCAGCGCTTAATATGACAGAGAAAAAATAAAAGGAGGTCTCTGTGTTATTTTAGACACAGAAGGAAGATGTATTGTCTTCCTCAGATGCTAATAGGCAGCTACAACTTCTGCCCACTAAGATGGACACCACCAAGTTTGTAATGCCTTGGAACCACCATGGGGCCTCACTGGTCCTGAACTTCCTATTGTTACTGCCTTTCCTGCTGATTGAATCAAAATGGTGACTTCAGGGGATGAAATCCTAACACCACTCTACTCACTACTAATACACTGTCTTCCCCACCATGGCGGAGACAAGGTGCAAGGGTTTGGGGATGAGAAGCTGGGATTCAGATCCTTGCTGGCCCTTCGCTACCTGAGACCCTTTCAGCAGGTAATTACTGTCTCTGGCTCCCATTTTCCCACCCGCAAAAGGTTGATTGATGGCAAAGGACCTTTACATGTATTAAATAAGTTAGTTATCTGCACAAATGTAGATCCTCTTTGTTCTGCTTTTCTCAGAGCTTGGGGGGATGAAGAAGGGGCTTTAGATCAGAAGATGAAGGCCCTCAAAGCTTTATTATTCTTTAAATGCAAGCGGGTCAAGGCAGTGGTAACGAATACCACAGGGAAAGGCATCAGAAGAGGAATCTCTGTCAAAAATGATGGAAAAACAGAAATTTTTAACAGAGAGGAAGCACTAAAAATTTAAGTTAGCCAAGCTCATGAGCCATGAACCCTCTAAATTGTCAGCATAACAATGAGTAACAGTAGTTTGGTTCCAATTTTCTGTAATTTATTTATAATATGAAGAGCCCCATGTCCCTTGTCAAAAAAAAAAAAAATCTACAAATCATTCCTAAAACACAAATAATAGTCACATTAAGAGGAACAAATTATTATAACACTGAAATATGTCCTTGGGCTGGAAACAAAAAACAACGTAGGAGTAGAACTGCCCACTACACAAAATACGGCCTAATGATACATATTAAAATAATTACACATACTTAGCAATTCTCCTCAGATAATGTATTGAACTTGGTCCCATGACTGTCTAGTTCGTCTGCTCTCTGGATATTTCTATTTCAGAGGATTTTGACGTCGATGTCACTTTTTTCTCCCCACAAAACAGGGGAACATGGAAAAGTCAAGACTGACTTTTAGAATTAAATAAACTAGAAACTCAGCCTATACATTCAAATGAGCACAAAGTTTTGTAAATGTGAAATAAAAACAAATATTTAATATCTAGATTAAATGTTATTTATTGAACATTTGGCTAAATATTATACAACATATTGTAATCTAGAAATATTTTAAATTCAGTGATGCCAGATTCACTGTGATAATTATTATAAGGAGATGTCTAAATAATCACATGATGTCTAAATATTCATATGATGTTCCAAGGTTAATAATTTATGTTACAATCTTTTTCACTTTTATACATATTCCAATTTAAGACCTCCTTCCCTGGCTACTCAGCAATTGTAAAGCTTGGAATTTATGATTGAGAGTAGGTGAATTGCAAATAGATGGTTACATGGACCTTTATGTAAACATAAAATATTATTCAAACCGAGAGAATAAAAGTAACTAGGAAGAACTTTTTTTTTTTTATGACCACATATTTCCTGCCCACACGCATGCATAAAAATCTACTATCATGATGATGGAATTATATAATAAATACTTTTAATTGTTAGATTTCTTGCTCTGATTATGTACAAAGACCTACAGAAATTATATCTAGAGAGTAAACATGCTGGATTTAAAGTTCTCTATTATATCTTAGATTTTAAAAAGTAAGGTAGAAAGGCTATATCCATTGAATGTATTTTTATATATCAATTTCTGTAGAAAGGAGTATTTTAAAATAAGAGATTATACCAAACACATGCATCTCATGTAACCTATGATATTGACTATAGTAAAATATGCGGCTAATATTTATATTTCTCCTAAAGGTTGGATTTATTTAATAGTATAGAAGTATCTTAAAAACCTTTGTGAGTAATGTGACTGAGAAGCATGATAAAACACTCCGTCTAAATATTTTACACAGAGGCTAACAAAATGTTTGTGCATGTATTACATAAATCCTGCGTTTTGAGGGTGGTATACACATGAGTGTTATATATAGATAACTTAGTAATAATAACTCATATAGTAGTGGGTAATATAGAGTTTAATTTAAAATTCTTTAATAGTTACTTTACCTTTTCTGGCTTCAAAATGTTTGATTGTAC
>NW_011888941.1:1514365-1515141 GCF_000151845.1 Pteropus vampyrus
ACTGCATATGCCCATTAGTCACTTAATACCATTTCAGTTATCAGAGTGACTGTCATGGCATTGCAGTGCTTGTGTTCATGTCACCCTTATTTTACTTAATAATGGCTGCAAAGCACAAGAGTAGTGACATTGGCGATTCTGATATGCCAAAAAGAAGCTGTGACATGCTTTCTTTAAGTGAAAAGGTGAAAGTTCTAGCCTCAAGGAAAGAAAAAAAAATCATAAATTCACCACACTAAGATCTGTGGTGAAAACAAGTCTTCTATCCAGGAAATTGTGAAGCGGGAACAAGAAATTTGAGCTAGTTTTGCTGTTACACCTCAGACTGTAAAAGTTACTGCCACAGCGAGTAGTTAAGTGCTTAGTTAAGATGGAAATGGCATTAAGTTTGTGGCAGAAGACAGTAGCAGAAAGAAACGTGTTCCAATTGACGACAATGAGTTATCCCAGAAACCATTGAGATGATAGAGAGACATCAGCAAGGGACCTACTGAACAAGTGACAGCAAGCCATTTACTGCAAGTGAGGGATGGTTACATGGATTCAGGAATAGGTTTAGATTGAAAAATATAAAAATTATGAGGGAGAGAGGGAGAGAGAGAGAGAGACCACAGTCACATAAATTTTGTTACAGTATATTATATTACAGTATATTCTGTTTCATTAGTTATTGTTATTTTCTTACTGTGCTTAATTATAAATTAAGCTTTATCATAGGTATGTCTGTAGAGGAAAAAGCATAGTGTGTCTAGGATTCATTATTATCCATGGTTTCA
>NW_011888941.1:1515191-1517729 GCF_000151845.1 Pteropus vampyrus
AATGTGATGGGTTAGAATTATTTTTAGTGAGCCCATTAAAATCCTTATTTTAAAAATAAATTACATTAAGAAATTTAAACTTTCAATTGTCCATGACCTGTAAAGAATTTTTAAAAGTACCCCAATGTCTAGGTTATAATGACATGATCCTGAAAATAGTGATACAATTTTGGCATGGCTTTTATCCATTTTTTTTAATGGGGTGACAGTGTAAGATAAGGGCTTTGAATTACATTTTCAGATCATTTAAAAACATTAAACTGACAGCAATCTACATGTTACCTTATACGATATACCTCCCTTCTCCGCCGTTTGAAAGCAAGCAAGAACAATTATTCTGCAGGCCCCAAGTTAGCAAGCTTTCCCAAATTCAATGCTGATATTCCAGGATATGGCTTGAGATTCAGCCCTTGGTGGACCCTGATTCGCTGAGTCCTCAGGGAGGTCAAGGATTTTGTGTCCTAATCCCGATAAGCAGATACACATGAACCTCAGAACCTAAGAAGGAAAAGAATAAAGTCTCCTAACTTGTACCTAGGTTCAATTATTTAATGAACATATACTAAAATGTCTGTTCAATGTCAGGTGCTACGATAGATGATGGGAAAGAAACCAAGTATGAGACAATTAAATGCGATCCCGGGGCAAAGAGGGAGCCGCTCTTACTGGGTTTTTATCCAATGGGAAAGACAGATGTGCAAACCAGAACAATACCTGGAGACATGGGCAACACTAACAGCATCACAGAGGCACAAGTAAGCACTGCAAAAATGGAGGAATAGGAAAAACAATTATTTATTGGAAATCCTCCTAGAGGAGAAGACTTTCATCCCGCATCCTGAAAAATGGGCCGGTGTTGGTTAGGAGCATAGGGAAGAAGTGGGATTTTGGATAGAGGGTACAGATTGGTCATAAGCTAAGAAGCATGACAAAGGACACATGATTGTTTAAGGAATGAGACAAAGTTCCACATAAGTTTATTGCAAACTACATGTACACAAGCAATGGGCTATGTGACTCCAGAAAGAAAGATTAAGGAAAACGTCCTGAGGGGCAAGCCAAAAAGTATAGATTTCCTAAGAGGAATGGTAACCAGGAGAGATTCTTCTAGAGCATTGAGAATGGTTGGGCATTTTGGCTGCTCTTGCTTTTGGTAGTTGATCTATCCATTCAGGTAGTCAGTAGCTGTATATTTAACAATAACCACTGAGCTCCTACTACTTGCCAGGCAGTGATCTGATTGCTGCAGTTATAAAGGTAAATCTTGGATTGGATATCTCAAGTAGACTTTGAATTATACCAGATGCTGTGAACAAAAAAACATCAGAGACACATTGTTACCCTCAGGGAACTGCTGCAATAACCTCTAGCATTCTTCCAGTCTCGTTTCTCAATAAGAAAATACATATTATGTGTTCTTAAAGTAATGCATGTTATAAAGTAATGCATGTTAACTGCAGAAAATGTGAACAGGTCAGAATAGCCCAAAGAGAATGTAATGGTTAAGGCAACACTAGAAGCTGTAATGCATAAATCTAATAAGTATAGTGTTTTTTAAATAAAAGAAGTTTATTTCTTGCTCAGTCCAGTGTGGGTGTTTGGCCAAGTGCCTTCTATGTAGAAATTCAAGGACTCAGTCTCCTGTCTGGTGGCACTGCCATCTCCCAGTGCCTGAGAGTCATAGTTGAAAAATAGTGGAGAAGTGTGGCAGAAACAAAGTGTCATTTATCAGTTTCCAGTTCTCATTTCTTATTCCTGGATGGTTATACTTTTGTGTCCCTTACCTTTATGTAAGACCGCTGGGAACATCGGTTACAGGAGGCTCACGGCTGCTTCTTTCCTTGGTAACTGCCCGTGGCTAATATTGTGCTGATATGATCAGCTCTGGCCATTGAAATGTGAGCAGAAATAATGTGTGTCACTTCCAGGTGACAATGAAAAGCCCACACACCTTCCAATTCTCCCATCTCTCTTCCATGATGAGTAGGGATTCCCTATGTTAAAATGGCAGAGGATTGAAGCAGATCAGATCCCTGAGTCAACAGATGGAAACCAGCTGCTCTGGAGAAATATCTGGATGCACAGTGGACATTCCATTAGCAGGAAATACACTCTTACTGGGTGAAATCACTGGGATTTGGGGGTTGTTTCTTGTGACAGCATTATCTCTCCCGACCAATGCAGAAAGGCACATCTACTTCTTAACCACCCTCTCAAAAGTGACAAGCATCACTTCCACACACATTTTATTGGTGAGAACAGTCTCATGGCCCTTCTAGAGGTTATTTCTGTCAAGGTGGCCTCTTCCTGCATCTTCTCTACAGCATTGCATGGGGTATGGTGATACCCTTTCTCAGAACGCTGGGAACATCGGTTACAGGAGACTCACAGCTGCTTCTTTCCTTGGTCACTGCCCGTGGCTAAGGACTATGGATACAGGATTCTTAAACTTGGGCCCCTGGGATTAAGTTGAGACAATTCCAAAGGAATAACCCAGATCCCGAGGGTGCTGTAGGATCAGCTGAGAACTCAGCTGCA
>NW_011888941.1:1520639-1548076 GCF_000151845.1 Pteropus vampyrus
AATATAATTATAATTACCTGGATATAATTGACAGCTTATAAAATCATGCTTTTCCATCTAAGAGAATGACATATCAACCCTTTATTAAAGTCTTATATCATTCTTTATTGTATAATATTACAGTTTTCTTGATACAGATCATACACTTTTTAAATTTTGATCCTGGATATTTTTTGTATTATCTTTGTGAATGGAAACATTTTCAATTATTCTCTCTGTTTAGTTATTTCTGGTATATGAAAATGCTCGTGTGTGTGTGTGTGTGTGTGTGTGTGTGTTTGGAGCTGGCTACCTTACTAAATCTTTGTGTTCATCTTATTTGTTTTTCAGCTGAGTCTATAATTTTCTAGGTAGGAAATCTTATCATTAACAAATAATCATAATTTTATCTTATTACCACTATTTACACTTCATTTCTTTCTATGGTTTTATTAAAGTGTCTAGAACAATCAGAAAATATTTTGCCATGATAGTTAATGTATACATGCATTTATGTATTTGTATTATTGACTACAGTATCAAAACTTTCTACATTTTTTTTTTTTGCCATTAGATACAATGTTAAGGAAATGTCCTTCTATTAGTAAATCAGAAAGATTATTATTATATTAAAAATCAAGAATGGATAATGAGTTCTATTAACTTTCACAAGCCTTGCAAGAAAGGCTTGACATTGTGCACCCTATTCTGTGCCCGTGTGTGTGTGTGTGTGTGTGTTTCTGGGAGGAAGGTTATCGGTGCTGCTCTCAGCGAGGTCTCTTACTCTCACACTATTTCACAGCTTAAATTGGGCAGTTTTCTTACTATTAATGCAGTCTGTCACATATTTTGATTTTTTAATATCTATGTCTTTTGTCTTCCTGTGCAAAGTTGGCCATTGAATATTGCCCTGGTAATATATTGATGAAATTAGTTTGCTCGTATGTATTTTATTAGGAGTTTTGGATCTTTCTAATGATTGAGGTTTATCTGAATTTTTATTTGGATCACTACTTTTGTCAGATATTGGTGGCAATATTACTTAGGAAAATAGCCATTATTTCCTATGTGTTGTGTACATTTGGGAAAAAAGTAAGATTTTCTTTACTTTGAAGTTCTGAAAGAATTGGATTATATAAGCTATGTGGACGTCAACCTTTAAATTCCTTTTATTTTATAATAGTTAATATATTTAATCAGTTTTGATACATATACGTGTGTCAATTTTAGTTATTTCTTGTAAGCCATATTTAAAATTTTAGTTATTATTTCGCTAAGCCATATTAAAAAATTATTAGCATAAAGTCATCTGTAGTATGTCCTAATACCTAAAAAAGGCATTAGAATCTGTGATTATATTTCTATTTTTGTTACTGGTAATGCATATATATACTTTTATTTTTTATTATCAATGTTTTCCAGATGCATTATAACTGTATGAAGTTCATTATCATTTTAGAATAACCAGTTCCTGGAATTATCTATTCAATTATTTTCTAATTTATCAATTTGCTCTTTTATATTTCTTAATTCTTTCATTGTGCTTTCTTAGTAATGTCATCTAATACATTTGTTTATTTGTTCATTTCTCCCAATGTTATAGAAAAGGTAGTTTAGAATTAATATGTTTTAATAGAAATGTATATGATGTCTATAAGCTTATATGAATCATGTATCTCCTTGGAGAACTGTTCCTTTTATTAAAAGCATCCTTTGCTTCTCTCAATTTTTTTATGTTGAATTCAGTTTTCTTTGATGTTACTATTGCAATTCCTGATTTCCTTTTATTGCACTTGTTAAAGCTATCTTTTCCCATCCTGTTGCTTCCCCTTGCTTTTTACATCTGTCCCTATTTGGTGTATTTTTCCTAAAGAATATATTGTCAGAATTTGGTTTTTGCCTAATAAAGATATTTTATCCTTCATAGATGAGTGAGTTGATTTATGTTTATTATTATAATATGATATTCAATGTCATTTTCACCATCTTTGTGCTTTCTATTTTGTGTGTGTTTGTCCATGTGCTTAATTGTTATACCCTATTGTTTCTTTTGTTTTTATTTCTTTCATTATTCTGAAGTCATATATGACTTTAGAGGCTACTACACTTTCTATCTAGTTTTAAAACTATTTTTCAGGATAGAAAGCCATAGTTGTAATATTTGACTTTGTATGTCACTTGCTATGCTTGCTACTTATGTGATCTTTGTCAAGTTACTTGTCCTTTCTGTGACTGTTCCTTTATCTGTGAAACAGAAATAAGAATAGATAATTAAATGAATGAATACACATGAAGCACCAAGAAGAATTACTAGCACAATAAATATATTAATAAATGTAATGCTTTTCATTTATTAATCTTATCTTAATATTGTCTTATTGTCCTAATTTTCAGAGTAAAAGTAAAATGCCATATTTTTAATTCTCTTTGTTCAAGGAATACCACCTGTGGAAATATTTTTAATTAATTTTGCCTGGAATAGGTGAGCAACTGTAAATCTGTCTAGCTAGGTAGGCCTCTTTCATCTCTTTGATTATTGCTTCTGATCTATCTGCTTTCATCTCTTCTTCAAGAATAGAAATGATGTCTGCACTAATCAGACTTTCTTTAAACTTTTCTTATGCTTTGGAAGAGCTCAAATTTGTCCTATCACTGATTAGATTCCTACCTTATCCATTCTGTTCTTTATTGTATTCCATCTGGATTTTATTTTCCCTTTTATTTTTAGTTTCCTTGACGGCCCTTTCTCTATATTCTCTTTTCCTTTCCTTTTTGCTCTATTTTATCAATTATTGCTGCTTCTTTACCTTTACCTGTTCCCTCCTGACTGTTAGTGCTGCTGGTTAATTAGAGGCCTATCTCTTTGCTTTTTCTTGAGGATTTGTCTTGAAATTTTCTTTTAGTTTTTGCCATGTGCCATTTTTAGTGAATGTTCTTTCTCTGGACACTATTCCCTTTCCTTGTTCTTCAGGTGGAGTTTTGCTTTTTTTCTTTCCCTGTCTCACTCATGTTCTTTCCTTGTTTTCTTATTTAATCATGCTGAAGGTGGGGTAATCCACCTAGACATGGTTGTTCCAGGTGGACTTTTCTTGGCTTCTCTCTCCATCACCGGTGTGATGATCAACTCTCCTTCTCAGATGGGCTGTAGAAGGCTAGTTGATAGATGACCCTCCCCCCCACACACCACCACTGTAACTTCCTGTTCCAGCTGGTGTTCTTGTGACGCAGCTCTGCACTGCTGTCAGGATGCGGCCTCCTATCTCCTGATTGATTTCCTATAAAATCTATGTTGTCAGAGATCAAAATAGCACAAACTTTTTCTAGAGATTCCGTACTGTCTGCATCTGCCTACCTTACATGACTTTTAGGAACTCTACTTTCTAAACTTGAAGCCTGAGACCACACCTTTACCCCCACCAGTCACGCTGCTTCCCTTAGTATTTATTTCTCTGGAACTCACTGTCTCTGAGTAGAGCAAGACAAACGGTCAGGGAGAGGCAGAAAATCAGTATTCCATTGTCCTCAAAAAGGACCAGGAAGTAAAGCCTGACTATTAGAGTTCTCTTAACCTTGATAACTAGTATCACTATAAATTCTTGGTCTGCAGCCAACTGAACCCCCATCACTGTAAGGGAACGTAGATGCATAACGGGCAGTAAAAAGTAGCATCTGGAGGACAAAGGAGGTTCTTGTGATTCCCATAAGTTGCTCTGGGTTGGAAGTTATATTAGACTCACATTCCTATACAGCCATTATCCAAATCTTGTTGATTCCAGTGCATTCAACTTCATCCTGGTTTTCCTTTTGCTGGATTACTTTAATAGTTTTCTATCTGGACTTATTGTTTGATGTTCACCTTGGCCTCACCTTTCTTTCACTCACTGCTAAAGAAAGCATTCTAAAATGCACATCAGATAACCTAAAGCACTCACAGAATTCTACAATAACCCGCATAGCAAATGGCTTAGAACAGTGATCCCCAACTTTTTGGCACCAAGGACCAATGTTCTAAGAGAATCTAATGCCTGAGGATCTGAGGTGGAGCTGAGGCGGTGACGCTAGCACTGCAGAGCGGCTGAAAAACAGATGAAGCTTCACTTGCTTGCCTGCCACTCACCTCCTGCTCTGAGGCTGGGTTCCTAACAGGCCACAGATCACTACCAACCTGTGGCCTGGGGACTCTTGGCTTAGAATACAGACAAGATCTAGCATCATGTGGCTCCTGCTTAACCTTTTTGTTTTCATCTTTCATGAATCTTTCAAAATCAAGCAGAGTTTTGAAGGAGATGACTTACCAGTAAATTCACTGATAAAAAAATGTAAAAGGAATATTTTTCAATCAACTTTTTAAATTTTATTTATGGGCTATTTTCAAGAGTCACAGGAAAATTTTCCAAAATTTTAACCATTTTTAAGCTTTTACCTGTCGGAGTTTTTATCAACTTTTTGGAGCATTTTCTATGAATGTATCCTGAGTCGGTTTTATATTATGTTGAATTTTATTTGTTTTCAGGCTTATATTAAAATAATCATGCTGATTCTGATTCTTTTTCAAGGATTTAACTATATTTTAAATGTTTCCTCTAACTTAATCTGAAACATCTGAAACCAAATAGGCCTAAAGTAAATGTTTTAAATCAGTTCACGTATTGATAATTATTATATTGGACTAAGTTTTTAAAAAATTTTTTGCAGGATATGAGCAATTATATTTGCTTTCTAAATTATGTTGCCTTGATATTTGAATTACTTCCTAGCAAATGATTCCTAATTTTCCTCTTTGGTCATATTTTCACCTTACGAAGTATTCTGTAGCATTGATAGATCACTCTGCATGAAGAATATATAAACTTACCATCCAGATGAAAGAATAGCTAATATTTTCTGTTTGCTATTTGAAAAATATTTTAGAAATTTGTATAACATTGGAAAATTGAAAAAGAGGAAATTTATCAGGGCGATTTTACATTAAATTATTCTTCTGAATTTTTACTTTTCTTCATAAACACAATTGAGCAATAATCTCTATGTTTGGCCAATAATTGTTTATAAAGAGAAAATAGTAATCAATGAATAAAATATGAAGTTAAAATATGTAAAAATAGATGAATAATTCAGGAATTTTATCTTCCCCTCCAAAAAAAGTTAATAAAACACCTATAAGAGTTTTTGCTAACATGAGTTACCAAAATGTGAGACTTCAAAAAGTGAAAGAAAAGAAAAATGTCAACAGATGCAATTCTAAAAATAGACATAGATAATTAAAAGTGTACATTTTTTCATATTAATATTTGTTATATTAAATGATCGAGATGTGAAAAGGAAGTTTTTAGAAATATTTAGTTTTGATTCATACATTGAGTTTGTTTTCTACTGAATACTTTGAGCTGTCTTCATTCATGTAGGTCTGTGCACATCACCATCCGCCACCTGCCCCTGTGCACTGCCTCTGCTGTCCAGCCTTTCTCTCCAGGGACAACCATTGAAAATGCTTTTTCATGCCCCCTCCATGACTTTACATATATAAATGTGCCCAGATGTATAATTTTTTACAATCAGAATATTATATGTGGGATTATTTATTCAACTCTTTTCAACCTCCAAACATTTCAGAGCATAGTGTTACTTTTTATTCTCTCCATAGTATTATATATTATAAATGTACCAAAATTTATCTCCCTAATGATTACCATTAAGAAATTCTCCATTTTCCTCTATTGTATATAATGTAATACATACATCTTTGAACATATACTTTTGTGCATTTATACATTTCAAAGGATATTTTACTAGAAATGTTATTACTAATTTGAAGGATATGTCCAGTGCAAATCATAACAAAGTAATTAAGAAAACTGCATTAAATAAACTCACTCTAATATTTTTTTAAAAATTGCATCTCTTTAAAATTGAATTTCAGGAATAGTATTCACTTAGAGAAATTAAAAATAAGATAGATGGGTATCTTTCTTTATGGTAAATGAATTATTTACCGTGATGTTGATATTGCAGTAGTTTGCTTAGAGGCTTTGGGGTGTGTGTGTGTGTGTGTGTGTGTGTGTGCACTCATGTGTGCTCACAATTGTATTTTGCATATACACGTGTTTATTATTTGTAAGAAACAAATGGCACTCTCAACCTGGGTCATTTGAAGAGAGTTTAATGAACTCTTTCGAGAGTTCTGGTCAGAGTTTAGAGCATTAGAAGAGATGGTGCAATATCCTGACACAAGACCTGAAGAGACCAGGAAAGGGGGCAAGTAGTGGACTTGGAGAGGACAATTCTATACAGCAGGCCACTTGAGGGACACAGCCATCCCCTGGGACTCTACAGGGAGGGAGGAGGAATAAACTCCTGATTTTCACCTCTCCTGCTCCGAGGGCTCCTCTGGCTAAGACTGTGTAGAAGTCAGGGGCTATACGTGGGACAGCTCACGATTTGTCCCTAAATATCAGACTCCTTAGCACAGGATAGGGTAAAGATGGAAGAAGAGGGCATCTGGAGGAGCAAATGGGACATAAAATCAACACAGATGCATGTGGATGGTGTGTGCTGCCTGTGTGTATGCAGTGAGCGAGTGTGTGCATGCGTGTGTGTGTGTGTGTATTTGCAATACTAGATTTATTTTGTTCTTTGACTTTAGTACCAGAAGCACTTTTCTGAAATGAAATCTTGTAAGGAATGTCAATAGAAGAAGCAAAAACCAAGCTGTTAGGGGTGAGGCAAAAGTAGGGAGGACTGGTGACCTACCCCACCTCCCTGCAGCCTGGATGGTAATGTTCCCTTCTAGATTCTTTGGTTGGTCTAATAACTAACTTGCATGAGACAAGATCACAGGAAGAAAACAAAACAAAACAAATTTAATTTCATGTATATAGGAGCCTCAAAGATATTAGGCTCTAAGGTAGTCAGGTAATCAAGGTTTGAGCTAAGGAGAAGCAGGTAGGGGGTCTGGACTTCAAAAGAGAGCAATATAATCCACTGGAAGGTGGGGAGAGCACATGTGTGGTAAACAAATATTTGCCAGGCCACACAGGTACCGGCTCTCTCTCTCTAAATTCTTTCCTGTAGTTAAGGGAGAGGTTTAAAAAAATACCTTTCCTGAGTTGACTAGGTTCTAGTTGCCTTAGGCCAAAACAACACATATGCCAAATTGGCATACTTTGGGATGACATACTCTGTCCTCCTCAATAATATACCCCATAAAAACGATTGAGCTAGTGGAATATATTGCAATAAGAGCACAGTGTGAATTAAACTCATCGTACCTTTACATCATTACTATGAAGAGTGTAGAAACCAATCTAACAGGTATTTCCTGGAAACAAAAAGCGATCTAATAAGCAACATGTGGCATTCTCCTTCATTGAATATTATAGACTCATAGAATGCTGAAATTGGAAAGGGCATTATACTGCAATACTGTGTCATGATAAAGCCTTAATCATATATAAGATGAAACCGCGTACCTCTGGGATGCACTTGGTAATTATTTTGTTATTATGGTTACATATAACAGTATGCTGCCAAGCTATGACAGTTTTTAAAAGCTGTTTGCTGATCAGAAGCAATAAATACAGAAGTAATCAACTTGTGTACAAATATATCCATGGTATAAATAAAATGCTACCACGTACACAGATCTAATATTCTGTACCTTTATAAAATCCATTGAGATATATATATATATATATATATATACCCTGAACGTTTCCCATTGTGCACATTATTTTTTAAAAATTTTTTATCACACACAGAGTGTTTGCATTTTCAAATACAATACAGGACCGCATTCTATTTATTTCTTAGAAAGTAGCTACAGTTAAAAAAAGAAAAAGCAAACTTTCAGTGGATGGTAAACTGCTTCCTTATATATAAGCTCAGGGAAATGTTGGAAATTTGGAAGCAGTGGAAGAGAGGCAAGATATACTCATATGCTGTTAAGTTAGCAGCTATAACCTAAAACATTTCTCGCATCAAATAAGTCTATCCCTTTATGAGTTATTATTGCAATTGTGAAGAGTTCTCTGAATTTTATTCTATATGTCAACACTGCAGCATGGACTACTCAGGGCTCACATATCAAAACATGTGCCTTTAATGAATGGCATTGTAGATAGTTACCTAAAGGAAGGAGGATAGACTCACTCCAAGAAATGTTGTCCCTGACTTTTTAGTATCTGCTTGCTTTTACAAAGTCTAAATTCCTTCCTCCCTCACATGATCTCCTGAGTGGTGTGTTTGGCTGTCAATAAGTGGTGTGAATGGAATGGCACACACAAAGAAAGAGAGACTGCAAATAGTAAGTCCTGAAGGGTACTGAGAATAACGAACGTGTCACATTATTCTTTGAAGTGTTTTTTTTTTTTTTTGTAGTTCTTATCCTAGTCTTCTGCCATGTAATTTTACATTTTTTTTCCTTATGTGACATGCTCCTTATGTGACTGTCTGTGCCCCATATATATCAAGCTCTCTCTTGTCCTTGCTTACCCTTTCCTGCTAATAGCATTTCTGATGCTATTAATTCCTCTTGATCTGCACTGGCCAGTATAGTAGCCATTAGCCACACAGGACTTTTTAATTTTAAACTTACATTAATTGAAACAAAATAAAATTAGAAGTTTAGCCCCCTCGATTACACTAGCTACATTTCAGGGGCTTAGTAGCTACATGTCCTCGTAGCTACCGTGTTAGACAGTGCAGATACGGAACACGTCTAACATCACAGATGGCACTTGCGATGCTTCGTTTTATGTGTCAACTTGGCTGGGTAAGGGATACCCAGATAGCTGGTAAAACTTTCTTTATGAATGTGTATTTGAGAGTAGTTTCTGAAAAGGTTAACATTTGAATTGGTGAACTGAATAAAGTCCTAGGAGGGCCTGACTAGAACAAAAGGTCCAGGAGGGATTAGTTCATTCTCCCTCTGCTGGAGCTGAGACACCCACCTTCTCTGCCCTAGGATATCAGCACTCCTCATTCTCGGGCTTTCAGATACAGGTCCAGACTTACATCATCAGCTTCCCCAGTTCTCAGGCCTTTGGACCAGCACCAAATTACACACCAGCTTTCCTGGCTCTCTAGCTTGCAGATGGCAGATTATGGTACTTCCTGGCCTTTGTAACTACATGTGTCAGTTCTATGTCTGTCTGTCTATGTATGTATGTATGTATGTATGTATGTATGTATGTATGTATTATCTATCTATCATTATCATCATCATTTATCTATCTATCATCTATCTATATGTGTGTGTCATATTAATACCTTTTCCTCTGGAAAACACTAATACAGAAAGAAAATAGGTACTGAGAAGTAGAGGTGCTGTTGTAACACGTACCTAAAAATGTAGAAGCAACTTTGGGATCGAGTAATAGGTAAAGGATGGAAGAGTATGGAAGTGCCGGCTAGAAAAAGCTACAGGCCTTTTAGAGAATGCCTAAGTGATTGTGAAAGGAATGTTGGTAGAAACATGGACAGTAATACAAAGCAAAACTCAGCTGAGTAGATTTTAAGATCTACTTGGCTTTATTTGACGATTCATGAATCGGGCAGCATCCCATCCGGCAATGAGAAAGAGCCGTGAAGAGCCGTATAGAATAACTTTACTGGCAGCAGGGGGCAGATAAAAGGAAGTTTCTAGCAAAGAGAGAATTATTTCAGGCAAGGTCCCCTTTCTTTGAGAAAGGCAAGGGGGTCTGTCAAGCAGATGACATCGCTGGTGCTGAGGGGTGATTCTAGATTGATTGATTCAAGGTCCCATTCCTGGGAGAGTTTGAAACTACAAGTAAATCTTGGCGTGCTGATGTGGGACTTAGCGTAAGTGACTTCATTTTGGGCCTGTTTTCTCATTTTAACAATGGTAAAGGCCATTCTGATGAGATCTGAGACAGAAATGAGGAACATGTTATTGCAAACTGGAGGAAAGGTGATCTTGGTTATAACGTGGAAATGAACTCGGCCAAACTGTGTTCTTGTCAAGTGTTTGGTGGACGGCAGACCTTGTGAGTGATAAAATTAAATATTTAGCTGAAGAAATATCGAAGCAAATCATTGAAGGGGAAGCTTGGCTTCTCTTGAATGCTTACAGTAAAATGTGAGAAGACAGAAATGGTTTAAGGATGGGATTGTTGTTAATCAAAAAAGAAGCAGAACTTAGAAACTTGGGAAATTCTTAGCCTATCCTTATTGAAAAAGCTGGTTTGGGAGAGAACAGAAAGGGTGCGGCCAAATTGGTAAGGGTGTTAGTATGGACTGGCCATCTCAGCAGAAGCCAGGAGTTATTCATCAAAATAATGGCAAGATTAGTCTACCATCTAAACACCAACTAGGACCAATTATCCAAGGCAATGGGAAAATGTCCACAAAGGGAACTTGGAGATCGTGGCGGAGGCTGACGCTCCCATCATAGGCTCACAGTGCAAGGCTCTGGGGGGCAGAACAATTTCAAAAGAGGCTGTCACTCTAAGAAATGAGATGCTCTCTTCCACCCTCAAAGTTCCTTTGGCTGGTTTATTCATAATCAAATAGACCTGAGACAGATTAGCAAGAGAAAAGAACCAAATTTAATACATATGTGCATATAAGAACCACACATACATGAGAATCAGAGACCCCACATACAGAAGAGGTTCAGAGACAGAAAAAGAACATGGGTATACAAGACCTCCTGAGCTAGGGGTGAGGTAAGGTGCTTTGGGGCTTCAAAAGTTCATTGCAGAATAAGAAGAACAGATGTTTAGTAGATAGAAGTTGGTCCTGGCATCAAGGTGAGTCAAAAAAGAGATTATCCCTGGTAATCTCTCATTATGGGCAAGGCCCCTAATTCACGTTCTTCCAAGTAGTCGAGAGAGGCAGTAGTTTCTTCTGAGCCTGCTACTAAAGTCGCCCTTAGCTCAAAGCAATCTGCATACTACAGTGGCACATCTTTGGAGTGACTAACTCTGAACCGCACTCCACTTCAGAGAAGCTCCTTACATTTTGGGTGCTGCACCCTGAATTCTAGTGCTATGCTTCTCAGCTACTACGAGCCCCCAGTGTGGCACATACTGAGTCCAGCAAAGCACAAGACACAGCTACCTGCACCTAGATTTTGAAGGATGGAGTAGATTGGGGCCAGCAAGGGTTGCCCAAACTGGCATGCAGCCCATGCCAAGGGCTGCTGCAGGGGTAAGGCCACTACAGAGAGCCTCCACTAGGACAGTGCCCAGCAGAGCTTTGGAGGCAGAGCCAGCTTCCACCAGGAGAGCCACTGGCATGGGATTCTAGCCTGGCAGAGCCTCAGGTATGGAACTGCAACCCCTAAGAGATTCTGTGTAGGTCACATCCAGTAGAGTCAAGACTGCCCTGAGCCTTGGGGGCCCAGCTCCACCCTGTGCATCTGAAAGGCCAGGCACTGAACCTAGAAGAATTGTTCTCAGGCCCTGTGGTTTAGTGTTTGCCCCATTAGGTTTTGGATTTACCTTGGACCTATTACTTTTTTTTTTCTTTACCATTTCTCCCCTTGAGAATGAGAATGTCCCTCCTGTGCCTATCCCACCATTGTATTTTGGAAGCATAAGACATGTTTGATTCTGCAGATTCAGAGTTGGAGTCTCACCATATTGTATTTGGATCATATTTAGATGATACTTTGGATATAGATTTGTGTTGATGACATGCAAGAAGGACACAAAATTGGGGGGTGGGGCAGGAGCAGAATGCTATGGTCTGAATGTCTGTGTTCCCTGTAATTCATATGTTGAAACCTAATCCCCAGTATGATAGTGTTAGGAGGCGGGGCCTCTGGAGGTGATGAGCTCATGAGGGCAGAGCCCTAATGAAAGGGATTAGTGTCCTTATAAAAAGGACCCTACAGAGCTAGTTCCCTGTCTCCACCGCCATGTGAGGACACAACGCGAAGGCCCTGTTTATGTACCAGGGAGCCCTCACTAAACCCCACATCTATTGCTGCCATGATCCTGGATGTCTCAGTCTCCAGAACTGTGCAAAATAAATGTTCTTTGTTTGTAAGCCACCCAGTCAATGACATTTTGTATAGCAGCCTGAACGGACTAAGTCAGTGTTGTTTCTGTGTCTTTATACTGGCAGTTTCTTATAGCAAAAGGACCACTTTCTCTTTTGGTTGTTAGTTTCAAGACCTGACTATTCTTTAATAACATTTCCTTTTCTCCTTCATTCTTTCCATTTTCCTATCATCATCAAAGACCAGGCTCTTATTACTTGTTTGCGCAAACCCTTGTACCAGTCCTACGTGATTTGTTCACTTCTACCTTTTCTCGACTCAAAGCCAGCCCATCCATTGCACTCAGATTAAAATTTCAAAAATATTAAGTTGGAGCAAGTTCTCACCCACATGTGACTCTGCTTTCAAAAGAAGCCTATCCTTAACTTGGAATTCATACTGAAATAGAGCAGGAAAAGATTCTTTGAAGTTTTTTCATCTTATTTTGAATTGATGAAAATCAAGTAACTTAAACTGCATTTTGTCTTTTTTCACTTTTATTACTAGTTAAATTTTAAAATATATCCCAATTCCATAACATATGCTGTACAATAAGTGAATTCATGACTAAGTTCTCAAATTTTACATTTATTGCTGTGTATATAAAATAACCTTTGAAGTATTAATATACCACTAATTACGTTTTTCATTTGATATAAAGTGCTTATAAACGTAACTCACGTAACTACAAATTAAACTACATAGTAATATGTTATGTGGTCCATTCTTCTTTCTGAAAGCTCAGAGGCCTTTACAGAAATCGTTTTATTAATCTTCACACATCTCTGAGATGAGATGGTTGGTTTTAATTATCTTCCTTCTGAGTTTGGGACAACTGTGCATATACCATTTATCACTGAAGTATACAGGCACCGCACCAAGTGTGCTATGATCATATGGAGCAGCATAAAGGCTGAAAAACCATGTCTTTCCTCAAATGTACATCATTGTTGAAAACTTCAGAAGTTCTCTGCCAGTAAGAAATGAGCTTTCTTCTGTTCTGTTCAGGTCTACCAACCGCTTTACCTTGTCTGTTCAATATTGGTATACAGTGATCAGAGGTACAGGGACATAAGTCTGAGAATTTAGTAGAGGACTTTTTAGAAAATATCTACTCTGTATCTCTTCTCTGGAGTCTTTAGATCTGTCTTATTTTTTTTCATATTCAAATTAATATCACAGCCATCTCTTTGCCATAATTATAAATTACAATACAAATTCCATAACTATCCTTTCCATTATTTTTCCATGAGCCCTGGCTCAGGGGTGAAAAGAGCAGAAATGCATATAAAGCTTAATTAGCTCAATAATAAAGGGATAATATACAGAAAAGACATCGTGTATGTATTTTTATTTTTATTTTCCCAAAGAGTAGAAGAAATAAGCACAAATTTTCATCATATTTGTATTCCTTGTGTTGTTTTACCGTGAACAGTATAAAAAATGAAGGCACAGTCACAGGTACAAAATCCCCAGGTGGAGAAAGTGAGCTGACTGGGATAAGGTTGTTGAACAGAGGCAGAAACTCCAGGAAATTTTCAGTTTTCCATACGATTCACTACAATCATGCACATAATTAGAGATTTATGGCATTTCTGAAGACACTGGGCATACATGTATGTAAAATACAGACTAATCCATAGGTTGCCTTGAGCAGCTGAGGAATGGAGACAAAAAGCACAGCCTGGGATAAACTGGCTCCCAAGTATAAGTAAAGCTCACGTAAAGGCATTCACCTTTCACACAGAGAAGTGCTTAACGCGGACCAAGAAAAGTCAAATAAGTTGAACTATAATTTACAGAAATGAACGTGCTTAGGTACCTATATCAATAAACATTGTTGTTACTAAGGATAGTAAAACAGAGAAAATAAACCACAGATATTCTCTCTCCTACATGAAACTTCCCTCCATTAATAGTATTCACCAAATTACATAAGGATTCACTTTTAAAGAGGTTCTTTAATATTCAAATATGAAATAGTTTAATGTTCTACTTTTTTTTTAGTTTTCTCTTTTCGCCTTTTATAATTTGTAATGGAGAACTCTAAGATAGTGAGAAACAATAAGAATTCTGAATTAATGTCTGAAAATGCAGTCTCTAACCAACTTTTCTGTGGGACTTGTGTCTTCCTCAAAGATTGGTTTCCTTCACAGAGCCAGCAGACATACTTCTGTCCTATGACTCTCCAGGAAGAAGTAAGGTGGACTGGAGGAAGATGCTCACTGGAAGAGATGAAAACAGGAGCCGGCTAACCCCCAGGTGGAGAAAATCAGTCAAAACATCAGAAGTCATCAGTATGTTGAGGAAGGGTGGTGAGACCTGAGCCTGGCGTTTGAGCAAATAACCCTAAAAATTAGTGCCTGGAAACAATAAACATTTATCATTCCCTAGTGGGTCAGGCATCCAGGAGCAAATTGGCTGCAATCAGATGTGTCGGCTGGTGCTGCAGTGGGCTCAAGGCTCAGATGGCGAAGACCTCACTGCCATGGCTGGTGGAAGGCCTCAGAGTCACTCATGTGGATGTCTCCCCAAGGCTGCTTCACCTGGGAGATGTTTTAACCCAGAATGAGTAATCCAAGAGAGAGTGCTCAATGCAGAAGCTATTGCTTTCTTATGACCAAATTTAAAAAGTGACATCCCATCTCTTCTGTCAGGTTCTATTTATTAGATTTATTGTGTCCAGCTCACACTTAAGGGGATCGGATTACACAAGAACATTGGAGCCACCTTAGATGCTGTCTACCACCAAGCGTACTGTTTTCACTTTTGCCTATTTTATGTCAGGTAGCTTACTGCTTTCAAAGAATGGGGGGTACATTTTTTATATTTGAACTTTACAGCAGCTTTTTGAGGTTATCAGGGTAGTTCTTGGAGCTGAGTTATTTTATATCCAAGCAAAATGGGATGAAGTGAGATTAACTAACCTATTTAATAATAAATGGAAAGAAATTAAACTTGAGTCCATTCTCCCAATTCCTAGTTTTTCCACATTTTGAAATAAAAGTGTCCTTTCTTGTTATAAAGCTGATTTTAAAGAACATGACTTAGGTGAGCTCTCCACTATTCCACTCTGGCAGTCACAGGCATTGTGGATCCCTGCTTGGGGTCTGTTCCTGGGGAGAACCAAGGAGAATGATGGCTTTCAGTGGGGACTTTGCTCCAGGAAGGGAGAGGGAGGGCCGGCCGCACCCAGTTGCACACTCCAATCTTGAATCAGGTAACTCATTCCACCTCCGGGATGAGGGGCCATGGGTGGGGCCAAAGGCCAAAAGTGTTCAGCTGAAGCGCCCTCTCATGGAAACTAGAGGGGTGAGTAAGAAGAATTTCCTTTCATGCTTATCAACATTCTTAGTCTTTCTCCCTCATGGAGATTTAGCCAATCAACATTATTTCCAAAATAAATTATATATTCTTTTTGAATAGTCCTAGAATCAATCTCATAGGATTCCCCTAAATAGTATAAGGGCAGTAGTAGCCTGGAGTAGTTCTGTGAGATACATCAGGGTCCTGGAGTACTTCAATGAGAAGTAAAGTAAATTGATTATTAAACATGCCTTTAACCTAAATAGGATTAATAGCTCAGTGCAATTGTATTTTAGATGATTTTAAGTGAAATATGCACTTCTAAGAAATGCTCCCAAGGACGTTAGACCCAATAATGTTAAAACATTGAGAAATATAATTTTTAAGATAGAATAATATATTGCTATTTCTATCCAGGAAAAAAAAAATGGTGAAGAGGTCCTTATAAATAAAAATATGGTAGCCCCTTAGCGGAGTTGGAAGGACACAGTTACAGAAAGAACCTGTGATTTGGGTCACAGAAAATCCCTTTGAACAAAAGAGAATCTTGATGAACACACATGCCCTAAATTCAAAACAAACTGAATTATTAAAACCATGGGCAGATGTAGACCAGATAAACCACACCAGGCTCCAGTATCGAAGCAACATGAACTCTACTCTATAGCAGATGATACATCAAACTCAGAGCCACTTTTTCAACCCACTATGTCTCAAATGTTTAAAAGAGGGAATGATTAGGAAAGGAATTTGCACATTAACATATGTGGTCCTCATAAATTTTGGTCAATTTAGGGGAGCAAATCTTTTCCCAAATCCAGTGAGTTAGAATCTAGGAAGTAAAATTTCCTCCTTTTATTTTCATGATTTCCTCCTTTTCCTTCCCTACAATTTTATGTGAGTTGCAGTAAAATGACAGAATATGAAAAAGCCAAACAGAAACTAACATTCTACATAGAAAATGACATTTCCTGAATGTGATTAAATTGTACAATGTCCTAAATGCTATAATGACAGTCTCCTGAAGTAGATCAGAGCACCCAGTATCACTGCCATCCTGTGCAGTGGTGAAAATGCAAGGAAGAATGTACCTTTTATGGTGAAATGCAAGGAAGAATATAGAAAAATGCAATCTCCTCTAAGTATTCTGAAAACTGAATAAAAAGGATCTAAAAGGGGAGAAGAGAAGAAGGAAGTACAAGGCCAGCAACAGCATAAAGAATTGAAAAAGACTGAAAATTCTAAAATTGATCCGAGGAACTTCTATTACTAACTAAAAGATAGTGATAAGCAAGATAAGAAGAGGAACCCGGAAGTGTAACAATGTAGTTAGAAGTTCACCATGCTGGATTTCTGACCAACGCCAGCCCCCATGCTTTGGCAGATCCCAAATTCTGGTTGCTGAATAGGAAACCTGAGGATGAAGGGTGAGGTGACAAAGATGGAACTTCTCTGTTAGCCTGGACTCCTGCAGGTGGGAGCTTCTATAGAATAATCATAACTCCATTTTTAGCCTGAAGATGATAAGTTGCTGTATCTTCCCAATCTATGGAAGAATTCTACAGAAACAAAATGAATCCCTTTAATTTACGTAGCATGTAACTCAGTTTGTCGAATATCAGATTTGCTCTCTGGCAAACAGAAGTGAGCAGTTGTTTTGAAATAAGGTAAAGACCCATCTCTCTGTGCTAGGACAGACCACCCTACCTTCTGGATTGATTTTTTCACATGAATTGGAACTGGGTTCTTCCATCCCTTCTCTCAACTTCTTTCTTGCTTGGGAAGTTGGCTGTACTAGCAAATGCGTCAAGTTTACAGGAATTGCTGGCCTCCCTCAATGATACACACCAATTTCTGAACACCAGTCATGTGCCAAACCCCTGGGCTAAGGGTGATCCTTGGACATTATCTCATGAAGTCTACACAATGACCTGATGAAGTGTGTGTTTTATCCTCAGTTTACAGAGGAAGGAATTGAGGATCATAGGGAATGGGTGACCTGGCTGGCCATTAACAGTTAATTCGTGTTCAAGCCAGGCCTATTTGGCTACCAAGTTCAACCTTCTGTCATTCCACATAGTTTCTACCTCGAAGAAAGCCCATCGTGTTGGGGGTGTTAGCAATTAGTAGTTAACCCACAGAGGTCAAAGTGCAGGTATGTTAGAATATGAATGTGCACGTGTGTGTATGTGGATATGATAGATTTTATTCAAATAGCCTGTTACCGTGGAGAGATTCACAGAATTATTTCCTCTTTAAACTTCTCTGTATGTGTCTAATATACTCATTTTGGAATTAGCACTTGAAAATATTTTATATGCCAGAGATGTACTTTTTTGAAACCAGAGCCACCAAATCCTGCTCCCAATTAGTCTCCTATAAGAAAGCTGTTAAAGGTCATGAGAAACGAGACATACTGAGTTATGATGATTCCAGACCTTTGTGGAGACTCTGAATTCCGACTGGGTTGAACATTAGCCAATGAGTTATTTGAGCATTGCTATGGAACATTTCTTATTCACCAAGCTAATAGGAATTTTCCCCCTTGTTGCTATATACAGTCCAGCTACAAATAACTAGATGGCAATATCATCCAAAGAAGGTATTGCAAAAAATTCTGGTTCTGCTCCAAAATCAACCCTAATGATGTACAGTGAGATCTGATGCCTAAAGCTGTTAGTAATCTGAGTTTGCTAAAGCATTCTGATTAAATTAAAATTACTTGAAAAAAAATAAAAACAGGGTTTTTATTCCTATACTTCTGATTTTTATTAAATGCCAATGTGAATCACTCTGGCCCTATAGTAAACAGGCAGAATCTGGGATAAGGTGAGGTCATCTGGGCAGATCAAGAACTTCCAAGGTCAATAATAGGAATACACACCTTTCTATATGTTCTCAGGCACTGAAGCTCTGTTGACTTAATACTATAGTGTAGAACTTAAAAAAATCCTAGAAGATGGTAGAGAGAACAATAAGAACCTTTTCGATATAGATTGAAATCTACAAGAAAGTTTGGCTTGGGCTGATATTTGTCTGAATTGGATTTTTAAGGACTAAAACAGAGGAGACCAGTGGACCTTCATTTTGCTACTTTTAATCATGAGGATGATGATAACCTGTGACACAAGGTACATCCTATTATCTGTTAATTCACAAGTCGTCATCTGCATTATAAGTCACTGCTGAACGAGGATTAGCAGTAGGCTGTCTAAAACGACTCCGCATGAATTGCAAGACTCTTAATAGCAGTTACACAATACCTATAGCTAAGTTTTCTTTTATTTTTTTTTTTTCCTTCAGAAAATGCGTGAAATCGTGACTGCAGCTTCCCCACACACGGTAAGACCGAGGACAGAATTTGCTAACCCAAATCACGCTGGAAACCTGGATTGTATTACTACAGAATTCCCGTAACCCCATTATTCGCTTTCTCACTTGGAAAGAATTCCTGTGAAAGATGATCAGGAGGTATTTTCACATATGCTGCATTTGACATACGAAGATGGGATGATCTCCATTTAGCAACAGCAAAGGGACTGAAGAAAACTGGAAATTCATACGTAGAATTTCCTTCCCTGTCCAGCAACAAAAGCCGGGATCTATCAGTCTGCGTGTTGCGTTTCTAAAGCGCACTGGATTTTCAGCATCCTGAGCGAGTCTGATAACCTGCTACGTTTAGAAATTGCTTTGCTTTTTACAAGCTTTTTGCGTACACTTTCTTGTTTATTTAGCAACACAAAAAAATACTGTGCGGTTTGTTTTCATGTTTTTTCATCTTGGAGGCAAGGACACAGACTCCAAGCGATGAAGGAGCTTGTCGGCGGTGTAACTGGTGAGGGCGCTGTCGAGCTCAGAGGCAGACCTGATGCTCGGTGCTTCTATAACCACAAAACCTCCCTCACTGTCTTCTAATACCTCACGAATCGTTTTTGCCTGGACTCGTGTGGGTCCTTCCCTGGACACGGGGGAAATTTCTAAGACAAAATATAATATTGAAAAACAAGACTTAAGTCTGAAATTCATGAGCTAGGACAGTGCTTAAGTTTTGAATCACTGACATTCCTTCTAGGCTTTACATCTTTTAAGAGTTCTCAGGAAATACTTGTTTATAATTATGCGATTGTTGACCTCTTGACTAAAAAGCAAATGGTACCCACTGCAAAATCACACTTACAATGATTATATCAAGAAAATGTGTGAGGATACATGGAGTTTGAATTCACTCTTTGCCTAAAATACACTGAGTGTGTCAAGTCTAAGTTTAAAATACATAGGGTACAAACATTGCAAATAGCAATCCATTGGACATGACCTCTAATGAACTTTGGAGACTTTAGAAGCGTTGAAAGAAACATAAGGGCCACTGGGGTCTCCTTTTATTAAAGCATTAGGTAGTCCGTATGTTTTCATTTCTCTATTTTGTTTTCTGTACAATGCAGCGTAAGTTATTGCATTTCTCATGGGAAAAAAGTCACCGTATTAATCATTTTTTTAATAAAGCCCATGAACAGTAATCAAAGCAATACTCAAAGAAAGGAAAAATTGGATTATTTTTGTCATACAGCCAATGAGAATTGACAAATAGGGTGATATTGGATGAAGACTTTCATTGAAGAAAACTATTAATTTTCATAGCTCTTCTAAGTTCTATAAGCTGAAAAAATTTGGATTTAGGAAAAAAAACAGTAGAATTTAATATAACCAAGTTCTTAATATATAAAGTCTTTCCAAAAACACTACTCACACGAACTGAGGACTATTAAACCAATTAATAATTGCAGAATATGTAGGTAAATTTCGTGAACTTTTTAAAAAGTGGAGCTTGAAATGGACATGAAATGGAATTTTTCCAGAACATTCTTAGAAGGATTTTTAAGTGTTTAAAAAGTCTTTGAGTTCTAAGTTTGAGACTTGGGGTTAAGGTGTGTCTTTGGCAGGCAGCTGTGGATCAGCCTTATCCTGGAACAGCACCAAAGTGGCACCAAGTTACCACCTCTTGACATAGCTCAGGAAACTTCTCCATTTGCTTGATTACAAGCTGAGGCAAGAGTGTGTCACTGTCCAGGGATATGTTACTGATGTTTATGAATGAGCACCTATATTTCCTGGTGCCTCCAGAGCTGAGCAATGCCTGGGGCATCCTCATGGCACACCCAGGGGCATCATGCCAAGATTTCATCCTGGAGCAACAGTCCTACTGGAAATTTCCATCCTCACTGGAGCAGGAGAAGGAAGCCTGGGGCATCTGGCTCTTGTTAGACTAGGGGATATGAAGAGAAAAATGGGGACCTTCTTTGTTTATCTACCTGTGGAACACATGAAAACTCCCCTATCTCCTCTACAGTCTGACTTTGCCCCATCATCCCTATTCCCCTAGCTCGAGGCTCTCAAAGTGGGGTCCCTGACCCAGCAGCACCAGCAGCACCCAGGAACTTCCTAGAAATGCAGATTCTCGGGCCCCACCCCAGATAATTGAGATTTTTATTCTGTGTTTTAATAGCCATCCAGGTGATTCTGATGTATGCCAAAGTCAGAACCTCCCATCAAAGAATACCATCGTGTGGGTGACGCAGCCCATCCTTCCACACTGTCCTGTGCCTCCACCAACTCTACTGCCGGACCACCCTTCCTTCTTTTATTTGCCCTGATCACGCTTATGCACCTTCAAAGTTGTGGCTCACAAGCCAACCCTGTATAACGGAGTAAGGCTGAGGGCCCTTCTCTGTGCTTCAGTGTTACTCTGCAAGTACTTGGCAATCAGTATCTTACATAAGAATTATCTGGGTATGTTGTTTGTCTGCCTGCTGCCCAGCTTCATTCGGACACGTTCAGATGCTCATATTGCTATTCACTAGCTGTGCGATCCGTGATCAGGTGCTGACATTCTCCACACCGTTTCCTCATCTGTCCCCTCAGAGTCTGGCACTGGTGCCGGGTTGTCTGACATCAGCAGAGGGTTGTTCAACTGAACTCGAATGAAGTGAACCAAACAGAAAAGCTTTTCGACTAGTAGATATTAAAAACAAGAATAAAATGGAACCCCAAGCGCCAAATGCCATGCGGACAGAAGGAGACAGTTGTGTAGAATGGGCTAGATGCCACATGCCAAGCCCGAAGCAGGGGACGGGCAAAGGTGCATAGTTTGGGGAAAGGAGCACTAACCAGAGATCCATGACCAGGACGCCATATAGGGTTGAGATCTGAATGCAAAAGGGCAGTGGAAACAAGAAAGATTGAAATATGTAAACGTATAACAGCCAGTGATTACTGAGTATCACACCCATGTGTCAGACACTTCATAAATGTGATGGCATTTAATTTTGAGAACTTGAGAGGCTGGGGCTACCATTCTCCTTATACTATAGAGTAACTAGCAGGGGCTTCCGAATAGTACCTGAAGGTCCCCTACCTTGTAATGTGCAACAGCAGAATTTGAACCCAGAGCTGTTCCCCATAAGAGCAGAGCTTTTGACCAGCACACTTGGCTGCTGCCTTGACATGGGAGCTATTATATTGGTTTCTCTGTATGTCGATGGTGCATGAAGGGCTGAGGCACTGAGTAGAGTAAGACGGGGCGATGACACTAGGACCTACGGTTCAGCTGTTTGGTGATCAGTGAGGGGACTGTGGTATACACAGAGGGGCTCACGCCTTCACGCCTGCACTTTGCACAGGGAGCCAGGTGTGTCCCAGCATCAGGAGAGCCCCCTCTAGCTGGGCGTACACATCGTGTCAGCCCAGCTGGAGGAAGGAGGCCTTTTAACATCCCGGGCGGGCAGGTTAATCAAATGTGCCATGAAAACAGCACGCCGCATTGCAATAATGAGGTCAAGTGATGGAAAGGAAAGAAGAATTAGGATGGAGTTTCTGTTTTCAAATTGTATCCAAGACCAAGAGTCACCCTACTCTTATAGCTGAGGCACCTATAGGTTAAGCGATTTGCCCAAAGTCACATAGAAAGGCAGTGGCAAGAATAGGCTCAACCCAGAATCCTGAAAGCCATTTTTCTTCAAATGCAGCCTACAGAGGCTCAATTTCCTGAACAACTCCTGTTTGTGAATTCAGCCAGGAAGGCCAGTCCTCCTTTCATGGACACCCATGAACCCAGCCTATGTTCATAGTTCCCAGTGGGTGTGTGACAGTTTTGAACTGCCTCAGTTAAAAATTTTCTCCAAACCCCATATCTGTGAGATGATCAGATCATGGAAATATGCTGCTTTCTCATTTCTCCAGATTTGCTCTCACCGGGGCCATATGTTAAGGAAGCAACAGTTTAAAAAGAGGAGCCACACCTACCCACCGCGACTCAGCTGGAAAAAGGACAGCGGGGCCACTTACATGGCCTCTTCAGTTTACAAGCAGTCCTTGCAAGCCCTCAGGGCTAAGCTGGTTGGGAAGATTGAAGGTGGTCAGGCACAAACCCAGGAATGGTACTGTTGCCTTCCGGAAACTGGAAAGAGCCGTGAGTGAGCCCTGCCAAGGAGAGGTGCTGTCACTCCCCACATGTTCAGCAGGCAGGTCCCCCTGGGGACAGTTTGATAAAACGATTACTTAAACTGCCCTAATTTGTTGGGTCCAAAGTTCTATATCGCTGCAAAGTGTCATGAATGAATTTCAAAAGGAAAGCAACACTTTATATTTCATTCAAGATGGTTCTTTCAGCTGCTTCTGCCGGTGGCCACCCTTCCATAAATTATTATTACGATGACATTCTGCCTAACCTGAACCCCTCAGTCTTGGCTCTGTATAAGTGTATAAATTTAACAAATGTCTGTACAGCTTTAATTGTCCTCTCCTAGTACTTACAGAGTCTAGCGTTTCTAAGTGGCTTGATTTTACATTATCCTTAATGTTTTGTCAAAGAAGCAAGAGAGTCAAGCGGCCTGTGTGAATTGGGGACCTATGAGCTCTCCGGGGTCCAGCTTCTATTTCTGAATTGACTGGGTCATTGTGGTTAGGTGGACTTGACCTTTGAATATAATTGTATGGGTTTTTTTTTTTTTTGATATCTGTAATAGGACTATAATCGTAGAAAGCGTATTACTCAGGCAATTATTTAAGCAGATTTACATCAGAATATATTTCTCATGTTTGTAGCCTGCTTAGTATTTGGAGTGATATGAACTATAAAATTATTTAAATCTAATGATTAGTTGTTTCAAGAAGTCAGTGTTATTTGGCCGATAATGGCTCCTGAAACAAATAATGGTACCAAATGAAGCAGATCTGTTTCTTTTCCTTCCCCGCGCTGTTTAAGGCTAAGTTTTGTTCTAGGCTTGTGAAGATTTTCTAAATAGATTTCAAATTCTGTTGCTTCTTCCTCACCATCAGCATGAATTACAAATCTGTCATCCTAACCCACAGTGGCCACATTTGTTAATGGACTGTTTTCAGCTCTCTAAACTCTCCAAAAAAATCTGCCTTGGAAGCCATTATCACCTAAACTATATACAAAAGTATAGTTAGCATTTCTGAGTTAGCAAATATTACAGAAACACATTATAGGTGAAATTAACATGACAAGTCTGCTTTCTGAATGAGAAAAGAGAAAAACACTTTAATGCGTATATGCAGGCCTGAAGATCCTCTCCCATCATGCGAGTAAATGCTGTTCGGACCCTTCCACAGCCATTTTATTGCTGTGTTTTTAAAATACAGGAGAAGCACATCGCTGCATAATGATAGATGCTGAATTCAACCTCAGAGGAAAGTCAGCCTCTTCCTGGAGGGTTGAAGTAGGCTCCCTCGCTCTCTCTTTTCGTTTGCATTATTCAGTGGAAAAATACAAAGTGGCATAATGATGGGAATAAGTTATCTTTTATCAAATCTGACTTTAAAATTCAGGTTATGTAAAACATAGAAACGCATAGGAAATTTAATCAGAACCTCCAGTCCCATTTTCTACTTTGTTCTCAGGCAACTGAATACTCCGTTGAGCCTTTCCGGGGAGCAAGTCCCAGATTCACCCTTCTCGGCTGGAACACCTTTTGCCAGCAACTTCCACCAGGGGAAGCTCTGAGCACATCAGTGCTTCCTTCCCAGGCAAACCGAGAGATTCAGGCAAGACAGGGCAATGAAGACGGCGAGGGAAGCCAGCAAAACGTCCTGCAATCACTTTGTAGAGATTAATGAGACGAGTTTCTTTAGGATCATTACACCATAATTTAGCTACTAGCAGAGAATGCAGGGCTGAGTAAATATGTAAACAACGTTTGGAACCAGAACCTAACTTCTCTGAGGGAGAAAACCCACTTGCTGTTTGAGAACTCCAGTCTCCGTTTTTGCTTCCTCCTCCCTCATCTGTATGTTATTGAAAACTATTCTCATTCATTTTCTAGTTCACCTTGTTTTTAAACACACACACACACACACACGTGCACACACACACACACACACGCACACACACTCCCATAAATGATAAATTCGATGTCTGTAAAGACAGTCACCTAATTGCACAGTGAAGCAGAAGAAAGCCTTGCAAATGGTATACAATTTTCAAAGTGTTCCAAGCCTTAGGCAAAAGCCTTTCAACTGTGTCTAAAACTGAATGATAAAATATGTTGTACAAATTATCTGTGAACAGGAAACATGTGGTAGTGGCAGGGGACTGAAATGTAACACTTGTAAAAAAATAGGAACTGCCAGTCATTTAGACTCTTTTCTTCCTTTCCTTCTCTCTCTCTCTCTCTTTCTTTTTTTCAGTTGCAAGTTTCATTATTTTTTTCCTCCCATCCGTTCATGTTCAAGTTTATAAGAAGACACTTATCAGATCATACAGGCCAATTGTAGCTTTATGTAAAAAACAACAACAACAAAGAAATGGATGAGGCTAAAGGTTTGGTTTTGCCCACCCTCTCCTCCTTGGTAAGATGCTTTAAAATCTCTCTGCTTTGTTGTTTGGAGCCCTGGTGGTTTGTGTGTGGAATTTTGAAAAGCACTGAAAATCTACTACAATAAGGAAGATGCAAAGCTCAGGTAGTCATGAGTTGAATAAACGTTTCTCTATCCTTCATTTTCACAAAGGCAAAGGTGCTGTGCAATCTTTGCTAAACAAGAGGCAGAAGGGCTTTTACTGGGAAGTGATTTTTCTTTCCTCATTCACCATGTTGCTCTTAGAATGACTTGTTGAAATTTTTCTCTTTCAAAGGTGCACCCATTGCTCCTCACAGAAACCAGTCACGGTTGCCTGCGATCCTTGCTGATGGAGCTCTAATTAACCCCTACTATTTATTGCATAGTCTCTTCAACTCTTGATGAGCTCACAGCAACTATTTGTATATATTTCCAGCCTTATGCAAAGTTGAAGTGTTAGTAAATTTCATATTTACAGAAAGAGGAAAAGAGAGCAAAGTCTGTTCTGCTACGTTTGTTTTCTATCATGAACTTACTCAGCTTTCGTCCCATTGCTCAGTGGCACTCTCATTTTTGTCTGTGTTTTAGCACACAACTGTTTCATGACATTAAAAATAGCGTATTTAATATTCTGCCTGGTGCATAGACCTGCCTCCTCAAGACTGGGGATGATCTTCCAAAATGAAATAGCTTAACTGGCAACCAAAACTCAATCGGCAGGAAGATTAGTGAGTATGGGCTGTCCTGTCAGATGTATGCCCTCCATTTCTGGAGCTAGACATTTTTTTGACCTGCTCTGACTGCGAAAATTGTCCTTCTTCTTCCTCCCTCCCCTCTCTTTCTTCCTTCTTCCCTCCCCTCCTTCCCTCCATTTATTTTATTTCTACACATGATCGAACACTTCCTTTGTGTCAGTCACAGTACGGAGCTGTCGTTTCGATGGAGAATAAAGTAAGGTCTGCTTCGGGAGCTCATGGAGTAAGTTCAGAGGAGGAATCACAGTACCAGACTTCCCCTTTCCAATGTGCCAAAGTATGTGTCTTGCACTCACCAAGACGTCGTTGTCACACTTCGGTATTCTTGCAGTTTTGCTTTGGAATGCCGGTCTCTCCATCCAATTTCCTTGAATTACAGCCTGTTGCCTGGAACGCATATGTTTCTCCTTCTTTCCCTCTTCCTTGTACAGTCATTCCTATCTTTATGTCTTCCTGGTCTATTTTTTAAAAATCCTTTTCTGCTATGCCCCTTTTTATCCTTTTTACTCAGCTCAGCCTTCCATTTCTTATAAGTTCATGTCACATAGCCATTTTATAGGAAACATCGGCTAGTACCAATGGTTTCTCATTCAGATTATTTACACATTTCAGTATATGTCGTACCTGTTTTTTTTTTTTCACTTACCTTGCATCATTCTCTTGTCACCCCAAACAAGACTGAGAGCAAGAATTATGTAATATGCTACATTTTTTAAAAAAACTTGATAGCACTAATGATAATAGCAAGCACTGATTGAGCACTTATTGTCCACTGGACCACGTGCTCTTTGCATCTATGAAATCATTTTATACTCACAACAAGCTTATGATGTGGAGTGTTAGTGTTCCCTACATTTTTCTGGTGAGGAAACTGAAGAAATGATTTTTAAAGTTAATTTGTCACACTGGCAAAATTGAACTTTGAACCCACAATCTTGATTCCAGAGACCATGCTTTTTTCCTCCGAAGACCTAGGAAGTTTTCAATAAACATCTGCTCAAGCGAATTGAATGAGAGACAATTTGCAAATCTGAGAACCATTGAGAAGCCTGTTACAGGAGTGCCTTGGGTGAGTGAACAGGAGGGTGGTAAATACACTTTTTTTTTAATGTATAAATGGGCTTGGAGGTTTAGATGTATTTAAGCTTCATGTTTCACAGTCATATTTTGGGTGTGTGGAGGGGCCCGGGAGAGGTGGGGTAAAGGAGGTAGACGAATAGACTTGGCTGTAATTCTCTGGTTCCAAAAAGCATAAAAGAATATAATGAAATAGCCCCCCCTTTTTTTTTTTTTTTGCTATGCACTTCGAATGTATTTGACAAATTACAGGTTCTTCATAAATTCTAATTTGTTGCTTAGATTTTTCCCTCTGATGGTCTTTCTTCCTTCCTTCTTTCTCTTCCTCATCCTTTCTTACTGTGGCCACAGGAATGAAGGGAAGTTCTGTAGCCTGAGGATTGTATCAAAATCAGAAACAGGCCGAAGCCCCACCGTCATGATAACTTCACACACATGCAGAATCATCTGTTGGTGCAAAC
>NW_011888941.1:1549006-1595181 GCF_000151845.1 Pteropus vampyrus
GTAGTCTCCGTTAAATTTCTTTTCATGCCACACACTCTCTGTAGACCACTTTAACTACTTCCTACCACTTAAACCCTACGGTCGTCCATGTTTCTGTCTTCAGGCCAGATCATTCTTCCAATATTAAGAACATGGTGTTAACTGCTTACTCTACATTTTCATCTAGGTAAACAAAGTTACCTCAAACACGATATGTCCAAATGCGATTCATTTTCTTCCCACACTAACATGGAAACCCTCTTCCGTTCCTTTCCTTATTGTGTGGTACTGCCTCCCACTCAGCTGTCTGGTCTAGAAACAAAAAAGATATCCTGGATTCCGACTTTTCCTCACATCCCGGAACTATTTTGTTGTCAAGTCTTAGGACTTCTGGTTCCTGTTTCCTTGGAGACTTCTTCTCCACTCCTCTGCCATGGTCTTCATTTAAATGATCAATTCTCACCTGGTGAGAGTGAGAGAGGGTCTGCCATGCCACGAGCTTGCTAGTCTTCTTTTCTCTTGCTTGGATCCTCCCTTGCATCCTGTTCCTCCTTTCCTTCCCGTTGTGATCCTGTTCAAGCACTACTTTCTTTGTAATGTGTGCCCCAACGGACTCAAGCTGTCACCCCCTTGTCTGTGTTTCTGTAATATTTCTCCCTCTTCCAGTGGAGCACTTTTATCATCTTGTGTTATAAATACCTATCTATTTCCTCTAAAATTAAACTTGTGAGCTCTCTAAAGGCAAGTATTTTGTGGTTTGTTGTTATTCTGTTTTAGCCAGTATTTTTCGTATGTGGCACAATGCTGGGTGCATGTTTTCTGAATGAATACAAGAAAGCATAAATAGCTTAACATTTCCAAAGAGAGTAAATCCTCCTTCATATCTATCTGCCACTGTTGTATTATACTTACTTAGTTGGTAAACAGAAAGAGAATGAGTCATTGAATAGTACAGTGCGAAGAGCACTGATTAACCTTGAGGAGAACTAGGCTAGTTCTGATAATTAGGTGTGTGACCTTGGGTAAGAAGTAGCCTCTCCGGGTTTCTGTTTTTCTTATCGTTATCGTTAGAGAATAGAATTAGGTGATTTGAAAACATACCTCCAACTCTAAAATATTATAATCTAAAATGCTATCTTCTAAAATTCTAAGCAAGGTGGTTCTTAACCTTGGAGCCTTGGTTAAAGTCCCAGGATGGGTATTTAGGGTTTCTATAAACCATGTAAAATTGTATTCAAATGTTTGCTGTTGTTTTTATTTGCTGTAGATGAGATTACTAATTGATATCTGAAATGTATTTGCTTCTATTCTTTATTAATAGAATATATAAAGTTTTACTTGGTCACATGGCCATTTGGATGAGTATATTTCCCAGTCTCCTTTGCAGTTGGATGTGACAAAGTGACTAGGTTCTGTGTGATCAAGTAACTAAAAGTATGAGCAAAAACTCTATAGGCAACTTCTTTGTCACCCTGTGCCTGTCCTCCACTCTTTCCTGTCTTTCCTTGAGACGAAACATAAACATGATGATGTTGTACCAGTTTTGGCCAAAAAGGCCAATACCTTAGCAGATGGCAGAACATTAAATCAAAAGGAAGTTGGGTCCCCAAATGACCACGTGAGGCTGAAGCTGTACCTTTATCATCCCAGAATTCTCTGTAAGAGAGATTTAAATCTTCTACTTTGTTTAAGTCACTGTAACATTTAGCGTTTTATAAAATATTGAGCCAATATCCTGCCTTGTACATTTGCACATGTTCGTCTCTGGAAAGAGAGCCCATAGATTTCATTATATTTTGAAAGGTTCTGTGACCCCATAGAGTGGTGAATTAAAGATGGCCACACATCCTTTAATAGACCTCCCATGGAGAAGGGGGTTTATGTCCATTTTTCTTGAATTTGAGTCATTTCTGTGACCATTTTGCCAAATGGAATATTGCATAAGTAAAGATGTTCCAGTTTCCAGGCTAACGCCCTACGAGAATGGCACCTTCCTCTTCTCGTCTCTTGGAAGACTGGCTTTTGGAGCCTCCATGCCATGTTGTCAGGAAACCCACACATTCCAGGGACGGGTCTGGGTAGAGAGGCTCTAAGGCTCCTCCTTCATTTCCGTTAAAACTCACAAAAATACAATGAAGAATATGTTATTGTCCTGTATTGGACATGAAAAAAAAATGAAGAATGAGGTGTTTAAGTAACTTGCTCAAGGCTACTGTTTGGAAGTGGTAGATTTCAACTTTGAACCCTGGTAGTCAGAAAATCGGTATGTATTATCGCTGGACCATGCTGTTCAGTAAGACAACTGCATCATAAAAGGCATGTTATTTAATAGTCTTTAGGCCAATGAACCTTTTAAGTATTACTATGGTAAGCTAGTCTTTACACATTTTATTTCTATTTCATGGATATCCATTGAGGCTCACAATAAAATTTAAAAATATTATATTGTGATCTAGCTAGCTGTTTATCGTACACATGGAAGCACTGAGAAATGTAACTTTGCAACCTTGCTAACAATTACCAAGTCTAGATTTTTTTTTGTCTTTCTTTTCCTAAACATGTGCACTCTAAAGTACCCTGACATTTGAATTACATTCTAAAGCATGCATCTCATGTTCTAGAGGTATATGCTTGGTATTCCCATCCCTAAGTTACCAGTGGGTAACTGCATGGGAATCCATCTGTTCAGTCACTGCTCACGTGCCTCCTGAAGATTCTGTTGGAATACACCCAATTAATGCCTGAGTATGACCCCTTTAGATGGACTCATGCGCAGTTCTGTGCATAGCCAATCTGCCAGTCCGTACCGACAGTCTCACACCAAAGCCATTGCTCTGCAGGAATCCTGCAAACCAGATGTCAAATGCACACTTCTTGGGTGTTTTATGGGATCCACAGAAAGGCTCTCACACTATGGCTCAGGCCTCAGATTAGTGCAACTCATCAAAAGGAATTGTTTCGTTTCAATACCACAAATGCCAAGTCGAGAGATATTTTTTAGAAAGAAATCTGCATAGAAGTTGATTTAGGCTTTCGTGTGCTTAATGAGAATTCCATGGACTACGGTTAACATCTCAGACTTAGGGTAACATCTAGGGCTGGGGCAGGGAGTGTGGGAGAGTCTGCTTCTTAAACAAGGCAGAAAGTGGAACAGTGTCCTCTAGCTCAGCCTAAACAACTTTAAGGGAGATGAGATAAGAACTCCCTTCGTGAGTTCCATGACATCCCCAGCAGTGGCTGGGCAGTCTCATGACATTAGGGCACAAGGCAGTTTCAAAGAAGAGTTCTCCTTCCATCATGTGGAGAATTGCAGAGTCAACACTACATAAATATGATCTATTATGCATTGCAAATAATACTATTGATATTGTAATAAAGATAGTTATTATTGTTATTAATATCATTAATTCTGATACATTACAGCTCTTTCATCAACTCTCTTATAAAATAGAGAATGTACGTTGTGTTACATGTAAATGCTGTATTTGTCACCATTACTGACTATTTGTTGTCCCTAATTTTCTCAGTTATCTGTCAGTCATCTACAACCACACTCAGCCGTTTACACTGAGTGACATCCCATCTAACCTGTATTTTTGAACCAAGCTTGGACAAGTGTACTATTTCAGGAAGTTCAGAGCCAGCAGCCAGTGACAGGGTATGGATCAAGTGTACATGGAGCATTTGGGCTTGGATTATTTTAGGTGTCCACAAGATTACCATCTTCCCTTAACCCCAGCAGGCCAGTGCTTTGGCATTTTCAGTTTAAGTCCTTGTTAATGCTGCTGTTACCGTAGCCTCGTCTTGAATCCTAGTTTGTGTATCTGTGGCACTTACTTATCAGTATCCATATGGAACCCAATCCCCACTGTTCTATGGACCGATCTGCGACTATGTAAAATTGTAAGAGTTCACTTGCCACCTCTTCTACACTTATTCACTCTATTCTCTCTTTGAAACGTTTTGGCAAATTCCTTATCGAGTCCAATCTATTCTTTTCAGTTTTCCCTAATTATTGCAATTCTCATTGATCTCTTGCTTCTCACTATTTCACTTAATTATGGATTATATTATCCTTGGTGTGTAACTTGTCTCTTTTGTAGGTAGAGACCACCTCTGAGCTTTCTTTGAATCCTTTACGTGTTGATCCTATGTATACTATCTGTTAATGGGTAGATTGATTCAATTATAGAATAAAGAAAGGATTTTCTATATTCCCATAACTGAAAGTCTTACATATTGTCAAAAGGTCAGTACTTTAGAGAATATATATATTTTAGCTGAAAGAATGCTGACCTTAGAATTCTAGGATCTTGGTTCAAATCTTAGATCCTCCACATACTTGTCTCCTGTAGAAATTTAAACTTTCTCACTTTCAATTTGCTCATTTTTAAAATAAAGATAATGTATCTCGCTAATATTTATTTCTTGAGGATTAAATGCAATAATTTATGTGAAAATGCTTTGTAAAGCAAAAAGTTATTATTACTGGGAATCCTATGTTTTCTAAGAAATAATGTCAAGATGAATTACTGTTTTAACTTTATTATGATTCTATTACCAAAATGCTTATATCATAACCAGGTAATATTTAGTGTTGAACGAATGGTTTTGCTTCCAACATTTGTGGACCTTTTTGGTCCTCATTTCCAGATGTTTTATTGACTCGATGCTGTTAACCAACTGATGGCCTGTCAACTGAGAGGATGATCAAGGCTGTCTTACTCATATGGCCAGATTTAGATCTCATAGAGGAAAAGAAGATACATAGAAATTTCTAACCTCAAACACTGGGATGGAAGAATGGAAAAGTCATTGTTTCAGGGAAAAAAAAAGACAATTAAGTATAATTCATTGGTTCTAATCAGGTCAAACCTTCACTGTCTTTGGTGCTTGAGCTGAGTTCACAGCCCCTGTGTCCGGTGGGTGGGCTCTGGCATGCAGAGAACTCTGACGATTTAGAAGCCCCTCAATGGTGTTGTAAACAAAAATGAAAGAGATTGGATTTGACTTTGATTTTTCTCTTGAATCTGTTGCTTTTTAAAAGCCAATTACTTCTAGTGAATATTTGTCTTTCCTGTTCCATAAATTATTTATTTAAATAGTTCTTAAGAAATAGCTCTTTGGAATCCTGTTAAGGAGGATGCTTTGAACATCTAAGGTACACGATTCCTTTATTAGTCTTATGCTGCACATCCCTGATTAGACCCCTTTACGTGGAGTCCTGCAGGCTCTCTGCTCAGGCAGTTCTTCTAAGGACTGCTCTCTTGGCAGCGTGGCAGGGTCAGAAGCATTGGATGGCACTTAACAGGCTTCTTTCAAACACTTGGGCGAAGCCTTTAGTTAACATTGTTTTGCTCAAGTAAGGATGTTATTACACTCTGCAGACTTCACTAAGAGGTATTAGGTTGGTGAACAGAGCTGGTGGAATTTACCTATCCATATAAATGGTGAGCCATTTGAAGACACAGCGATATCATCTGTGTCATATCACAGAGTCTGGTAGAAGGTACACAGTAAATGCTTGCTAAATTAATGATTACATGAATAGAGTTCAGCTCTGTGTGTGATACTTAAATCCAGTGTATGGCATTCCTGTCCCCCAAGTGCTTGTTCAGTCTATTCTAGAACACTTCTACTGATAGGGAACACCTCAACGCTGGACATAGCAATCAAGGCTGAGCTGACTCACAATTAAAGTGCTAATTTTAACCTTCCTATTCAGTCTCTTGCCTGCATGATTGCAAGTACCTTTTCCCACCTTCTTAAATCAACATGGCATAAATATTGTCTCCTTGGCACTTCTCCCACCCTATCGAAGTTTTCTACCAAGAAAGGTTTTGATAAACCCTTCACTCTAAGGCATAAACAAGCAATAGTAGAAGCTCAGAGCATAGATCTCTAAATTAAAATAATAATAATAATAATAATAATAAATCTCAAGAGTAAAATTTGAGTCTTCTATCAATGGCTGGCAGAGAATTTCTCCACTCTTCCCTTGACAGCTGCAAAACCTTCCAAGACTCTAAAATCATATGTTGTGGGCAGCTGTCTTAGAATACTGTGCAGTGTCTAAGAAGAAGCATAAGCAAACATCATAGAGTGTCCCGACCTCAAGATGAGCAAATTCCCCCTTATTTCTTCCCAGCTATTTTCCATTATCTTTTCTATTTTTAACCAATGACAAAATATTCTCCAATTTCAGCACAGTGACATATTTTATTATTTTCCAAGTAAGTCATTTTCTATGACTGGAGAAAAAAAAGAGAGGTTAGACTGTCCCATTGCTAAAATACTCCATCTAATTTTTGATGCTTTCATTCTACCAGGAAAATAGAAACATTTTGCATGAAAGGAACTATTTTATGGATACTGTAATCAATCCTAAAGAAGACGCCTTGGTTTGAGGAGTCAGCCAGCACATTTAACTGAAAGCAGGTCTTAAAGTCAGCCTCAGACTCAAGGCTGGCAATTAGGAGAAGCTCTGAGCATAAGCCTGGGTAAATGAAGAATATGCCAACAGAGCAAGAAAAAGTTAGAAGTAAATGAAGAATGTGCCTATTGCTCTTGTTACCAGATTGGTCCGAGTAGACGTATCTTTCCCTTTGAGGCCTTTTTAAATGGAAGTCTTGCATGAGACTGGAGGGGGTTCTGCTATTGTTTCCATGGGGAAAAAGGTGGAATGACTGTATTCTATTTCTGGTCAGTTGCTAATTCCTCAGACAAATAAACAGATAGCAAAGTAACAGTGGGAACAGCAAACGAAAGCGTGAAGTTGGCAATTGGGTATAAAGAACAGAGATTGTCCCCAAGGAGAAAAGACAGGCTGCAGATCATCAGCACACTTGTGTAGATGTGGGCAACAGCAAGAGCAGAGCCACAAGTGTGAAGAGAAGAGAGGATAAAGACGGCCATGCTCCGTTTGAGCAGAGTATCCCGAGCCCGAATGGCCTCTCTGACTTGCTACGGTGAATATTTCAGGAACGAGGGGAGGCAGGCAACATATTTCCCTCCCTTGAGTAGTGAGAGTCTAGGATCATTAGGACCCAAAGTAGAAAAATGGAAATAATTTGACGAAATGCCCAGAGGCACTGCATGATATAAAGCATGACATTTTTCACATATGTGGAGGCTTGTTTCAAAATGGGCATTGCTTCTGAAAAGGAGAGCTTTTAAAATGTAGAAACAGAGTCAACTTTTAGCTGTCTGAGCTGATGCAGTTGTACAGGATATGCAAGAAAAGTACTCTTTTTTTGTTGTTGTTTAGGCAGATAATCATAAGCATGTATGGACAGTTCTAGAAAACAGTGTTTGTATGTGTGTGTGTGAGTGTGCACATGTGCACACAGATTTGGCATTCTGTGCATTGCTCACTGAGAAAATGTATTTGTCTTATATGAATACACTATAGGAGGACTGGAGAAACACATTACACCTGATTTCTAGCTTCCATACTGTGCTGCCTTGCTGTGTAACCCTGGAGAAGTCAGGTAACCTCTTTGCTGTCACTGACAACATGGAGGAATTGGTCTTGCTACACCTTTGAGGTATATCTCAGCTATAAAGTGTAATGGTTTTCTTTGTTTGAGTGTCCATGTATATTCCAAGGATACTCCATGAGAAAAAGTTTTACATATATACTGGAGCTGGTGGACAGATGAAAATGACCCAGTAAGGAAAAGGACAATGAGCGGGAACAAAAATGTAGATCATTTGAACTCAGAAGCAGACACTAAGGGTGAGTTTTAAGGTCCCTGCTGTGGGTGTTCATTTTGCTGAGCACATCACTTTCATTATCTTTTTCAACCCTTATGACAGCTTTGTGAAATAGGTTATCATGTCCCCCATGTTAAATGACACCCGGGATTTAAGTAAGTGCCAAGCACATAGTATAGTTATGTCTTCAATAGAATGGAGCCAATTGTTTTTTTTCTTTTTTTTTCCTCTTCAGAGGAAGGAACAGGCTCAGATCCATTTAGCAACTTTCCAAGGTCACGGAGTAAAAAAAAAAAATGGCAAAAACAGAATTTGAATTAGGTATTCCGACTCAAAAAACCATGCAGTTTCTGCTCTAATATATGGCCTTCCAGAATAGATTAGAAAAGGGGGCTTCGTTTGCTGAGGTTTGATACTACTTTCTTCCTCTCTCTCATTTTTTTAGAATCTTTTTTAGCATTTTATTTTATTTTATTATTAGTTTCAAATATACAGTACATCAGTCGAACATTTATATAGTTTATGAAATAATCCCCCCGATTACTCTATCACCCTCTGGCTCTACACATAGCCATTACATTACTGCTGACTGCATTCCCTATGCTGTGCTCCCCATCCCCATGACCACTGAAAATTGGGAAATAGACAAAAAATATAAAAAACTGAAATAATCACAACTTCATATTAATGTATTATTATACAGCAAACACTTTGAAACTACCATCACAACCCCAGGCTCACCCAAGAGAAGGGTCACCGCTCCATTCTAGGTAATCTCCCTTGATTTTCTTTATAGTTTTTAGGTATCTTTAACCACAGTAATTTAATTTTTCTTGCTTTAAGAACATTATATTAGTGGATCATACAGAACGTACTGTTTCATGTCTCACTTCTTTCGGTCAGTAGTATGCTTATGAGATTCATCCATACTATTACACTCATTCATTTTTTATCTTACTGTAGGAGGAAAAATTACCCCACTTTTCCCAGAACTCTTTTGCTTTTTTATTTAAATTAATAAACTTTATTTTTGGAGCAGTTTTAGGTTCACAGAAAAATTGAGTGGAAAGTACAGAGAGTTCCTACATATACCACACATAAACACACACACCCCACACCTTCTTCCTCTATCAACATACTGTCCCACAGTGTTAAAGACGTTACAATGGCTGGGCCTCCACTGGTACATCATTATCACCCAAAGCCTACAATTTACATTAGGATTCACTCTTGATGTTGTACATTCAATGGATTCAAACAAATCCACATAATAACATGTATCATCAGGAGTAGTTTCACTGGCCTAAAAATCCTCTGTGCTCCACCTACTCATTTCTTCCTCCCAGCCTATGGCGAGCACAGGTACTTTATTGTCTTCATAGAATTGCCTTTTCCAGAATGTCATATGGTTGGAATCATACAATGTGTAGCCTTTTCAGATTGGATTCTTTCACTTAGTAATGCGCATTTAAGTTCCCTCCATATTTTTACATTTCTTTTCAGCACTGAATGATATTTCATTGTCCTTACGTACCGCAGATGACCAACCATTCTCCCACTGGAGGACAGCTTGGTTGCTTTCAACTTTTGGCAATTATGAATAGAGCTGCTATAAAGATTGCGTGCAGTTTTTTTGTATGGACATAAGTTTTCAAGTCCTTTGGGTAAATACCAAAGTATATGGTTGCTCAGTCATACAGTAAGAGTATGTTTAGTTTTCTAAGAAACTTCTAAACTGCCTTGCAAAGTGGCTGTACCAGCTTTTATTTCCACCAGCCATGAATGAGAGATCCTGTTGTTCCACATCCTCTCTAGCATTTGGTCTTGTCAGAGTTTTGAATTTCAGCCATACTAATAGGTGAGTAGTGGCATCTCATTGTTTTAATTTGCAATTCAGTAATTACATAAGATGTTGAATGCCTTTTCATATGCTTACTTGCCATCTGTGTGTCTTCTTTAATGAAGTGTCTATTCAGGTCTTTTGCTTATTTTTAATTGAGTTGTTCATTTTCTTATGGTTGAATTTTAAGAGTTTTAACTGTAGTTTGAATGAGTTCTTTATTAGATGTGTCTTATGCAAATACGTTCTCCTAGTCTGTGGTTTGTCTTCTTATTCTCTTAATATTGATTTTTACAGAGCAGAAGTTTTTGATTTTAATAAAGTCCAGCTTATCAAATTTTTCTTTCATGTATTTGTACTTTTGGTTTTGTATTTAAAAATTATCATCATATCCAAGGTCACCTAGATTTTCTTCTATGTAATCTAGGAATTTCATAGTTTTACATTTTACATGAAGTTTTATGATATATTTTTAATTTTTTTGTGAGAGATGTAAAGTTAGTATCTAGATCTATTTTTTTACATGTGGATGTCCAGTCATTCCGGCATCATTTGTTGAAAATACTATATTTGTTCTGTTGTACTGCCTTTGCTACTTTGTTTAATATCAATTCATTATATTTACGTGACTTCATTCCTGGGCTCTCTAGTCTGTTCTATTGATCTATTGTCTATTATTTCTCCAACACCACACTGTCTCGATTAGTGTAGTTTATAGTAGTGTAGTAAGAAATGAGTGTAGATTACAGTAAGTCCTGAAGTCATGTAGTGGCAGTCCTTTAATATTCTCCTTGAGTATTGTGTTGGCTGTTCTTGATCTTTCACCTCTCCGTATAAACTCCATATATCATTTTGTCAATATCCACAAAATAACTTGCCGAGGTTTTGATTGGGTGTGCATGAATCTATAGGTCAAATTAGGAACAACCAACATATTGACAATATTGTCTTCCTATTTAGGAACATGGAATATCTCTCCACTTATTTAGTTCTTCTTTGATATCTTTCACTATAATTTTGTAATTTTCTTCATATAAATCTTGAACATATTTTTAAAATATTTATACTTAATTTTTGGTGCTTATGTAAATGATAATATGCATTTATTTCAAATTTTACTTATGCATTGCTAGTATATAGTAAAGCTATTGGCTTTTGTATATTAACCTTGTATTCTGCAACATTGCTATAATCACTTATTAGTTCCAGGAGTTCTGTTCTCGATTCTCTTGGATTTTCAATATAGATGATCATGTTGTCTGCGATCAAAGACAGTTTGATTTCTTCCTTCCAAATTTATAGACCTGATATTTCCTTATCGAATTTTACTGCATTAGCTAAGACTTCCAATATGATGTTGAAAAACAATGGTAAGAAAGGACATCCTTGAGTTTTTCTTAATCTTAGTGGAAAAAAATTCCTCATCTTATAGTTTCAACTTTCCTGCCCTATCTGACTATGGTTTGATACTTGTTCAGTCTCTTCAAACCATATGTTTTGCCTTTCGGTATGCCTTGTAATTTTTTTCTTGAAAAGTGGACATGATCTACTGAGTAAAAGGAACCATAGTAAACAGGCCTAATTAATGTAGTGGTTAGGGTGGGGTAAGGGGAAGTGTTTTCCAGTCCTATGGTTAGGAATCCGTCTTTTAACGAGTCTATACTTCTGAACTGTGACCTTTACCAGAGCTTCTCATCCACCACCTGTACATACATCTCTGTTAGGTGGGAATTGATAGCTTGAAGAAGCTGGAATTGAGTATTCTGCCTCTCCTAAGTCACTTAGGTTCTTAAAAGCCCCAGCAGGTAAAGTTTCTCCTGAGGCCAAGCCAGGTTCCTTTGCTCCTCCTGTAGGAAGCATGAGGGGATTTTTTTTTTTTTTTTTAATATTCATTGTAAGGATCTTGTAGATCTCCTAGAGATGAAAATCACAAAACATGGGGGCTCGCTATGGCTGGGTCTCCCTAGACTTTTTAACTGCCAGACCTGTCCACACTGGGACTCCATAGATCCCTCCTCTTGGGACACTAGGAAGAGACCTCCTGGATACCAAGAGTTGTAGAGACAGGGCCTTGCCAGGGCATTTGGCCAGTGACTTCTTGGAGCATGACATCTTCTGCAGAAGCCCTGATAAAAATAGAGCTTTTAATGTTTAGAAAGAAGTAAAGACAGTGGCTGTCAGAGCTGCCTATTCAAGGTTTCTGAGTATTCTTTGCCTCCTGGAGTGATCAGATGACTTTCCCAAGACTGTGGAGTGGATTTTTTCCACTCTTTTTTGACTTTTACTTACTTTACCTGAGCAAACTGACTTGTTTTACTCTTTGTTTGTTTGTTTTTGCCCTTTATCACTGTGTCCTGGGCTTCCACTTAGCCATGTCTGCTTTCCTCAGATCTTCACCTTGATTCCAGGCTGGCAAGGTCTCAAGCTTCAATGACTCTTATTGCTTAATAATTTGGTGTGTTCTTTGTGACTACTTGCTAAATATCGAACTCTGCCCTGCTAGTGCAGGAAAGAATCACGCCTCTCATCCTTCCCAGAATGTGGACAAAGGTGGACGTTCAGAGAGCCTTACTGAGGAGTTGAATTGTTTTCAGGTCCACAAGGCTTATTAATACTGTGTAGGTCAGTGCTGATGTACATTCACAAACTATGTTCTTAGAAGAACTAGAGGGTGAGCAAAAACCCAGGACTTGAAGGGAAAGAAATGACTTCATCCTCTGTTTATGATTTTGTGATTTGTATGTACAATCACACAACAGAAAAGTGCCAGAAAGGGCTTCTGGCTAAGATAGACACCCCAAAAGTGAGATATTTGTTTGAAAAGCTTCAGGCTCTTTCTCCCCAAATCCTTTCTTATGTTTAATATCCAGAAAGTTGAAAGAAAAATACATTTTTTATCAATTTTTCAAGAGCTTTGGCTATCGTGCTACAGTCACCTTCCACGGCCTCAGCCTGAGATGGTGACTTGAATACATGAACGGCTTTTCCTCTCATGGGCGTTTTTGCTCACTGCTCTGAAGAGGCAGCTTCAGAGTCATCCCAGGCCACTCTAGCTTGGAGCGCAGGTCTACACACAGTGGAATTGGCTGTCTCACTGTAGCACCAGCTGGTTGTCTCTGGTAGGGAAGAATTGAAAGAGTATTTTACACCATGGAAATTGTCTTCCTGGCCCAGATGGACTGTCGCTGTTCAAGCTTTGACAGGCCAGGATAGATATATTCAGAAAGCCTTCCAGCTATTTAGTAACTCTTCCAAAACACTGTCAGCACCCAGGCTAGGATGCAGGGAGTGGGAAGGAAGTCTAAGTAAGGAACTAAGCCTAGTTAGTATATATTTGCATAATTATCTTGCAGTGAATGGATGTGTGACTGGCAGAAGGGTGGAGGTGGTCCGTGGACCCTGAAAGCCAGGAAGGGTTTGAGCCTCCTGGGTCAGCACCTCAAGCCCCTTTGTGCAAACTGTGCATTTTAAGTGTCAGGTGAAAAAAGCAGGACTCCACCAAATCAGCTCACCTAGGAGCGAAAGAGCTGGGTTAGGGCCCATGGCCCTTGAGTATCCTGCCTGTTCTCTCAAGGGCAGGGGTCGGAGTGTGGCCACCCCCGCCTGCAGTCTGTCCTGGAGGGTGAGGAAGAAGGAAGGGGGCTGGCAGCAAGAGCCCCTTGGTCACCGGGGAGCAAACATACTGTGCAAAAGCGAGGATTTTAAAAACGAGATTATAAAGATATATAGAATTCATGGCAGCAGCACTCTGAATTTAAATATAGCTCTGTGACTGTTAGCAAAATGATGCAGTTATGAGCTGACTATTAATATAGCTGTTTGCCTGAGACAGACAGAAAGGGGGTGGGGAGAGAAAGAAGAAGAGAGAGAGAGAGACCTTCACCTGAGTTATGAACGCTCGTCTATTTGGGGGCCGAAGCTGCCCCTTTTAGGACTCATCTTCACTTTTTTGCTTTGAAACTTCTTAAATTAGAGCTTCTAAAATTTTTTGAAATGGGGAGCAGAGGAAAGTAAAAGAAAATGGTGCGGCCCCAGGCTGCCTTGTTTACTGAGAACTTTCATCTCTCACAAAATAGTTTCTTATGTTGAGGAAATTTCTAAAATGTCAAATATTTTTCTCATTCATGAAATCATAATTTTTAAATAAATTTTTTTCAAACTCCTTAGACTCACATATTTGAAAGAAAGAAAGTGCAATTCTTGATATGGAATTTAGTCATACGGCTTTTCACATAAAAAAATAAAATCTTGAGGTTCTTTTGAAGGAAAATTTTTTCAAAGGAAAAACTTAAAAGTATCTTTTTGTTTTGTTTTGTTTTGCATCATTATATAAAAACATGGAATTAAATTCTGTTTCATGACAATCTATATTTGAAAAATCACTTGTATTTTCACTGTTTTAACATTTTTCATTCAGCACGCGAAACAAGTCATTGCTTTTTTAAGTGTGGATTACTAATTATGTTTTGATGGACCAGTAATTAATTACTGGGCTGTTCCTCGCCTTACATAACTCTATTAATGACCCTGTGATGGCTGATTGTAAGCTTGAAATAAGCTTCCTTAAAGGAACAGTCTGGAAGGGAACAAGTTGTCTCAGGTAAGGCAGTTGACTTATGCTCTATGCAATAAATGACTCTGTGTTTTAAGTGAAACACCAGACTGTTTGGCTATTAGCCAGTTTTCTGTAAATAGGGAAAAAAATGCTCTTCTGTGGCAATATTTCTATAACTTCCCTCATTTAATGGTCCAACATGCTCTAGAATTTGCCCAAGACATTCATTAAAGGGAAAAAACTATATGAATATTATATTTTCCATTGGAACCAAAATTAGACAACTTAATTGGGCTGGCTTTGAGGAACCACAACAGCTTAAAATTTCCTTTTTTTGTTTTGTTTTGTTTTAGGTCAGCATTGTTCTGACTAATACAGACGAAGTCAGAGTGTTCTCAAAGAAAAATAGACGTTTCCCCTAAAAAATCCAAAACGAAGCCTTCCCTTGTCATGACAGTTATGAACCACAGGGATAAATTTTCAACTAGCTGTTTGAGTCAATTGAAATCATTTCCTCTCATCCTAATCAGTATACATATGTCTGGCACTCACTGTCCTGCTGGGTGGGGGACAGAGAGCACAGAAAGATGCCTGTCTTTGAGAGCATTGCCCCCAAAGGCCATGTAGGCACTCAAGTATTGAACATGACCTCTATCGAATAGCCACCCCTAGCAAGATTTTCTGTTTCTTATTTCTTCCCCATGGTTAAAGTCATCCTCCTCATATCATTCCCTTAAAATGAAATGTACTGGCTGGAATAAAATTTTGAATGTATGAATTTCTGAAAGACATCAATTCCCTGAAATTCCTGAATGTATACATTTCCAGGAGACCATCTCCCTATTATGGCATTGAAACTCCTTGGGCTAAATGCTCTATGGATTTTCACTATCCATTATACTAAATGCTATAGTGAGAAAGGCCCAAACAGACTCAGAATTCTTAATAATTTCCTGTAAAACACACATGCAACATATATATATATATACTTACATGTAAGATATAGGGAGTTACGTTTCTGTTAGGTCTTGTTGGTCATCTGTCAGAATTCTCCACAGAAAACACCATAATTCATATTTTAAAAGTATTCATATTTAAAAATTCACATTTGGAAAATCCTACTCAATGTTTGAAGATGTAGCTCTCTTCTCTAGCACAGGGATGTGTAATTTTATTTTTGCATTTTAAGCCTTTACATATTTCTTTCTTTACATATTCATGGACATTTGACTTTAAGTTCATCCAAAGTTTTGGACGTGTTCTTCATAAGCCATACTTCCTAGACGTTAGTTTGCAGATAAAAGTGTCAAAAATATATGGTTGAGCAAAGCCCTCCCTGTTTTTGGTTTTGACTTAATTTCCAGTAGCACTAATTAATGAAGCAGGACTGGGATTTCCTTTTCTCATTATTAAAATATACAACTCTGGCCATAATAGGCTACATTCTCCTGCCACAATGACACTGATTCTCTGTTGCTTGATGTCTTGGTTAGAGCTGATTAGTCTGTGAGCGGTTCCTGGGTGGAGGCTGCACAGAGGGAGAGGTTATGGAATTGCTAGCCAGAGGGCTTGACCTGCATCTCTAAAGGAGGGAATGAATGAGTCATTCCTAGTGTTTAAAAAAAGGAAGAAGAAAAAGAAGAATCAAATTATTATCACAATGTTCCCAAACAGCAGAGTCTCGTTATGATAATGCAGTTTTTCTCAATCTGCATTTAAAATGTCACCTGAAAAACCCTTTATGCTTTCTTCCATTTCAAGTTTATGTTAAAACAGAATCTGGCCAATGTCCATTAACCAGAAAGAGGCAAACTGGGAAAATGAACATTCTCCCCAAGAAAGAGGTGCTGCCGCCTTGCATGTTAACGGGAAAAGAGAGGCAGCAGGATTCCAGCAATTTTCAGAAACCTGGTCCTCATGACTCCTGGAAGGCAGTTCCACCAATATTAATTGAGCAGCCAGTATGTGTCAGTCTCGGCTCTAGACATTGGGGATATCGCCAGAGAGTTTGGAAAACAGATGGAGTCCCTGGTCTCAGGAGTGCGCCGGGCCGACTTGCCCAGGTTACTGTGCATCTCTTCCCAACTCTGCGTCCAGTCACAGTGGGAGCTGGAAACCAGCCCTTGTGGGTGGGTTTACAGCACAGAAATCAGCAAATGTTCCAAGTCAGGTGCTTTCCCTTTCATTCAGAGAGCTGGTTGGTAAGCATTTCCCAACACATCACTACTTATGTTTTACTGGAGGAAAGAGGGGGTGCAAGTAATAAACAATGAATACATGAGAGGTAAGATGATGAGTATGCTATGAAGATGAATAAGATACAGCAGGGCCATAGTTGGAGTGATGAAGATGGAAACGCCAGAAACATTGCACTTTTGGGTTATGTCTTTTGTTTGTTTTAGTAGATAATATTGAAGACACTCTTGTTTGACTGCAGAGATCCTGGAGTGGGGAGACAAGAGGCCTGGGTGCCAGGCCCCTCATCTTGTGATTTTTTTTTTTTTTTTAGCAAGTGGTTTAACCTTTCTGAGCTTTAGTTTTCTCATTTCTGATGTAACTGGATTGAACCAGCTACTCTCTAATGTTGCTCCCTACTCCAGGATTCTCTCCTGATTTTTAAAACGAAAGGATTAAGTGGAATTTCTCTAACTAGGCCCCAAAAGTTATATACTAGCAGAAACGAATGTTTAGAAAAAAATAATAATCATTACCAGATTCATTTTGAGCCTCATACATCTACAGATATGTATGAAAGAACAGGTCTTGGGATGACGAGGAGTCATGTGGACTTGCTTTAGGAAAGAAAATTATAGAAAAAAAACGGCGTGAAGAAATGATGGAGGTGTTGCCTAGAATGCTTTTACAGAAGAAAGGCCTGTATGTGTGTTTACAGCAGAAAAATGAATTTACTTGAAAAGTATTTTTTGACATAATCTGTGCCTAGTGATGGATAAAGCAAGACCCCAAGATGCTCCTAAGTGTTCATGTGACCAACGTGTCATGCTGCCCCTGTTCTCCTTCCTGCCCTCACACTGGCTTCCCTGCCACCCCCACCAGCCAGGGGAGGGAGATGACAGTGACAACTGAACACTTCCTCCTTACCAACCAGCAGCTCCCACAGCACCTGAAATGCATCTCCCCACTGAGTCTTAATCCAATGACATGCTCCCCTAATTAGAAGAATATTCTTTCTTTATAGGAGTTTCCCTTTCTGGCTACAAATATATTTGATACCACTTCGATCAAGCTCTTAAAAGGAAACTGTATTGTTGGTTTTGTATGAGAGAGGCATTCTATCCTGGTCTTCATATAAGGATTCACAGAGAGCGGAAGTGAAATCAGATTAGCCAGCCTCAACCTAACACTGACAGGGTATCGCAAAGCTTGGAATAATTATAGTTTAGATGCTGAAACACAAAATAAACACATTTCCAATGATGAAAATAAGCCCTGTGGATGTCTGGATGCACTAATGCTTTTCTTTACTACTTCGGAGAATTCTGCTCACTGAAAAAAATGAAAAGGCAATAAAAGGAAACATGAATATGAAACCGCCTTTATTTCATCTTGATTTTTTTTTTTTTTTTGTCCAGCAGCTTATTGTGGCTGCATACTGTCCTCTTCAACATCACTAAAGCTTTTATATGACTTTAAATTTCAAAGTTACAGGTGGCCCACAAGTGCCACACTTCAAAGACAGTTTTGATTAAATGGAACAATATTTGTGTAATACGGCCCTTGGATCTTTAAACTTTTCCTGTTCGATTCATCCTACAAAGGTTCAATTAGGGGAGATCAGAAGACATGGTGCCCTGAGACATTTCCAATCTGTCACTCAAATTTGTCTTTTCAAATATCTTTTATATCAACCCAGGAACAACAATTTATTTTGAGGATGTAATAATCATAATTCAAAAGCCACTTTCAAAGAGCCAAGGTCCTTTGCGAGAGAGTGTGGTGTAGACCCACGTAAGCACTATTTGAAGTAAAATCTTAAGCCGTGGCAGCCTTGTGATTCCTCCGTCATGTTACAACTTGTCTTACTATTGATAACTTGCACTTACTGCCAACAAAAAAATCTAACCCAAGAGGCCCAGCGTTTGGTGAGCCTTTGTATCAGTGGCTGGAGCATATTTCACTTCTGAATCTTGTGGTTTTGCGTTCAGTGAAAGAAAAACTGATCCTAACAGTTTTAAACTTGTTAATTCAAGCCATATGTCAGAAACCCAGTCTCCATATGGTGCCATACCACCTTATATTTACAGGGGGCTGCTTTTCAAAACATTATTTGCCCCCAAAGTTAATATGTGGCAGCCTGTGCTATTGAGTGCTGGTTTTAAATATCGCAGGCTTTGAAATCACATGCTGATATAGCAAAAATATACTGATTATTAAAATCTAATTACTGCCTGTTTTATTGGCAAAAAATGTGCTAATCAAGTCCTTGAGTAGAGAAGTATAGTGAAAAGAACGCCTTGCCAATCCTCTCTTGCCAAGTATGGCAAAAAGAAAAGAGGAAGAGGAAACAGAGAGAATCATAACCCTGTTGATTATAAATAAGACTCGAATGTTTCAGTGCAAAGTGTCCACAACAGAAGTACAGTTACAACTAAGAGACGCGATCTCTTTGTGATCTCAGCTTTGAGAAAACAGAAACGAAGCAAGGACTCAAATGTCAGAAAAATCCAGAGACTAGCAAGGACCTCACTCTGTCTGTTGCCTGATGCTTTTAAATTGGCATCTCTAGCCGACAATTCTATTGACCCAAAAAATTAGGGAAAATTCTTCTATTGAATATTGAGTTCACTTCCCCAAACACCTACAAGGAAACTACAGATGGATTGAAGCATAATTATCTTCAAACAGCTTTGTTTGTTCTGCAGAGTCCAAGCAAGCATGGTTTTGATTTGAGAGATGAGCTTTTGAACGCAGTTGGCTCTGTATAGATGGTCGGTGCGAGTTAAACATATCATTTCTTTCTTTTTCTGGATTGCAAAAAAAAAAGTGTTTTCCTTGTGTCTGGTTTCTTTCTGGTGGGCATTTATATATCCGTTCTTACTTTAGAGACTTGCAAAGTTCACTGGCAAGATTCATAAACACGAGGACGGCCTGTTCTGCTCGTGGCTCTCGCAGCTTGCTTTAAATTCAACTTATTCTTCACTGATTCGATTCTCGTCTTTTTTGTTTGTATTTCACACATTTGTTCCCCGTTCCTCTATATCTTTTCTCTCATATAACTCTTTACATTCCTAGATTCTTCTCCTCCTTCTCCTCTTCTATTTATTTTTCTCGGACAAATCAAAAAAATGGCATGAGGTTTTTCTTTGAAACATATGAAATGATTCCAAGGGATTTTCTAAATCATAAACAAAATATCAGTTATAAATATTGCGCTGCATTTTAAACTTTCTCCATGATGATAAAAATGTTATTTCACACGTAGTTTCCCACTCATGAGCAATTAAATCGAGAAAGACATGATTTGAGGGTCCGCCTTTTTCCCTAAGCCTCAACAAATATGCAGATTAATATCTCTACTTAAAAGCAGGACAGGTCTGTGGTGGGAAACAAAATGATGGATGTATTTGAGGGAATGACAAGATTCTTAACTTGGTAACTGCTTACAGTTTCCCTCTCTTTTAAGAACAAAACTTAGCAGTTTTTTGAAATTAAAAACATGTACATGTGAATGATCTGGCTCAGGAATTGAGGAAAAAAATTCATTTGGGATCTTCCCAGTTAGCTTAATCCCAGCCAACCAAGCCATCAGAATGCACGGTCCCCTTGACTAGTGCAGTGTAGACAATGCTGGGTGAGAAAGATCCATTGCCTCATTCCGCATATATGCCAGAGAAAAGGAAGTCAGCCCAGCCACTCAGTTCAGGACTGAAGGCAAGGATTAAGGCAAGGATGCTTTCTTTAAACTATTAGGTAAAACCCAACCCAAGTAACCCACTACATGAAATGGTGCCCTGTTATTTGCAGCAGATGTTTAGTTAAGATTGAAAAATAGTAATAAGTTATGATTTCTGATGGTAGATTAGCCTGATCATTATCTGAATCTATGAAAGATGTCTTTTCTGATCATAGCTCACTCAAATTTCTTCTTCTGTCATGAAATAAAAGTAACATATTTTCAATATAGGCCAGTTTACTTAGTAGTAAAATGCTTAATGGTTATCAAGGTAGAAAATAAATGTCTTAAAAAGGTTTTTTTTTTTTTTAAGGATCCCAAACACTTTCCTTTGTTTTTTGCTTTGTTTTGTTTTGATTTTCCCTCCTGCTTGGGTTTCTCGCTAATACTGATGCTCTGTCAAAGGCTACTGGTGACGTTTGTAGCAACTCCCACCCTTCTGATTCGGTATTATAAGAAAACTCTGGTTCTGATATACAACCACATTCTAAATCATAAGAGACACTTTATGATTGATGCCCAGAATAAATACCACATAAAATTCTGTGAAACTGAGGGCTCTTGAGTTATAAAAGCAAGTCAGCTTCGGTCTTGAAAGAATGAGATGTTTTTGCATAAAGAATAAAAACATATCAGCCTAATAGAGCCCTATAATTGTGCATTCTTGGCATGCTGCTATCAGGAAACATCTGGCATTGCCACACGTTTTTATGTAAGAGCTACCTGAGTATGATATAGTATTTAATCTAAAGTGTCGGCATCTCCAACATGATTCCCATAGAACTTTATGGGGAGGATGGCAGATGATGGAATTTCTAAGGCAGCCAACTGCTGGACAGTTACTAAATTATGTCCTAACAAGCTGAGTCACTCAGGACATATTAGGTTAACTGACCATCAGCAGTGATTCCACAAGATAAATTACACATATTGGACTGCCCCCCAGGCTGCAGCTCCTGATAAATTATTAATGTCACACAATAGAAACGATTAAGTTATAAATAGCCTTTTTCTCTTTAAACCCAGGGTATTTGAAATATTCTCCCCTTTTTAAACATTTATCTTAGGTATTACATTTTCATTGTTTATAACAAGGATAATAAAACATTAATTAAATCTTTAAAACAGTCAATAAGTATCGGTGTCTTATGGAGGTAAATATCAAACAAATGCACTTTTAAACAGTAGAGTTTCTTCCTCTTCCATTTAATTATAGTTGCCTTTTAGGAATTTAATGTTTTATTATATAAATGAGCACATTTACACATTGTCATTGCCATCTAAGATTTTGTTTTCAAATATATACTATTACAGTTCATGACCTTTTGAAATAATGATGCAATACTGATGACATTGAAGAAAACTGATGTTTTACTCGAAATAGGAAGTAGTATGTATAGTGGTTATATTAATCATCACATTTTCTTAGTATGAGAAGCACTTTGCATATTTCAAAACTGCAGATTAAAATGTGTTGGTCTGAAATATGCATAATTTAATTTTGAAAGAAATAGAATCATGGGTTCTAAATTACATTTTTATATCAAGTGCTTTCTGATGTGTGGTCTCGGTCTTTGTTTAATTTATAAAGGTAAATATAGGTGTTTTAAAATGAATTGTTCTATTTTCTCTAAATAACAAAACACACACTAATTTCAGTCAAACCACTGTACCTTGTTTGAAAATCCTGTGGTCGGATACAGACATTTAGGGGTTACTCAGCAGCCATCTACCCTATCCCACCTCCCCAGGCCACCCTGTAAACGGAACTTCGATTTTTCTGATACCTGATTGAGATCACTTGAAATCAAGGTGGGTTGACCTTGCAGGCCAGCCCAGAGATAAATGTTGATGGTTGTTAATCAATTACCTTTTTCTCCTTCCCATTGCCCAGGAACTGTTTAAAGAGTGAGCGTGTGTCCGTGCACTCAATGAGACCTAACCTACTCGGTGGTGTGGGGATGGGGAAGGAGATGATAGGAGACAAATGCAGGAAAGGAGGTTTCTTTCCTGAATAAAAGGACAAAATCTCTGTAGTCAACAACCCCTTATCTTCCTGTCTACTTCTTTTGACCTTGAACATGGATGTGATCATGGACATGTAGCTTCCTCTATGCTTTTGGCTCCTGATGACATCATGAAGCCACCCAATCCTATGACCACATCTGTCTTCCACTGGGCTTCTTGTCACGGAGAGAAATAAGCTCCTGGTCACCACTGGAGTTGGGTGTCTTATTACTTGCTGCCAAATGTAGCATAATTGATACAATTAGATCGTACTCTGCAGAAATGAGACCAGGAGATACATCAACATCCAAAATTAACTCATGCAATGATATTATAATTGCTTTTTCAGGAAAGTGACTATTTTAGAAGATACCATTTTCTACATTTTCTCTTCTATACCCAAAATATGTGTTATTCTGAAATCTGGGGTGATACTTCCTGAGTTAATACCAATTAAACTTATTAGTAGAAAATGATTAATATGTCGAAGAACACAGAACCGCCATTATTACAATGTCTTTGAGAAACAGAAGGGCCTGTGTCAAACTTTTGTCAACTTCTATTAACTCTGTGTCTTTTTTATTTTTGACCCAGATGTCTGGATGTTCCCCAAGTCTTCATGCCTGCTGTAGTATTCATGTCCTTTCAGCATCAAATTAAAATGCTCACTTATCCTTTATATGGTAGAAATAGTATCCTGCCTGCTGTGGTAGGAAATGTTATATTTATCCCAGTGGCCTCTGGTATCAGCTCTGGCTTCTGCCTTTTGTTGCTGTTTCTGTCTCTCCTCCCAGAATTGGCTCAGGCATAACATGCAGTCATTTTCTTGCGACGACATTTATTTTTTTCAACATGTACTTCTAAACTTGCAACCATGTGGAGATTAACGTTGTGGAAACGGAAGACTGTATGTAAAAGTGCCCAGTGCAAGTGTGCATGTGAATATCTTGTCTTTCATGATAGAATCCTGAGTACTCGCGTAAGGTCTGGGTTTCAATCCTCACTACACTCTCGTCTGACCTCTGATGATATAATCAGTTTCTATGAACCTTAATAAAATGGGGGCCACAGTAATGCCTAACACTTAAGGTAGTCAAAAGGACCAAATGAGATACTGCAGAAAAGTATCTGGCAAATACATTCTCTGTTAGTACTGTGGTTTCAATGTTTTGTTTTTTTCCCCAGCCTTTGTTTAGCAGGTGGGCATGTAGTATCACTCTATTTATTTTTGTTGTTGTTCATTAGCTTATGGATATCAAAATGACAGTTAAAATGCAAATTTACTCCCAGAATGTGTAATCCACAGTGTGTATGTGATTTATTTCATTAAAACAGAACCTCACTCAGTATTGAAGATTGTATTTATTTTTGTTTGGTTTCGATATGTGGACCACTCATCGTTTTTGATATCTTTGATGTTTTTAGGGGATCGTTTGATTGAGAGTTTGTGTCTGGGGCTTTTACTTTTCTTAATCTCAGATGCATTCGCACAGAAATATTTATGCTTCTTACTAATCCTTTCTCGAAACAACAGAATTCAGTGAGATGCACCCAAATGGACTCTGTTTTGAGTTAAAAATTGGCTTATCTTCTCAGTCCTTTTGGAAACTAGAAGATTTTATGGCCTTCAGTAAATTCCAGTTTTAGTCCCTAACCTAAATTGAGAAAGTTCTAAATATAATGAGTTCCTTATGGGAGGGTTTTGTTCATCCTGCTATACTCAAGTTAAAAACAACTGCCCAACAGGTTTTGATGATCCAACATATTTCTGTTCATTTGGGTAAGGCCAATGAACCTATCTGAAGATCAATTAGTTTTTACCAGTAGTAACACAACAGATTCCTAGGTGACTTCGCGGAGAATATTTTAATACAAATGCTTTATTTGTGTGTGTGTGTGTGTGTGTGTGTGTGTGTGCGTGTGTGTGTGTTTAAAGAAAACAAAATGCCATTTTCTACATAGAAAAAGTGACATTTTTGAAAATCATTGACATTTTTCTGTATCATGGGCTATTTTGAGCAGTGGCATTATTAAATTAATTCAACAGAAGTAGGAAAATTATTCACAGACACATAGGAAGTCCAAATGTGTAAATATGATCAACTGCCGAAGAATCCACATATTCAGAATCACCTTTAATTATGTGGCCTTGAGTCTGCTCTTATCAAGTTGATAAGACCAAGCTATGAAAACCGAACTTTAATTTTTACATCACATTTTAATTCCCTTATTTCTGTTTATATGAACAAAATTTTTGTATATAAAAGTAACAGCAAATATGTTCAGAACAGCTATATTCCTAAAAAATTATCTGTAAAATGGAATTTTATATATGAAACACTATATGCATAACTTTGAATTTAAAGTGTTCCATTTGTGGATTATAAGATCACAGAAGACTTCTTTTCTGTAATTGTGAAGAAACCATAGATACTGTTAAGTCCAGAGGTCATAAAGTAGGCTTCAGGGAGAGAACATGATAACTAATTCTTATCTGTTGATTTTTACTTAAAAAAATAATTTGAACTTAACTGATATTTAATGTAAACTAACTCTCACATGCTCACCCGGTTTGAACATCAGAGGCCCAGGGCTGTATCCCAAAACGTGCATCGATGGGATAGAGCAATCAAGATGAACACCAGCCACAGAGTTGCTGATGTTAACTCTTCAGCATCTTGGGGAGGCGTGAAGATCAAGGGGAGATTGATAGGCATTTTGGGAGGCTCAGGACAGTGGTTGTTTACATCTGGAATGAAAGTGATTCCATTCTGTATTTTAACAAAGAGTATGTCGACACTATTGCATTGCACCCAAGTGTCAGTACTGCGAGTCCCAGACGGTACCCACGGCTGACTGAAGAAGCAAAAATCCACCACGTGGACTCACAGACAGGGCATTTTCACGCTCTCAGTTGTCCAATACATTATTGCATTGCATAGACAGATTTAGGAACTGAATTATGTTGTTTCAAGTAGACTAACCAGTACAAAATAGACAAATGATTTAAAGTATCCTTGTAAAGAAACCTTTACTGATTTAAGATGCGACTGGTAAGACAAGCCCATGTTAACCAGTCGGTGGAAGAGATGATACATCCTACTCCTAGCGCAAGCTCTTCTTCAGACACATTGTGACATTTTAAAAAACTAAATGACCAGATGCTGACAAAAAAGTTAATACATAAATGCTGGAGTATTTTTTAAAATATGATTTATATCCATTATCAGTAATGCTAAACTGAGTGCAGTGGATACTGTATTTTAGATAATATAGAGTGACATAATCACAGTTAGGAAGACATTTAAAAATATTGTTTAATATCATCATCATCTTAAGCTTTTAAAAATCTAAGTTTTAGAAACTCTAGTGCAGAGAACTTGATCAGTTTCATTTTTTAATTCATTATTTCCCCTCAGCCTTGGTCCATGCAAAGTCCCCTTTCATTGAAATTATATTTTTTGTCATACTAAGAAACATACATGATTCATGAGTATACATGAATTCCTCACCCACAAAAACTAAAATGTTACCAATAATTTACGTATACGTATATCCCAAGTTTAAAATTTTTTCTATTTTGTATATGAATATGTGGTTTATAATGTACATAATATAGCAATACGATACATAATATAGCAATACGATAGTACTTTCCTTTTTTATTCCCCTAGGCCCCTTTTTTATTTGCAGTAATGTCAAACCATCTATTTACAGTAGTCTCTTTTATCTATGGTTTTATTCTCCACAGTTTCAGTTATCCACAATCAAACACAGTCTGAACATATGAAATGAAAAATTCCAAAAAGAAACAATTTTAAGTTTTAAATCGTGCGCCATTCTGAGTAGCGTGATGAAATCTCGAGCTTTCCTGCTCTATCCAACACAAGATATGGATCATCCCTTTGTTCAGCGTCTCCACACTGTATATGCTGCCTGTTAATAGTCACTTAGCAGCCATCTCGGTTATCCAATCAATGGTGCTTGTGTTCAAGTCACCCTTACTATAATTAGTAATGGCCCCAAAGTGTAAGAGTAGTGTTTCTAGTAATTTAGATAAGCCAAAGAGAAGCCATAAAATGTTTCCTTTAAGTGTATTTCTTATGTATGAACTTGCCTAATTTATAAATGAAACTTTATCATAGGTATGCATGTATGTATACTACATATCAGGTTCAATATTCCCATGGTTTCAGACATTCACAGGGAGGCTTGGAACATACCCTCATGAATAAGAGGAAACCATTGATCAAATTGTGACGGTCTTCCATCAGCTGGAATTAACTAGGCGTGCTTTGAGATCACGTAATTGTGTCCACTTTGGTGGATACAAGAAGAGAACAAGTCAATTGCTAGGACAGAGGGAGTCTCACTGCCTCAGCTGGGACCCAGGGGGAACATCTGAGTGTGCCACACCTAAACAGTTGAGGGAGAAAAGAGCTGCTCTTCACTTGTTTTCAAAGCAAATTCGTTGGAAAAATAGTGAAGAAATGGTCTTCATAAGTCAAATGTATTAATCATGTAGACCTTCAACATAGGACACAGTTTTTTTTTTTCTGATACTCAACTCTAAAATAAATCACACAGATTTAGTACAAATAGTACAATTCATATTTGCTTTTCCTTTTCCAAAAATTTACCAATGTCTTCTTCAATCTTCATGGGGAATCCTACTAATTCCTTTAGTAATTTGGGGGTTCACTGCCTATAATAATTAGCTCTAGGTCTAAACATTTGAAGCGAACGCACTTTTTTTTCCAAATTTTAGGACACATGGGCTGTTATAGAATTTTCATTAAAAAACTGCCATATATATAGTTTTAGTGCATATGTAAAGGGGTGTGTGTGTGTGTGTGTTTATACCATAAGACGCAGTCCATACTTTATAAATATAATGTAATGTATTAAAGAGGATAGGAACCATGTCTGTTTTGCTTATTTTACTCTCAGTATTTCGCAGAATAAATGGCACATTCTAGGCACTCAGTATACATTTATTAAGTTAATGAATAAAACCAGAAACTCTTGCTTTGGTGACAAAATCGTCTTGGGACATATGTGTATCTGGCATGTACTCTGAGCTCCCAAAAGCTTGCCTCAAAGTCCCTTCTCTTTTCTCAGCAACAGTCTCCTGAGTGTTTCTGTCATCTGCAATGACATCTCACAAGGGCCACGCTACCACAGCTGGGAGGTTGACTCTGTAATGAAGACATCAGAGTCACTCTTGGCGCCTATGACAGTACCTTTTCCCTCTAGGCCAATTTTGGTTTTATTTTCTTTCTTTGAAAGGAAGAAATCAGGAAGAATTATCCAATTTGGTGCATAATTAACATTTCCCATCAGCACATAAACATATCTACCACAATGTCCGCTCTTTAAAAGAGAAAACAAAGCCTCTTTCTTGAATCCAGATTTCCTTCCACAGCTATATTCTCATTTTTCTGATACTTTACAAGTTAAAAAAAAAAATACCTAAAACGAAACAATGCAAAAAAAATCACAAAATATTGTCTGTATTTGTTATCTTTGTTTTCTTACCTCATATTCTGTCTTTAATCCATTTCAGTCCTTTTTCTGTTCCTTGCACTCCACTCAAACTGCTCTCATGGCCATCAGTGAGTCCCTGATGCCACACCATGATGTGACACACCCTGGTCTCCTCCTCCTGTCCAGGCCAGTGTGTCCAGCTTCTTCCACTGCTGTCTTTCTCTCTGATTGGTCCCAATTTTTCGAGCAGTCACCCTTTGTGTCCTAGGTCTTTTCAAGTAGTTCCATGAGTATACACTTCTAAATACTGATAACTTCCAAGCTTAAAATTCCACTCCTAAATTGTTGAACTCTCCAGATACTTACTTCAAATATCCAGTTACTTACTTCAAATATTAACCCTGATGTCTAATCTGCACCTCCCGATTTCTCACTCCCCATCATGGTCCTTTCTCAGTCTCCCCCATAGCAATTAATTGCACCACCTCACAAATAAGTTCTCCAGCCAAAACCTCCAAATCATGCATCATCCTCCCCTCTCCCCACCACTTCTCCACATTCTACTCACCAGCAAGTCCTTTTGAAAGTATATTCAGGATATACTCTAACTTTACCTATGTCTTATCACCACCATTTCTATCATCCACATCCAAGACACCATTATTCTTTGCCTTAATAATAGGCAGTAAACTTGTAACTACTTATTTTTGCTCCTCTATGATTCATTTTCCCCAATAAAAACAAAATGATTTTTAAATTCATGACCCATTCTCCTACACAGGACTTCCTGTAGCTCATTGTCACATGTAGAAATTATGCCCAAATGCTGCCGTAGAGCTTACAAGTCTAGCTTCTAGATGCTGATTCATACTTTTTTTTTTTTTCATCTTCTACATTTCCCACCCAAGGACAGTCTTGACTCTGCATGGTTTTCTTGCTGCCTTGACAACATCAACATTTTTATTTTTTCAGTCTTTGGGCTTTTGTACCAGCTATTCCCTTTTCTTGGAGAAACCTTTGTCAGATAGTCCAGTGGCTTATTCACTTTTGTCATTCAAGACTGAGCTTAAATGTCATCTCTTCCATCACCTTGTCCAAAGGTCAGCCACACAATTGGAGCTCATATACCCCCATTAGAAAAACAAATATGCACATATACTTTATCTCATATCATTCAGCTTTGTAAATAATGTTTTTTAATATCTGATATTATCTTCTTTATTTTTTGCTCATTTGTCTTCCCCATCTTGAACGTTTGTGCCTGGAACATGGTAAGTGCTCAATAAATGTTTGTTAAATGAATGGCTGAAATAAGAGAAGAGAGTCTAAATTCCATCCAAACATTTTTAGGAATATACAATAAAAAAAAAAAAAAAACTGGAAGTAGTTTTGAGGCACAATAGATACCCAGTGTCAAGGCTGCTTCTTTAACATCGATATAATTCCATGATATTTTAAACAAGGAGTCTAGCTAGCTCCCAGTAGTTGCCTTAAAATTGCTCTCTGTTGACTAATCTCGGGCCCAATCTAGCAGCATAATTCCCTAGAATCAGCAAATATGTGTAAAATTTCACTGCCTTGTAAACGTATGGAACCCCCTATTCAGGAATCGGCTACAGTTTTTTGCGTCACCATGACTGTTCCCAATTTTAATTTTTTTTGCCATCTAGTTAAGGGATTTTGCAAGAGTAAACAAGCATGAAATGGATTTTCCATAGTAATTTAGTCATTTCAGAAAGATTCAAGGTCTGGGAATACTTTGAAAATTGGTGCAAAGTTCTCGACTTCCTTTTTTTCTTTTTTTAAAATTGATTTTAGTTGAATGGAAATTTCAAAGGACTAATGTGTTACTACAAACAATTATAATATAATCTTGGTTCTTTGCTGGTAACTCTAGATAGTTTGACATGGTTCATAGGTGCTGAGAATCCTGATACTAAATTATCACAGCTGAGTGAATGATGCTGACTCATCCACTGAGCCAGATGCAGCTTCATTACTAGCCCTGGTCCAATTGGCTTCTAAGTAAAAAAAAAAAAAAAAATTAGAACTTGGAAATTGTACAGGTAATATAAAGAATTATTTATATTAAGTCATCTGTGAACAACTAGAGGATGGGTCTCGTCAACCAAAATTAGAATACAAATGCTATTTAAAAGCAGCAATCTTAGATTATTTGAGTCTGTCACTAACTTGCCCCCATATGTACTCTAGAACTAACATCTGGACCATGTGTCTTATATGTTTCTCTACGAAACATTGATATTTAATACTATTCCCCTCCTCAAATTCTTCTAAATTTCTTCTCATATTGTTTTCTAGCTAAATAGAAAAAGGGTTCAACTTTCACTGTCCTCAAGTGCTTCAACTCTAATGGAAAATTAAAAGGTGAGAGAAAATCTGATGAACCAAACGCATCTCTTTTACATGCAGAAAGAAGAAATAGACAAGTCAAAACCTGAATAGTATTAATAAATTATTTAAAAATGTATGTATTAGAAGAGAGATACTTAATTAATTATATAAATATAAAAAGGGACAAGTGTCACCAGCAGGTTAATAATGAATATTTCAGAAATAAGTGCTTAAAAAATATGTTTCTTAATGATGTTCATTTACAGATTTCTGAAAGAAAAGGTGTTAATGGGATAAAAGAATTTCAATACATAATATGAAGATGAATCCAAATGAATTGCAAACAAAAAATGAGAGCAGATGACATGTAAATAGGTTGTAAACAGTATAGTCTCTTTTTCTCGTACATCACACTGATATAAAATGTTCCCTTTGTTACTTCAAATTTTAACAGTTGACGTTTGAGTCTTTGACAAGGAAAGCTGAAAGCCAATGGTTTTCTTTGTTTTGTTTTCTTTCTTTTTTTTTTTTTTTGTTTAATTATCTCTAAAACCTAGATTTCTTACCAGAGAACACTTTGTAGCCAAGAATAAAGTCAGAATTTGTATAAAACAAACAAAAAACAAACTTTTTTATATCTGAGAAAAGAAGGGTCTGAGAAATCCATTCTAGGTTGGAATCTATCAAATTCATGTGTACTTTACTGAAACAGACTTCTATCCATATCTGCATAGAAACTACAGTCAAAATACTAATATCAGTGATTATTTATGACTTCAAGCTTTTGCTGGGCACTGTGATTTGCTTCTCCTTGACCTTTTGGAAGATTCTACTTATTTCAATCAAATGAGGATCACAGAATCATATTTCTGAACTGGAGTTTAGAAGTCACTGAAGACCCTACACACCTACACCCACACTGTGGATAAGAACTCAGGGTTCCTGATAGTGAAAATTGTTATAATTCACTGTGAATCAGAGTGAGCTTGTGCAGGCATTAAAGATTTCAAATCCCAAGCTCCTTTAATTGCCCTCAGTGAGAGAGGCTGGGCTAAACATTTTGCATATGTTAGAAAATAAAAACAGTTCAGAATACTGTTCATGGGGCCATCATACTGATTTCACAGTCAAAATAGACCAGGAGGATCATGTCTTAAGCCACATGGAGGCCTTGTACCTGGTCTGCTGAAAGAAACCTCTGTTTTAAATGCCTACATGCTTTTCTTCTTACTTTTTCATCTTTATTCATATTTCATATATGTTCAAAAAGCATCACATTCTGTAAATAGAAGAATTACAAATTACAAGTTAATGATTTTAAAAACACTCTCACAGCCATTTAATAATGAGAGAGAAAACGAATTCCACATATTTTTTTATTTTCTGTAAAATATTCTCTAAGAAGTAGGCATTATAGTCCTGGAAAGGTCAATTTCAACAAATACCCATGGCTGAATGGCTACAGATTTCTGATGGTCTTTGGGGCTAATTCTATTTATTTACTCCATTTACAAAAATTTAAACATTAGGTTTTTGTGGAGGTGGTCTGGCCAAGTCAATTTTATAAATATGAAGAAATATAAAGTGTAGCAAATCTTGTTGGTCTCAAGGTTCTCCATCCAGCTTCTGCCTCTTTCTTCTTTTCTAGGAAAGCATCAATTTGATTCGGATCTTTTTCCTACAGCCACAAGCTTCACTGGACCAGTCACAGAAATCCAATTTCTCTTGCACATGCTCACTTTTGGAACTTGCATGTGACATAACTGAGAATGAGTTGAGAGGGAGGATTTGCTGAATTAGTTCTGGGAAAGGATTTCTTCTCATAAAAGAGGTAGTTAGGAAGAAATTATTGATCAGTTTTCACTGGACACTGTCACATGCAGATGTCACATTCAGGTTGATGTAGCCATTTTGGAGCTATGAAGACAGCCAACTGAGAATGGAGCTGACAGGCCAGGAAAGACAGAGAAGATGCTGGTTCTCAGTGACATCACCGAACCTCTGGCTTAATCCGATCTTTCACTATGATGTTTGAGGCTCCTCTTGTTATATGAGATAATACCATTTTCCTTGCTGTTTAAGGCAGCTAAGTGACGGTTTTCTAGTTCTTTCTGCAGAAAGAGTCCTAATGGATGTACAAAGAATATAGAAGTAAACTTTCTCCTGAATATTTTTTAAATGTGGTGAGCCCTAGCCAGGACTTCTACCTCAGCAATTTATGTCCATCACTAAAGATGCCGCTAAGAATATATAGTTGGCTAGATGACTATCCTCAGTGATGGAATATTCAAAACCTAATCAGTTTTCAGTTCAAGGAAATAACCGCTAATAAAAAAAATGCTTTTGGATCATTTCATGAGGCAGAGTACTTTATTCCATATGTCATCCTGAACGTCCATATGGCTTCAGGAATTAGAGAGGTATATTTGTCAAAATATTCAATCAATTGCAGCCCTTAAAGTTGATAATGTTATGTGTTTGGAGCATACACCATCTCTTGAATGAGGGGGAAAGTCAAAGGAGCAAATGCCAGCCAAAGAAAAATCATGGTGGGTTTATATTCAGAAGAGGCAGAAAAGAGAGACCTGCTCAGCTGTAATTTAATCTAAATCATGTGAACGATATTGACTCTATGCGGCAATAACCTAGTCACGGGTAAAAGCAATGTGTAATAAGGTTTATTCGAATAAGAATGGGACAGGAAATTCTGATTATTTTACATTTCAATTGGCATAATTTCAGAATTTCAACTATATATAAAGCAGTTACCTTGAAGAAAAAGACTTATAATAGCAAACTTGAATACCTTCAAAATTTTTCTTTTCTTTTTTTTAAAATTCTTTTCTGTACCACCTACCTAGTCAACCCCACTTCGAAGCTTGTTCTTAACCCCTTCTGGCTCTGGCTGCCTGTAAACTGTTTAAGCTGTCACTGATTTGAGGATTCTGAAAATTAAGCTTTCCACATAACTGGCTTAAATAGAATAGCTGCCCATGAGGAATACAGCACACTGCAGACACCTTCCATTTGTATGTCCTGTAATCAATCTGAGGCCAGTGCCTCTCAACATGAGTAGGGACAGCTACTCAGGAGGGCAGGCAAAACTGCTTGGACAACAGGTTTTGTGCAGGGTATAAAAAAGAAAAAGAAAGAGAGGCTGAGCTGGAGCAGTATTTTAGTGAAATTCTCCCAAGGGAGTAAAGGCAAAAGATGTAAGATTCTAAGGCTATGAGAAAAGAGAGTTAACTACCAGAGAAATAAAGTTGGTTCCCCTGAAAAAAAAAAAAAAAAGAATCAAATACATCAGTCAAGAGATAGACAGAAAGGTTTGCAAGGGCCACAAGGCACAAAACATCTAGTTTTCTGCAATGCATTTTATTTTAAATTAACTACTCTCATCAGAAAGCAGAATATACCCAGTACACGTTAGGTGAGTACAATGCAATGTGTGTGTGTGAATGTTTATACAAAGGAATTTATAAAGGAATAAATTCAAAATATATTTCACTTCATCAAAGAATTATCCTTCAGATATTATAGTAAAACTGGAATGACATAAATGCTAGCTAATTTCCTTTATTTCCGCTAATATCCAGTCCTTCCTAGTCATCAGAACCCTCGCAGTGCCCACCTCTGGGGTTCACTTACACAACTGGCAAGACAGTGCCTTCTCAACATTACAATGAAGCAACTAAGATTTGAACTATCATAGGCATAAAGTTATTAAAAAACAAACAATAAATGGAGGCACAATGTGAATTTTAATGAATTTGTTCTAAAGTACTTAGTTTGATAGTCCTCTCTTTCCCAATTTTTATCTAATTATTTTGATATGCACATATCACCTCCCAACATAAAGTCGGTCTGTGACAAGCTCATGCCATGTTTCTGAGTGCTCTGAGAGAAGGGCAGTGCCTCCCTATACACAGCAAGTGCCTGGCATTTGGACGTGAGTGCAGGGAGGAACTGAAAGCCCCCAGGATTCAGCCCCACTGTTGAGTTCGTCCAAATCCTTCCCTCTCTGTGCAGACTTTCCTGATACTCCCAGAGCCCACCCGTGTTTCCTTCTAGGAACCTCTAGCCCGTATGAGTTAGTGTTTTATTATATTCTTCAAGTTTCTTCCTCTCTTGCCTCTGCAAATCGTTGCAAATCTCTTGAACAAAGAGGCCACGCCGTGTTTTTTTCTTAGTCACTCATTTATAGGGCTTGGCCTGGTGCTGGAGATTTGTGAAGTTAGTAGACTTGGTGGTGGAGAAAGAGGGGATTTAAAAAGCACTGGGAAAGGTTTGTCTCTCAGTTTGTGCTGACCTCTTGCTTGGTGTGAGCATATGCTGAGCGTAAGACAAAATCACCTCAAGTTAGCCACAATTATATTACTCTGAATTTCCTTAGAAGGCAGCTTTAATAAAGTATGACTCAGCAGGAGTTTGGAAACAGAAAAACTTGGATTTGAAGCTTACCTCCATTATTCACTAGCTTGTAACGTTGGGTAAATAGTCTCTCCCTCTTTCTTCATTAGTAAAATTGGAATAATAAAACTTTCTTGCATGTTTTGGGAAGTATTAAATGAGGTGGTACACTCGGCAGGACTGGGAATGGGGGGCAGAATCTTCTTTCTATTGATTCCCTCTCTGTCCTAGTCACCAGTGATTTTTTTCCAAACTTCCTGTTTCTCTCTGGAATGAATTTCTGTTTCCCTTGATGTTATCATTTTGAGAATATTCATGAAAGGAGTTCCTATGAATTAAGCCAGGGGATTCAGATGCCCAGAGGAAACTGGGGTGCTATAAGTAACTATTCCAAGGTGTCCCACTTAACGTATTAAGGGCCAGGAAGTTAGCATTCCTACTCATATGTAAACACACACACACACACACACACACACACACAAATGCAATATGAATTTATATTTATATAAGTAACCAAAAACTATCATGTTAGGTTTTTATTGCTGCCGTAACAAATTACCACAAACTTAAAACAATACGGCAAAACAGATTTATCATCTTACAGTTCTGTGCACGTGGGTCTCACGGGGTCTCATCAAGGTGTTGGCAGGGAAGAATTCCTTCCTGGAGCATCTAGGGGAGAATCTAGTCCTTGCCTTTTTCAGACTCTATAGATTGCCTACATTCCTTCATCTTCAAAGCCAGCAATGGTGGTTTTTCATGCTGTTCTCTCTCTGATTCTCTGAATATAGTCAGGAAAGTTTTTCTGCTTTTAAGGATCCATGTGATTAGATTGTGTCATCTGGATAATCCAGGATAATCTTCATATCTCAAAATGTGTGATTGTCTGTGTGTGTATGTATGTGTGTATTTGGTGCTAGTGAGTCAGCTCTAAATCCTGACAGAGTGTCCTGTCCCTAATAGCCCTACTATGCCCCTGTAGACTCATGCTTATCGCTCCTTTTATGGAATCAGTCCATCTCATATTTGGTTTTCCTCTTTTCCTACTGCTTTCTGTTTTTCCCAGTATTACTGTCTTTTCCACAGAACCCTGTGTTCTCATGATGTGCCCGCCTGAAGTAGGGACACTTCTGTTTTGTAAATTTCGCCTTCAGTGATGTCTCAGGCTTATTTTGCTCCAAGACCCCCTTCTTCATCTTCTTGGTGGTCCATGGTCTTTGTAGAGCCCCAGCATCGTATCTCGAATGAATCAGTTTTTTTTTTTTCCTATTGGCCTCTTCACTGCCCCAATTCTGCATCTGTACATAATAATTGGGATGACAAGGGTGTGGATGGTCTTAGCCTTGGTCTCTAATGACACATATTTGCTCTTGATGGTCTCTCCTGATTCTCCCATCGCTGCCCTTCTGTCCAAATCTTGGGCTTCTCTTGATTTCTTGGCTGCAGTCAAGAAATGATTATGATGGATGACTGAGCCAAAGTAAGCAAAGTCTTTAACAATTTCACTGTCTTCATTGTCTTTGTTAAAGCTGTGTATTTATTCTGTAGTCATGATTTTTGTCTTTTCAGTGTTTAACTAGTACACAGAACACATCATATGAAAAACTAGACTAGACTCAGAAGGAGATGTGAAAATTGGTGGAAGAAATGTTAATAACTTAAGATATGCAGATGGCACCATATTATTGGCAGAAAGTAGCAATGACTTGAAACAATTTCTGATGAAAGTGAAAGAAGTGCCAAACAGGACTTCATCTGAAACTCAGTAAGACAAAAATCATGACTACATCTCAAAATTTTTCATCTTAATCACCTCTACAGAGTTTCTTTTGTCATATAAAGTAACACATTCCACAGGTCCCCACAGTTAAGGCATGGACATTACTTTTGATGGTGGGGTAATATTCTGCCCCACCATATGAAGGATGCATTTCAAGCCTCAGGTGTTCAGAATGCGTATACACACTGAGCATTCCTGTGTCACCTCGCTTTATAAAACTACGAAACTAACCCATCCCTCCTGCAAACTTCTGATACTTTGAAACTTTTCTCAGACTAGTATATCTTTCCTCCAGCTTTCTTTAGCCTCACTGCACATACAGCTTTTTGGAGGTAGCTAAGCAGTAACGACAACAACAGCAACAACAACAACCAACTCGCTCGGTCTCCTATTTCTGGCTGAACCACTGTCTTCTCTGCCGGATCTAGCCTTGCCTCTGGTTGTTCAGAATGGGATCTTATCAATTCTTACTTTTTGAAAGCTTCAGGATGTGCAGAACTGTTATGAGCATGGCCTACTCCCTATATACTTCCTACCCGGGGCACTCATGTCCCCAAATTCTCTCTGATGTCTCCAGGGCAGAAGGAGCTCAAGAAGAATGTAATTCTTTGATCAGGAAGTTGCCATCCTGTTTCTCATTATAAGGTTATTCTTGCACTGACCCCTCCCCTGTTCCTAGCATACCTTCACCCACCTCCTGATCACTGTACCCTAGTGCTCTGCCAGAGGACCATTTGCTCTACAACTCTTAATTCGTCTATGCCTCCAGCTTCGACATGTATCCTGTGCATTGCTAAATTCTCTTAATCTTCATACTGGTACAGAAATAGGCCCTCAAGCTAATTTGGTCCAATTGCATGGAATCCTGGACATCGAAGATAGTGGTAGAAAAAAGATGCTTTAATTTCTGGTTCATATTCTAATAATAAAGATGGTGTGAGGCTGGTGCTATCAGTAGCCACTGCATGCAACCTGGGATGAAGCCAACATAGCAGTATCAGAGAAGAGATGAAGAGAAGCTAGGTCCTATTGCCTTTGATTGACATTCAAATTTCACCCATTGCTGAAGTTGAATATCCATGAACTTATCAATGAAATACTACATTTAAAAAAAATTACCTTAGCTTTAACTGGATTACTCCTTACTTACTTTTTCTCTCTCCTGAAAAGTAGGTAATGCCTTTTCTCATTGGGCTTCATATCTTCTTAAATATTGTGACTCTGGAATATTATCTTGTATAATATAATTTGGACTGGCACAGTCATTTTATTTATTTAAAAAATAGTAATAAACTGGTAGAACTGAAAAAGAGTGAGTGATTAGACCACCTTCCTCTAAACAAAAACATACTGGTAAAACCTACAAGTAATTTTTTTCCTACTTTTAAACTACTATTTGTCTGATTCTATATATCTAAATATTATAGATATTCATATTTCAGAGTAAATAATTTTTTCTGAAAAAATAAATGAAATATTTTTCTTAATATTTGTATTTGATATCTTTGTATTTTAAGTTAAATATATATTTTCTGAGATATAATTATATCTTGTCTCTTCTTAAAATAATGTTTTTGTTTTTGTTTTTCAGTACCAAGTGAATATTTTTTCTCAGGTTTGGTCAAGATAAGCGTCTGTTTGTTGAAACAATTAGTATGTCATTTTTTTGTCCAAACTTTTTGTCAGAAATGAAGGTGATGGTATTAAAGGGCATATTGTGTGTTTTTTTAAATCTATCTGAAGATTCATATACCCAACTGAAACTAATTTTTTATTTCAAATTGCCCAGCTTATTATTCAACCAGAAACTCTGACTTTTTCTGTTGAGGTAAAATACAGATAACATAAAATTAATCATTTTGAAATGTACGCCTTAAAGAAAAAGACCCCTAGATGCATTAAGCAGTCTCTCCCAATTCCTCTCTAATCATAGGTCCTAGAAAACAACAACATGCTTTCAGTTTTATGGATTTGTCTATTCCTGGTATTTCATATAAATGAAATCAAGCACATATAATTTATGTCTGTCTTCTTATACTTTGCATAATGTTTTGTTTTGAAATTCATCAACATTGTAGCATGCACCAGTATATCCACTTTATTATGGCTGCACAATATTTCATTGTATAATAATTTGTTTATCCATTTACCCACTGATAGAAATTTGGGTTATTTCAACCTTTTGGCTATTTTGAATAGTGCTGTTCCATTTTTTTTTGTTTGGACACCTGTTTTCAAATCTCTGGAGTATATATCTAGGAAGGGAATCACTAGATTATCTGTTAATTTTGTATTTTACATTTTGAGGAATCATGAAACTGTTTTCCACAATGGTTGTACCATTTTACATTCTCACCAGTAATGTACAAGTGTTCCAATTTCTCTACACATTTGCTGACACTTGTTATATTCCATTAAAAATTATTATTATAAGCCATCTTACTGGGTTGACAGAGGTGTCTCATTGTAGCTTTGATTTGCATTTCCCTAATGATTAATTATATTTAGCATCTTTTCATGTTTTTCTTGGACATTTGTGTGTCTTTGGAGAAATGTCTATTCAAATCCTTTGCCCACTTTTAAATCAGGTTGTTTGTCTTTTTGTAACTGATTTGTGAGAGCTTTTAAAATACATTCTGGATTATAGACCCTTGCTAGATATATGTTTGTAATTATATTTTCCTATTCTGTAGGCTGTCATTTCACTTTCTTGATGCACATTTTTAATTTTTATGAAGATCAATTGTCTATATTTTTCTTTTGTTACTAACGACTTTGGCATAGTATCTAAGAATCCATGGCCAAATCCACATTCATGAAGATTTATTCCTATATTTTCATGTAAGAGTTTTATAGTTTTAGCTCTTATATATAAGCCATTGATTCATTTTGAGTTAATTTTTGTATACAGTGTGAGGTAATGGTCTAACTTTGTTCTTTTGCATGTGGATATGTAGTTGTCCCTAAACCATTTGTTGAAAAGGCTATTCTATCCCAATTGAATTACCTTGCCATCCTTGTTACAAATCAATTGGTCATAGAAGTATGGGTTTATTTCTAGACTCTGATTTCTATTCCATTATTTCATACATCTATTCTTATGCTAGTATCATGTGGTACTGTAGTTGTGCAGTAAGTTTTGAAATTGAAAGGTGTGAATCCTCCAACTTTGTTCGTTTTCAAGTTTGGGGCCATTTGCAATTCCATATAAATTTTAGGATCAGCTTTTTAATTTTTAATAAAAAGGGTCCATTGAAATTTTGGTAAGCATTGCATTTAATCTGTAGATCTCTTTGGGTTCTATTGCCATCTTAACTATTACATTTTTCAATCCCTGACCATGGGATGTCTTTCCATTTATTTCAGTTTTTCTTAATTACACTGAGCAATTTTTAAAAATTTTCTGCATACAAGTCTTTTATCTCCTTGATTAAATTTATCTTGACTATTTAATTCTTTTGGATAGTCATACAAATTGAATTGTTTTCTTACACTATCCTTTCTTAATTGTTCATTGCAGATATACACAAACAAAACAGATTTTTTTGTGTCGATAATGTAAACTGCAACTTTGTTGAATTTGTTTATTATACTTTAGTAAGTTTTTTTTTAATTCCTTGAGATTTCCAATATATAGAGTCATGTCATTTACAAAAGAAAACAGTTACATCCTTTCTTCCAAATTTCAATGGCTTTTACCTATTTTTTGTCTAGTTTTTATTTTATTTATAATTTAATTTCTTTTTGTCTGACTTTTCTAGGTAGAACTTTCAGTTCAATGTTAAGTAGCTATGGCAAAAGCAGACATCTTTATCTCATTCCTGATGTTAGGAGGGAAACGTTCAGTCTTTCGCCATTAAGAATGATGTCAGCTTAGAGCTTTTTATAAATATTCTTTATCATTCTGACTAGGTTTTCTTCTATTCCTATTTCTTAAGTGTTTTTATCATGAACAGATTTTAAATTTTATCAAATGCTCTTTCCAAATCAATTTAGATGACCATCTGTTTTGTTGTTGTTGTTGTTATATTACTGTGGTGTATTACATCCATTGATTTTTCTGTATTGAACAGTCCTTTCATTATTGAGATAAATCCCATTTGAACATGGTAAGTAATCCTTTTAACAGTTTATTTGTGTTCTGTGGAGGAAATTTGCATCACTATTAATAAGAGATATAGTTCTTTTTCATGTGGTATCTTTGTCTAGCTTTCGTATGAGAGTAATGCTGGCCTCATAGAATAAGAAATACTTCCTCTTATTTTTTTGGAAGATTTTGAGGGTTGATGATAATCCGTCTTTAAATGTTTAGTAGAAGTCATCAGTGAAGCCATCTGGTCCTGGGCCTTTCTCTATTTGCAAGTTTTTGGTTATCGATTCAATCTCTTGTTATAAGTCTGTTTAGATTTTCTACCTCTTCTTGAGTCAGTTTTGATAATTTCTAGGAATTTTTCCATTTTTTCTAGGTTGTTTGTTTTTGTCTCCAATTGTTCTTAGTATTCTCTTATATTGCTTTTTATTTCTATAAGATTAGTAGTAATGCCATTTCTTTAATTTCTGCATTAGTTATTTACATCATTTTTCTTCTTAATCTAGCTACAGGCCTGCCAATTTTTCTAAATATTCTCAAAGAAACAACTTTTGGTTTAACTGATTCTCTATATTATTTTTCTATACTCTATTTTATTTCTTTTCACTGTAATCTTTATTATTTTATTCCTTCTAGCTTTGCTTAAGTTTGTTCTTATTTTTCTAGGTCCATAAGATGTAATGTTATGTTACTGATTTAAGATTTTTCTTTTTATTTAATGCAAGCATATATAGCTATTAATTTCCCTTGAACGCTGATGTTGCCAGATCCTGTAAATTTTCATTCTACTCAAAGTATTTTCTAATTTCTTTTGTGAGTACTTTTTCAACTTATTGGTTGATTGAGAATGTGCTGTTAAATTTCACATTTATGAATTTTTTAGTTTTTCTCTTGTTATTGATTTCTGACTTATTCTATTGTGATCAAAAGATATTTTATATAATTTCAATTTCTTAAATTTTTTGAGACTTATTTTGTGGACTAACATATGCTCTATCTTGGAAAAAATTCCATGTACACTTAAGAATAATGTGTATTCTACTGCTGTTGTGTGGAGTGCCTGTTAGGTCTACTAGGTTTATTGAGTTGTTCAAGTCCTCTATTTCCTTTGTGATCTTCTGTCTGGATTTTCTAACCAATATTGAAAGTGGTGTATTGACATCTCCCACTATTATTGTACACATAATTCTGTCAATGTTTGCTTCATATATTTTGTGGCTCTGCTGTTTGGTGCATATATGTATATAGTTGTTATATCTTCTTGATGGATTGAGACTTTTATCAATATAGTATGTCCTTCTTGACCACTTTTAGTACTATTTGATTTCAAGTCCATTTTTTCTGCTAATAATGTAGCCACATTAGATCTCTTTTCATTAATGTTTGTATGGAATATCTTTTCCCATTCTTTTACTTTCAATTTACTTGTATTTTTAGCTCTAAACTGAGTTTCTTGTAGACAGCTTATAGTGAGATAGCTGTATTTTAATTGATGTGTTTAATTCATTTATATTTAAAATTATGACTGATAAGGAAGGACTTACTTCTGCCACTTTGCTATTTGTTTTTTTTTTATCTCATATCTTTTTTGTTCCTCCAATACTGCCTGCCTTGTTTTGAGTTTGATTTTCTTTTTTTTCTCTTTTTTTTAATGTGTTTTCCTTTCTTCATTTTCTTTCCTGTATATTTTTACATTAATTCTGAGTGCTTAGCCTGGGGATTACAATTAAGACCCTAAATTTATAACAATTTAGTTTAAATTAATACCATTCTAGCTTCAATGGCATACATAATCTCTGCCTCTACACAGTTCTTCCCCTTCTTTATTTATGTTTTTGTTGTTATAAATTATATATTAATACACCACGTGACCACTAACATGGACTTATATATATGTAGAATTATTGTATTTTTGTTATTTTTAATTTATACATAAATTAAATATATAAATATTTAAGCATTATTACATATACAAATGTATAAATTCAATATATAAATATAAATTAAATATACATAAAATAAATTTATTTATATATACATATGCATATGGGTGTTTGTGTGTGTGTATATATACATATATATATATATATATATATATATGACTTGTCTTTTAAATCATATGAAAACAAAAACAAGTTACAAACTAAAAATACAATAATTCTAGTTTTTATATTTCCCCATGTAATTGCCTTTACTAGTCTTCTTTATTTCTTTGTATGACTTTGAGTTATCATCAAGCACCCTTTTATTTTATCTTCAAGAACTCCTTTTTACATTTCTTGTAGGGTAGGCCTACAAGGAACAAATTCCTCACTGTTTGTCTAGAGATACCTTAATTTCTCCTTTATTGTAAAAAAGTTGTACTGGATATTGAATTCCTGCTTGACATTTTGTTTTTCTTTTAACACTTCAAATATTCTATCTCATTGTCTTTTGGCCTCCATGTTTTCTGATGATTCTTGGCTGTTACCTTACTGAGAATTTTTTTTTGTAAGTGACCAGGTGCTTCTCATCTGCTGATTTAAAACTTCTCTCTTTGCCTTTGCCATTCAATGGTTTGATTGTAGTGTATTCAGTGTGGATTTTTTTGAGTTGATTCTATTTGAAGTTCTTTTATATATTTGAATGTACATATTTATGTCTTTCACCAAAATTTGGACTTTTTCAGCCATTATTTCTTCAATGTTCCTTTAGTCCATTTTGCTCTCTCATTTTCTTCTGGAATTCCCATAATGCCATTTAGGTAAACTTGATGATGTCTCACAGTTTCTTTAGACTCTATTTATTTTTCTTTACTCATTTTCTTTATGCTTCTCAGGCTCAATAATTTCAATTGTCTTATCTTTAACTTTATTCATTCTTTTTCTGCCTGCTCATATATGCTGTCAAACTCTCTAGTGATTTTTAAAAAATATTCAGTTATTGTACTTCTCAGCTCTACTACTTTTCAGCCTTTTCTATTTATTTCTTTTTCTAACTTCTTTCTTTTTTCTAATATATTATTATCCTTGTTTCCTTTACTTTTTTGTCTGTAGTTTTCTCTAGCCCTTTGATCATATCTAAGAGAATTGATATAAAATCTTTGTCTAGTGAATCCTGTGCTTTGACTTCCTCAAAGACAGTTTTCTGTCCATTTTTTTTTCCCTCTAGATGGGCCATAGTTTCCTGTTTTTTTATTTTTTTATTTTTTTTACATGTTATAATTATTTGGGTTTTTTTTTTTTTTACATCTTATAATTGTTTTGGTTGACAATTGGACATTTTAAATAATGCAATAACTCTAAAAATCAGATTCTTCCCATTTCTCAGGATTTTCCTGTTGTTCCTTTTTGAGGACTATAATAATCAATATTTATTTAGTGAATTTTCTGATTTCTTTTTTAAACACAGTAATTCTTGTCTTGTGGGTCTCTGAAACCTCTGTGTCAGTATCTCAGTAATAGGCTAGTGCCCTAAAGGGCCTGTAGCCAAAAGAAAACAACAAATGCTCTCCTGGTTTTTATAGATTGCCTCCGAGCTGGGCATTTTTTTTTTTTTTCAATACTTAGCCTGGCCAATTACAACTCTGCCTTAGCTTTTACCTGCACAGATTCTAAAGATCAGCCAGAAGTACAAGCCTAGCATGTATGCTTAGCTTTCGTGAGCATTCATCCAGCTCTAAGATCATGCATTGGACTGCAGTTTCCTGGTGTTTGCAGTCACCTTTCAAAACCCTTATTCCCTTGGAAATATTATTCCCCAGCTTCCTCTTTCCTTGGCTTTTGGTATAGTCGCTTCTCATCCTGTCTGCCATCCCTCGTCGCAAATGGCTATGGATAGTGTGTGTCTTTAAATGCTTTCAACGAATACCACCTTGGAGCATCAGAGGGGGAAGAAAAAGCTAAACTTTTGTGTTGGTCCTTCAGGGAACCACCAAACAGATCAAAATACAAAACCACAATTTTTAGAGAACAAGGTCTATAACCCCTTCACCTTCATCACAGCAAGCTATATTAGGAATGCAGGTTAATGTCCCTATGGACATTGCTAAGCTGTAGAATGCAGGATGGTAGGCCAATAAGCAAAATGCTTCCCTACTGAAATTTAGCAGTCTTTTGTACTCTCTTGCTCTAAACGTCTTTATGATTAAGGAGTTCTATCAGTTTTTGCCCATTTAAACATTGCTTGAGTAGAAGGACCAATTCTTGAAAACTTCTATTCTGCCATGACATAACTCCTGAGTCTATTCTTTCTTATTTTGCTCTCTGTGAACTATATTGCACGAAACAACATATGTGTTATTTATTCCCATGGTAAATTGTAATAAGTGCCATGACAGTGGCATGCCAGGTGCTGTGGAAGTTTCAGGGAAAGGACATGATTTGGTCAGGGGGTGATATGTTGATGAAGACTTCTGAAGCATGTGCCACAGTTACTGATCCTTACAAGACAAGCAGGTAAGTAATGGGCTTAGAAAGTTCCAGGCAGAAGAAATAGATGGGGCAGTGTGAAACAGTGTGAAATGATGAGTGTGACACATAATTTGGTATAGCTTTAGGACCTGTAAAGCAGAGTGTGGCATTTATTTGGAGCCATAGCATGGTGAGCTGGTATACATTCTTAGGGAACTGGTATCTGATCCTAAAGGCACTGGATAACTATTGAGAGATGTTAAGAAGTTGAACGACTTGAGTCAACTTTTTTCTGTCAAAAAAGTTACCAGGTAGCACTGTGGACATAGAAGAGAACTGTTAGGCGATAGGCAGATAAAGGAGTCAGGAGGACATTAAACACAAAAATGATAAAAGTTTTAGCTAAGAAAATAGCATGAGGTGGAGAGAGGCATGAATTTTATACATAATTTAGGAGGTTTAATCTGCATGACTTGGAGAGCAATCAGATGTGGCAAATGAAAGTGGGAGAACAAAATGACTCCAAAATTTATGGCTTGTGCGGCTAATAATAGGAAACATAGAAGCCTTATATTTGATAAGGGAAAATAATAAGTTTTTTTTGGATCTACTATTTCTGAATCCCCAAGGGACATTCAAGTGAACTTGACTAACTGATTTTTCATTTATTTTACAAATTTTTGTCCGAATATCTGGGACACAGAAGAAAGGTCTAGACTGTTGACATACGTGTAGGGACAAAAAGTTTGTTTTCTACACTGTTAGCTGATAATGTTTTTAAAAGAATACAAAGAACATTCTTAAGGTTTTTTTTTTTTCTGGTCCCAAACCAAACCAAAAAACTAATTTTTGAAAAAAAATTTGCAAAACATACATATGTATAAAAGGGTTTGTATTTAGAATACATAGAGACTTATGCATAAATGATAAGAAGAAAAACAAACCAATAAATGGGCCAAAGATTTGAGCAGTTTACAAAAGAATATATGAAAGGGGCCATAAATACATAAAAGTTCACCATCTCTGGTCATCGAGAAAATATAAATCAAACCCAAATATGATACCACTATGTACCCACAAGGTAGATTAAATTTCAAAAGACTGACAAGGCAATGTATCGATAAAGATGCAACACAACTGAAATATACATACATTGTCAGTGTAATGCAAAATGGTACTACTGCTTTAGAAATCAGTTTAACAGAATTGCAGAAAGTTAAACATTTTTCTACCCTATGACCTAGCAATCCCACTTCTAGGCATCTTACCAAGACAAATGAAAGCATATGGCCACACAAGTATGTTTACACAAATGTTTGTAATAGTAATATTCATAATAGCCCCTAGCAACTCAAAATGTTCAGCAAATGGTGCTTTACCACTCAACAGTAAAAAAGTAGCAAACTATTAATGCATGCAACATGAATGGATCTCAAAAAATAACATGTAAAGTGAAAACTGTCAAACTAAGACCGAATAATGATCTTAGTCTGTTAGAACTGCTATAACAAAATACAACAGACCATGTGGCTTACAAACAACAGAAATTGATTTCTTACAGTTCTGGAGGCTGGAAGTCCAAGATCAGGGTGCCAGCATGCTGGGGTTCTGGTGAATCTCAACTCTTCCGAGTTGCAGAGTGCCAGCTTCT
>NW_011888941.1:1596511-1599297 GCF_000151845.1 Pteropus vampyrus
TGTAAAGCAGAGTGTGGCATTTATTTGGAGCCATAGCATGGTGAGCTGGTATACATTCTTAGGGAACTGGTATCTGATCCTAAAGGCACTGGATAACTATTGAGAGATGTTAAGAAGTTGAACGACTTGAGTCAACTTTTTTCTGTCAAAAAAGTTACCAGGTAGCACTGTGGACATAGAAGAGAACTGTTAGGCGATAGGCAGATAAAGGAGTCAGGAGGACATTAAACACAAAAATGATAAAAGTTTTAGCTAAGAAAATAGCATGAGGTGGAGAGAGGCATGAATTTTATACATAATTTAGGAGGTTTAATCTGCATGACTTGGAGAGCAATCAGATGTGGCAAATGAAAGTGGGAGAACAAAATGACTCCAAAATTTATGGCTTGTGCGGCTAATAATAGGAAACATAGAAGCCTTATATTTGATAAGGGAAAATAATAAGTTTTTTTTGGATCTACTATTTCTGAATCCCCAAGGGACATTCAAGTGAACTTGACTAACTGATTTTTCATTTATTTTACAAATTTTTGTCCGAATATCTGGGACACAGAAGAAAGGTCTAGACTGTTGACATACGTGTAGGGACAAAAAGTTTGTTTTCTACACTGTTAGCTGATAATGTTTTTAAAAGAATACAAAGAACATTCTTAAGGTTTTTTTTTTTTCTGGTCCCAAACCAAACCAAAAAACTAATTTTTGAAAAAAAATTTGCAAAACATACATATGTATAAAAGGGTTTGTATTTAGAATACATAGAGACTTATGCATAAATGATAAGAAGAAAAACAAACCAATAAATGGGCCAAAGATTTGAGCAGTTTACAAAAGAATATATGAAAGGGGCCATAAATACATAAAAGTTCACCATCTCTGGTCATCGAGAAAATATAAATCAAACCCAAATATGATACCACTATGTACCCACAAGGTAGATTAAATTTCAAAAGACTGACAAGGCAATGTATCGATAAAGATGCAACACAACTGAAATATACATACATTGTCAGTGTAATGCAAAATGGTACTACTGCTTTAGAAATCAGTTTAACAGAATTGCAGAAAGTTAAACATTTTTCTACCCTATGACCTAGCAATCCCACTTCTAGGCATCTTACCAAGACAAATGAAAGCATATGGCCACACAAGTATGTTTACACAAATGTTTGTAATAGTAATATTCATAATAGCCCCTAGCAACTCAAAATGTTCAGCAAATGGTGCTTTACCACTCAACAGTAAAAAAGTAGCAAACTATTAATGCATGCAACATGAATGGATCTCAAAAAATAACATGTAAAGTGAAAACTGTCAAACTAAGACCGAATAATGATCTTAGTCTGTTAGAACTGCTATAACAAAATACAACAGACCATGTGGCTTACAAACAACAGAAATTGATTTCTTACAGTTCTGGAGGCTGGAAGTCCAAGATCAGGGTGCCAGCATGCTGGGGTTCTGGTGAATCTCAACTCTTCCGAGTTGCAGAGTGCCAGCTTCTTGCTGTGCCCTTCCTCACCTGGTGGAAGGAACCAGGGAGTTCAGTGCGACCGCTTTTATAAAATCTGTGCTCTCATTTGTGAAGGCTCTTCCTCATCACCCACATGCATCCTAAAGGCCCCAACTCCTAATGCAGTTCGTCTTCGGGGTTAGGACTGGCCAGACCATGACAATACTATACAATTCAATTTATATAAACTTCTAGAAAAGGAAAACTATAGCAACAAAAAGCAGATGAGTGGTGGCCTGGGGCTGGTGGTCAGGGCAGAGAATTGATGAAAAAGGGCCATGAACAAAATTCAGTGGCAATGAGACCATTTTATGTCTCAATTGTAGTGCTGATTAGGTGACTGCAAGGAGCTTACAAAATTCATCATAATGTACACATAACATGGATAGATTTTATTACATGTGATTTATATTTCAGTAAAGCTGAAAATAAAGAGTCTCAATAATAGAATTAAGTGAATATGAATGTATTTAATAAAGATCTTTATAAATAAGCACTTCTCGAAAACAATAATTTGTCATAATATTGACATCATTTTTGCCCTGCAAGCTTACTTTGGCTTAATCTGGTCTTCTGGTAGAAAATATTTACCAATAAAAGTTTTACTGTATTAGAGAATGTGAAGCAACTCCATAGGAAACCTTACTTTACTTAACTTTTTGAGATAATATTGCAAAGAACCCTTATTTTTACGCCTTCTATAATGGCTAAGGACATGAAAACTCTTGGCACAGTGCTGTTTCAAACCATTTTAAAATAGCAGTGTGGACAGCACAAATATCTCTTTCCTATCACCCACAAATGGTTGGTGCCACGTCATGAAAAGAACTGTCTCACTTTGGGTTTTAATTTTAACATAGCCCTTTTTACTGTGGCTCAAACGAATCATCTGAAATATGGTAGAGCTATGAATTTGTGCTGTGACCACTTTACCTCTGTGATACATTAAAAGGTGTAATCCAACTGAAATTTAAATCGCTGTTCTTGAAAACAAATTACAAATAGTGATAACAGGGCTAAGGAGAAGCTTTAAGCTTCAGAGGGCCCATCCAAGACCTATTTCTTTCAGGTCTAAATTGCAGCCACACTGTTATCAAGGGTAATAGGGTGTTGCTGAGGCAAGCTGATTATAAGATGAAGGCAAACAATGCTTTTAAAAGCAGCGCCTGAACAGAAGAAGGACAACATTAATCACCTGAGTTCAGAAAGACTCACAGGAGGAAAGAGAGGTTTCCCAATGTGCCATAGCTCTCATCAGCCCCTGGAGATAGCCCGC
>NW_011888941.1:1601452-1606609 GCF_000151845.1 Pteropus vampyrus
TAGAAGGATGAAAGCATATGAAATTATCTCAACCTAGTGTCTGATTTTTCTTGCAGTTACTTCACAAGGTCATTGCTCACTCCACTGAGCAATTATCCTCACAATACTATTTCATTTCTTCTTGAGGGACTCATGACCCTTGAAGTTAGGAATGTGGATGGATCAATAGCCTTCATCTGTAATAAACGCTTACCAGCTATGAAGGTATCACAAAAATCTCTAAATTCACCAAAAGTGGAATGAACAACTTTGACGTGAACTAGATCTGTCTCTGCCTATAAAAATGAGGCATACCTGTGCACCTTGAACTCTCTGGGAGCAGCAGTATGGGTTATGGTGCCAAGGTGCCTAACAAAATTCTGAAAAAATAGGAAAGAAGGAAGAAGGAAGGAAAGAAGGAAGGAAGGAAGGAAGGAAGGAAAAAAAGAAGGAAGGAAGAAAGGATAAAAGGAGGGAAGGAAAAAAAGAAGAGAGGAAAGGAGGGAGGGAAGACATAGAACCTTAACTCTAAATTATCTTTCTCTATGATCTTGGGTAAATTAACCTATCTTCCTGAATCTAAGTTTCTAAGATTCATTAAAAAAGACTGAGCTATATTATTTTTCAAATTCTATCTATTCTTGTACACTGTTAGCTATGAAGTTTCTAGACGCTTCCAGCAATTCAGCAATATTATTTTTATGAGGAGAATTAAAAATATATCTATATCTATATCTAATATATAAATACATACCTATATCTTATATATTTCCACCAATCTATCTATCTAGATATAAATGTATATAATAAGATTTTAAATAGACGACACTGCCACCAGATGGGCACTTTTACCTACCTGTATATGACTGACTTCTTACTGAACAACATCAGTGTCCTACGTTTTTAAAAATTTAAATGTGTAAGCATTTTCTTTCCTTGTGTTATAAACTTTGTTGATTCCACTCTTCACGCTAGAAATTATTAGAGTAGCTTTGATTCTGTAGTTTGAATCCTGCTGTCTGCAACCTGTAGGAGAGAAATGGCATGAGATAAGGTATAATTAGATTTTCTCTGAATGTATTTTATTCTTTGTTATGGAATAAGATATGGCGTAGTACTGTATGTGGTGATTGGCGATAATTAAATGGCAGTTCTGTGTAACTATTTTTAAAAGACTAAACTGGCTGAACATTGACACATAAGAATTATATCATGCCTAGCATCTCTGAAGCCACATCCTACACAGCTGAGGGTGCTCTGGCTGTCCTATAGGAAAAATAAATCACTTATATCTAACTGTGGCTTATTTGAATGAGTGCCTTTAATTACATTTTTTTGTAACTGCGATGTTATTTTGCTTAAATAACATGTAACTAACTTTTACAATGTTATTTTGTTAGACTTACAAGTTAGATGTCAGGATGATTAGTTTTTCAAACCCATTTGTAAGAATAAAGGGTTCTATTTAAAAATGTGAGTGGGCGACAGGAATAAGACACGGGCCATCCCAGAAAAACTGGCATATGCGGCCATCTCACTTGTAAGAGACTCAGATGTTTGAGATACAGAATTGCAAATGCTTTAGTAGACAAAATCTCTCTACTCACACTCTCTGCTATAATCTCATTTGGGGATTTCTGTCACTTAGGAATGGAGACTTTGACTAGCTCTTGAGAATTCCATTAAGTTGTAATTTCAATAATAATAATATCACTTTATTTCATAAAGACAATTTCTAACTTCCAAGGTGTACCATGGGACAGAAATTTTCACCTTTCATTATACAAGCTACCACGTGTTGTTCCCAAATGGGGACATCAGTGAAGGGCATATTTATAAAGTTCTACTCAGTACTTCACTTGTAATCAAACCCAATAATAAAACTATACTTGAGGCTTTATTATTTCTACATACCATCAAATATAATGGTTTATGATCATAAGTTTTGCCCAACTGCCTATTATTTTTTTTTGCACAAGCATTTTGCAGAAGAAATGCAAAAAATGCAGCTTTATCCAATAAATTTTTGCACAAGCATTTTGCAGAAGAAATGCAAAAAAAAGCAGCTTTATCCAATAGCTGCTTTTATTCTCAGAAGTGACCACTTTCCCCTTTCCATGACCTAAGATCTTTTAAAAGTATCAAGTTTGTCTTGTAATAATCAAAGTATTCAATAATGTACATAAATGAAAGGTAGCTTCTATTTCATTTTAAAATCAATTCAATCACAAAGACAGATGACAGTACAAATTTGTAACAAATTGAGCAATTCAAGAAGATATAGTAATGAATGCTATGAAACACAGGGATCATTTGTATAAATAGAGTTGAAAAATACACCTGCTGTTTCCAGTCAGCGATAATAATCGTATAGCTAGGCCATAGGATAAGGCCTGCTTTCTTGGTCTGTGCCCATTAGGAAACAACCCTTCATTGTTACCCTGCCTGTGGAGAGGCCTTGCAAATGGCAGAGGCAACAGGAAACGAAGCTGTGGGAATCACCGGGTGCAACCCTATACTTGGACAGGTGCCACTTTTAGACGTTTTAATTGATCTCATTTGTTAGTTATACCTGTAAATCACACTGCTATCATCCCTGAACAAGAATAGAAACCAGAAATTGTCACAGACTAAAGATAGCAGACCAAATCCCCAAATGGACCAGCTATATAGATTTATTGGCTTAGTTTCACAAAAGTACATTAGATTGAAATTAGACACCTAGAAAACTACAAATTACATGAGTCCTCTTGTTTCTTTATATCACACTGACAGAAAACATGATTTAATATTCTGCTGCAGCCAAGGATGTATATCATATACTAAGATGTGTGTGTATGTGTGTGTGTGTGTGTGTGTGTGTAAGAGAAAGGAAGTTTTGAAGTTATAAAAGAGTCCTCTGTTTTGATACAGTGAATAGTAGTGTGTAACAGTAAATATAATGCTTATCCAAAGTCTTGTTAGAAAGTTCCACTGTGCATCCAGTTACAGTACTCTCTAATATCTGAATGATAGAAAGATATCGGCCAAGAATATCAATGGATGGAGAATAAAGAGGCATTCAAACGAGGTGGATTTCAAGTGTGTCCTAGCCTGAGTGGTGGGGGGAGTGGGGGGAAGTTCTGCTTTTCTACGTTTCTTTAATGAATCTCCCAGGAATAGATAACCCTCGTAAGATCCCTAAATGAAGATACTGCGGAGAATGCTTTGAGATTAAGTGTAAATCCAGCAGAAAGTCCATTACTAAAAATCCATACAACCTTTATTCGGTATAAATACAAACCTATTCTGTCTATTTAAGCTCAGCAACTATTCTAGGTTTACTGTGCTTGTCAGCAAGAGTGTGGACGGACTCTGAAGTGGTCGTTCCCGCTAATGCCATCCCACAGCATTTAGCCTCACTCAGAGCCTCTGCTGCTTGGGACTTTGGTTAACCGGAGGCCAAACTAAACCCCGTTTTAGCTTCAACTTTGTGAATTACTATGTGAAACAGTCAACTTTTCATCTGCATCAGTAAGAATCGTAGTTAACAAAATAAAATCTGTGTTAAATTATTAAATGTTCTAATGTATTTTGTGGTGATCAAATGTAACGATGACTATTATCTAGAAAAAAAAATCAATGTAACTGGAATATGAGAAATGCCTAAATTTGTGACAAAGAAAAGACACACAAAAGATGTTCTTGGATTAAATCTGAACGTTCAAATGTTACTTTATCATTTGTCTCTTTAATGCCTAATTTAATTAGTAAATTTTTCTGTTTGACTTTTGAAGTTTTCCCTTATTTAAAATAAGTTAACTGTATTTGTAAATGAAATAACATGTAAACATTTAGAAGATATAATTGAAAAATAATAAAAGACTGTTAAGTGAGAAGCAGTGGCTGATGCTGTTGCTGAAAATGTATGAAAAATCTACTAATAGATATTCCTCAGATCAATGAGTCTTAACCTTTTGGGGGAACAGGGCTCTTTAAGAATCTTATTAGACACTCTTCCCAATGGTGATTAACACACTTTATTGCACAATATTGTTATGTCTGTGAATTGATTCTCTTTTCTTTCAGAATATTAAAACAATCTCTATTTGTGTCTTCCATGAACATTTCATTGGCCTTTTCTGAAAGAATTTAAAATTAGCCCACAGTATGCAAATGAACCCAAATTAAACTTTATTCTGCTCAAATGTAAATTTCAGTGAGAAGGTGGTTATTGTTGAATGGTAAACTGTATTTGAAAATTGAGGAACTGTCTTTGTTAAGAAAGTGATCTTTAGCATTCAATCAATTCACTGGTTTTACATTTTGGTCTGACAGCAGCAAGTGCTGAAACACCTCAGCTGTGAAGGTCCTATAGCAGCAAGTGAATCAAATCTCCCCTAACCTAAGTTGCCAGAAGAGAGTAAATTTTGTGTAAAGAATCATCTGAAATCTCCAAATCTATTCAAACCGAACTTGTGCAGCCTCATTTCTCTTGTCTGCCACTTCATGAGTTTACAAAGCCAGTGTTGCAGATCTGAGTGCTGTGTGGAGACTTAGGTAAAGAGTAAGTGGCCTCCTTCTAAGAAATAGTTCTTGGTTTGTTTCTATGTCCTGGTGGAAAATGACCACGGAACTCCAGGTAGCGATGCCAACTTGCTGTCCATAGAGAACTCGAAGTTATCATGATTCATGTTGGCATGAGATCTGGCATGTCCAGGAGCACAGAGTCATCAAGTGGATAAAATGTTATACAGGGAGCAAGTCTGGGGCCAGATGTAAAAGCACATAGAAAATACATGAGCCGTTGGATCATATTCCTACTGGGCCCACTCTTGACTCCTTGCTACCTTCTTCTAATGCATACCTATGGATTCATCAGGAGTTCCCTATTCATTAGGAGTTCCCTAATTTGAGGAGGAAAAAAATCTCACCCGAGTAACAAGTGACTTACATTACCAAGAAGAGGGTTTAGGAGTGTTAGGATCCCATTCGTATGTGAAAAACAGTGCAGAATAGAAATCTTCCCTATGGGCAGAACTTCAAATTGTTTATGTTATACCGTAATGAGGGTGTTGAAATATGGATCCACACTAAATCACAAAGTTTGGCTGAATGATCAGAGGTTTGGAATGAGCAAAATTAGTGGGTTGACAATGAAGAGATTTACATATTTATATGTGGATAGAAATCTAGAAA
>NW_011888941.1:1606659-1616070 GCF_000151845.1 Pteropus vampyrus
AACTTGCTGTCCATAGAGAACTCGAAGTTATCATGATTCATGTTGGCATGAGATCTGGCATGTCCAGGAGCACAGAGTCATCAAGTGGATAAAATGTTATACAGGGAGCAAGTCTGGGGCCAGATGTAAAAGCACATAGAAAATACATGAGCCGTTGGATCATATTCCTACTGGGCCCACTCTTGACTCCTTGCTACCTTCTTCTAATGCATACCTATGGATTCATCAGGAGTTCCCTATTCATTAGGAGTTCCCTAATTTGAGGAGGAAAAAAATCTCACCCGAGTAACAAGTGACTTACATTACCAAGAAGAGGGTTTAGGAGTGTTAGGATCCCATTCGTATGTGAAAAACAGTGCAGAATAGAAATCTTCCCTATGGGCAGAACTTCAAATTGTTTATGTTATACTGTAATGAGGGTGTTGAAATATGGATCCACACTAAATCACAAAGTTTGGCTGAATGATCAGAGGTTTGGAATGAGCAAAATTAGTGGGTTGACAATGAAGAGATTTACATATTTATATGTGGATAGAAATCTAGAAAAAGACTGCAAGTATGAGAATATCTGAGCCTAATGCTAGTGCTCATCAAAAGCCTCCCTCTACAAAAAAGTCACTTAAGATTCAGAAGACATGGCAGCCCAGCTGTGGTTATCAAGCAACCTCCTTATACAGTTGGTGCAATATTTGCCCAGCTGACCATGATGGTAGAATTGGTGGCTATGGAGACTTGGGTGGCCAATGAATAAGGCTACTACACTGCAGTGGTGTAGGATATCCAGAGGATGAAGCGCCGTTGAGCTCCCGAGATTTCTCACGTGCTAATATTACTCAGAGAGGAAGTTAACAGAAGATGGTGATGATTCTATAGCAGAAATACCACCAAGGAATCACATACTTCAGAAATGAAACTACGGATCACCCCAATCAGATGAAGTACCAAGATAGAGACTTACCCAATAATTATACCCCAATGGATAAGAACAATCTCAGGCAATTTGGAAATTAGTGCTCAGTAAGAAGTTTCAAACAGACAAGATATCCTTTAAGGAAAATTATAACAGTATGGAAAAAAAAAAGTGTACTGAAGCAAGTAAAACCAAGGAGATGGGGGGGGGCGGGGGAAATGAAAATAGCTAAATATGTAATTTCCAAGGAAGTAATTATTCTTTAAAAGTAATTATTCTTTAAAATTCTTTAATTATTCTTTAAAATTTCTCCATCCGAGAAGCGTTCAGATGGAGAGAGACAATGCATCTTCATTGGAGAGTAGTGTATCTTTTCAGGGCCAATAGCTCCTTATCTAGGATTCAAGTAGAAAACGTGTCAATTATGAGAGCTGGAAAAGGAAAGATAATAAATGAGGCTGAAAAGTATATAAAATTTCAAAGCAAGCAAGAGAACAACAATTTGTTCAAATAAGTAAATATAAGGAAAAAGATATGGAGAGAGGGGAATCAAAAAGGGCCAAATTTTGATTTTTTAAAAAATTCCAGCTATATATTAATTATAAAACATATTCAAAAGCAAATGACATTTATGATTGAAAATAAAAGTATAGGCATAGGGAGATGCAGATGAAATTTTAAAAATGCAGAATAGTACTATTAATATCAAACAAGGTGAATTTAAAGTTAATGCTCTAAAATTATTAAAAGGAGATATCATGGCCCCTGCTTCATATCATCTCGAATTGTGAACCGTTCATCCATATCTGGCTACTCTAGCATTAAATAATAGTAAAGGGAAAAATACATGTAGAAAACTCATTCACTTATTCTACCAATTTCCATTCAGCAAATATTTATACAACATTATCTATGTGCTAAAAAATTGCTCCTGGAATTGAAATACATTAAAGGCCTTTTTTTTTTTTTTTTTTTTTTATTTACAGGGAACTACAATTTGAATAAAAAAGAAAGAAGATAGAAAAGTCACACACTGTTATGCCACAAAAATATGTTTCATGAACAAAGAAAAAATAGTGGAAATATATGGAGAAACTGATGAATATAATAACTTTGAGGAGCTTCAAAATATCACTTTGAAAACTGGACAGATTAAATGAACCAATATGTATGTGAGCAAAAAGAAATTAAATAACACAATTATTAATATATTGATTATTATTAGATTTTTTCTAAATCCAGCTATATACTATATATAAAACACATTCAAAAGCAAATGACATTTATAGTTGAAAGTAAAAGTGTAAGCATAGAGATATACAGCTGTATACATGCATAAAAGTTTTACAAAATCAATCATTCACAAACATGTCCATGGCGTAATCCTTATAGCAGATGCATTAAACAAGAAAATAATTGGAAAAATATTAGAAAGAAGCATAAACTGCCTCTATTTATTTATATTATGATATGTACACATATTATTTAAAATCAGAACACACACACACATATATATATTTAAAGTCAGAAGTAATAAGAATTTGGATATGTGGCTGGATATAAGCTAAAAATACAACAACAACAAAAAATACACAACTTTTTCCACACTAGCAATAAACTCCTATGAAGAAATTGGGAAAAACCCATTGACAGTAACTCAAAACTCTAGCATTCCAAGTAATATATTTTATGAGAAAAGCAAATAAACAAAATGAAGTTTGAAGAAATTTATATATTCAAGAAACATTTCAGTGTCCACACTGTTATATTTTAAAAAGGATAAGTGGGTCAGCTTTTACTATTAAATAAGATAGTCTTTGAAAGATGTTTTGAGAAAAGACTTGAATGAACCAAGATGATATTCAGACAGGATACAGTTAAAGTTTTTAGGGCTGGGGCATATCTGACAATATCAGGAACAGCAAAATGACCAGTGTTGCCAGAGTAAGGAGAGTAAGGATGAGGAAATTAATGGAACGAGGTTTAATTAATGAAAGATGGGATTAGGAGGCTTCCTACATTTTGTGTTGTTAAAATGGATGTGAAAAGAATATAATAAAATCATCAATAATCTAATATTAATATACATATTTAATGTGATAATTTCAATCCAAGTGAGTTTTCAGTATGTATGAATTATCATTAAAATTAATAGAGAAGAGCAGGAAAAAAAAATGGCAAAGATGATAGAGGCTATGTTCATCCCTCTGGCAACCAAATCAAAGTTTTGACAGAAAAAAGGAGCAAACAGCAAGGAAAAATTGCCTGGGATCTAGATGAACAAGTCATACAACTAGGGAGAAATCTAAGAAATCACCCTGCAACGGCAGAAGGTAGGACAGGGCGAGGACGCAAGGCTGCTGGGTCCCAGGAGGCTGAGGAGGGTAGAGGCTGCGGCTGGGACAGAGGCTGCAGCAGCAGCAGATGCCTCTTAAAGGGGCCACATCTGCAAGCGGATTTTCGCGGTGACATACCTGCTCACTCTGAGCACCGGTGCCCATTCAGCTGTGCTCAGGGGCCACCAGGGACTTACAGGGACACATTGTCAGAGCGAGGGCCAAGGTGGGACTTGCTCTGTACAGAAGTGCTGGTGACATCCATTGTTCCTTGTTGAGCCTTCCCCACTCCCAGTGTGTGGACACATCAACGCCATGGCCCAGACACCATCAAACTGGATAACAGAGGTCGCTCCGCCCAGAAGATTCCCTGAAACTTTGCCTCCCCCAACTTGGGGCCCCACCCAAGTCACATCCAAGTATACCCTCAGCATGTCAGGGGCTCCTTGCTGAGCAGCGCCTAGACTCACACTGGAGGCAGCTGGCCTTGGTTTCTGGTGTGGCCTTTTGAGGCAACTATAAGCATAGCATCTGTGGATTGCTTGTTGAATCTTAACAGGTGGCCCCAGAGAGGTAGAGGCTTGGACTAAGTTTGGCGTGAAGCTGAACCCCTCTCAGGATTGTGCCACTGGACACCTACACAAATCCACACTAATAAGACCAGGAGACTTAGGAGCTTTGCTTAGTACATAGAAACAGACACAAAAGGCAGCCAAAATGGAAAGACAAAGAAGTGGAAACCATATCAGAGAACAGAACAGAGATCCAGAAATAATGGAGTCAAGCAATCTAACAGATGCAGAGTTCAAAACACTGGTTATAAAGATGCTCAATGAACTTATGGGAAGTGTAGATAAATCCAGTGAGAACTTCAACACAGAGATAAAAAACAGAATAATGGAAATGGAAATTATAAAAGGGAACCAGTCTGAAATAAACAACATATTATTTGAGATAAGAAGTACATTAAATGGAATAAACAAAGAAATAAACAAAGTGAATAAAGAAGAGGATCAAATGCCTATCTAGAGGACAGGAAAGCCAAGGACACTCAATCAAAATGGCAAGAAAAAAGCCAAGACTATAAAAATAATTTAAGGAGCCAATGAGATACTAGTAAAGATCAAAATGTCTGTCTCATCAGCGTACTGGAATGAAAACAAAATATTGAACAGCTATTTGAAGAAATAATGATGGAAAACTTTCTTAACCTGGTAAAAGAAATAGACATACAACCTGAGGAAGCTCAGAGAATCTCCCAAACCAGGAATCCAAAGAGGCCCACACCAAGACACATCAAATTAAAATGCTAAAGCTTAAATACAAAGAGAAAATATTAAAAGCAGCAAGAGAAAAGCAGATAGTTACCTACAAGGGAGCACGCATAAGACAGGCAGCTGATTTCTCAAAAGAAACTATGCAGGACAGAAGGGCTTGGCACAAAATATTTGATGTGATGAAGACCCAGAATCTACAATCAAAAATACTTTATCCAGCAAAGCTATCATTTAGAGTTGAAGGACAGATAAACAGCTTCCCAGACAAAAATACGCTAAAGGAATTTATCATTACCAAGCCAGTATTACAGGAAATGTTGGAGGGACTTCTTTAAGAAGAAAAAAACGTATCAAAAACAGGAATAAGAATGGTAACAACTACATTCTTATCAATAAGTATCTCAAATGGAAAAAAAATTAAGTACCATAACTAAAAGATAGAGTAGATGAATGGATAAGAAAACAAGACCCCTACAAACTGGCTACAAGAGACTTACTTCAGATGAAAAGACACACACAAACTAAAAAGAAGGAGATGGACAAAGATATTGCCTTGATGGACCTAGAAGGTATTTAAGTCAGAAAGAGAAAGATAAATACCATATGATTTCACTTATATGCGGAATCTAAGGAACAAAAAGAACAAACTAATCAAAAACAGACTCACAAATATAGTGGACAATTTGGTGATGTTGTGGGGCTGGGAGAATAGGGTGAAGAATTAAAGAAGTACACATTAGTAACTGATGGATGGTCACACTGATGGGGAGCAAGGCATAGGGAATGTAGTTAGCATTAATATGTTGGCTAGGTGGAGGGTCAAGGGAGGGAGGGAACAATTGAGAGGATCATTTTCTGAACTATATAAATATCTAACCAATGTACTGTATACTTGAAACTAATTAAAATAAATAAATTAATTTAAAAAATTAATAGAGAAGAGTAAATGCCCAACAATCAAAAAACAAAAGGGACAGTGAGGGGTGACTTCAATCAGAATATACTAAAATGTATTGTAATCAAGTCAATCTGGTATTTGTGTAATACTGGATAAATATCTTAGTTGAATAACATTTGAAAAAAAAATAAGAACTATATACATATACAGCATATATGAAATTCAATATACAATTAAGTTAGTAGTTTAATTCAGTGCACAAAAAAGTGAGTATTTAATAAATAGTAGGTGTGATCCTCTTGTTTCATGTTGTCCTGTAAGACTTTTCTACTTGCAGTATTTATATTTAGATTTTTAACCATTTTGAATTAATGTTTGCATATGGTGTGAGATAAAATCCACCTCTTTTCTTTTGCATATTGATATCCTGTTGTATTGAGCACTATTTGTTGAGAAATCTTTTTGGTCCCTTTGAGTTGTTTTGATTGCTTTATCAAAAATAAATTGGCTATACATAAGGGTTTACTTCTAGACTCAGTGCTAGTCTACTAATCTATAAGGATATCCTTACGTGAGAACCACACAGTCTTGATTATTATAGATTTGTAGTAAGTTTTGAAAGTGCAAAGTATGAGTCCTCCAACTTAACTCTTTTTCATAATCATTTTGGCTATCCTGACTCCCATACATGTTATATAAGTTTTAGGATGAGCTTGCAATTTTGGGGGGGAAAAAGGCCAATTGAGATATTGATAGAGATTTTACTAAGTCTATAAATCATTTTGGAGAATATTGCTATCTTAAGAATATTAAGTCTCTCAGTCCACAAACAGGGTAATTTTTCCATTTATTTAGATCTTCTTTAATTTCTTTCCCCAATGCTTTGTAGTATCCAATTTATAAATTTTGTAATTCTTTCCTAGGTATATTAGTCTTTTTGATGCTATTGTAAATGTGATAGTTAATTTTATATGTCACCTTGACTGGATCCTAGGATGCCCAGATATCTGGTTAAACATTATTTTTAGATGTGTTTGTGAGGGTTTTTTTTCCATAAGAGATTAGCATTTGAATTGGTAGACTCCTCACTGCAGCAGGGATGGGGAGTGTATGCAGGGTATCACTCAATCCTTTGAGGACCTAAATAGAACACTAAGGTGAAAGAAGGGAAGATTCACTTTTTGTATGACTTTGGTGAGATATTGCTCTTCTCCTGCACTTGGTGCTTCTGATTCTCAGGCCTTTAGACTTAGACCGGACTCTTATACCATGGGGGACTCTCCAGCTGTCAGGTTTTGAAACTATGTCACTGAACTTCCTGTGTCTCAAGTTTACAGAAGGTAGAAGATGAGATTTCTCAGCTTCTATAATCATGTGAGCTAATACCATATGGTGTGTATATATATATACACTATTAGTTCTGTTTGTTTTTTTCCTGGAGAACTCTGACAAATATAATAAATGCAATTTATTTTTTTCCTTAGCATTTTTCAATTGTTCATTGCTAGTACATATAAATATATTTATTTTAATATCTTGAACTTGTATCTTTCAATCTTTGTTAAATTCAATTACTAGTTTTTATAACTTGTGTATGTATGTGTGTGTATTCCTTAATATTTGGTATATACAAATTATGTCATCTACAAATAAAGTCATTTTTCCATCTTTTCAAGTGGATGCCTTTTTTTTCTTTCCCTGAAGGGCTAGAACCTTCAGTAAAATATTAAATAAAAGTGATGAGAGCTGATATCCTTATAATTCTGATCTCGTGAGAAGTCTTTTAATATTTAAACTCTGAGTTTGATATTGTTATGGGATTTTCATACATGCTCTTTATCAGGTTAAAGAAGTTCTATTCTATATCTAGGTTGTTGAATATTCGTATCACAAAAAGGTGTTGAATTTTGACGAATGGTTTTTCTACTTCTATTGATACGATTACATGCTTTTTCTTCCTTTATTTTATTAGAATGGCATATTTCCTTGATCGATTTTTAAAAATTTTGTACCAACCTTAAACCAATTCCACTTAGTCATTATATATGGTCCTCTGTATATGTTGCTTCTTTCAGTTTGCTAGTATTTCGATGATGAATTTTGATTCCATATTCAAAATGGATATTGGTCTTCGTTTTTTTTTCTTTTGATGTCCTTGTTTGGTTTGGATATCAGGATTATTATATATGCTTCATAAAATGAAGCCAATATATTAGGAAGAATTTTTTTTTCATTGGGGGAGAATTTGTGAAACATTGCTCTTAATTCCTCTTTAAATGTTTGCTATAATCAAATTGTTGAATCAATTTGGCTATGGGCTTTTCTTTGTTGGGAGGTTTTGGATTACTAATTCAATATCTTTACTTGTTATAGGTAAATTCAGATTTTCTAATTCTTCTTGAGTCGATTTCAGTAGTTTGTACCTTCATTTAGTTACAAACATCTAGTTTGTTTATTTCATCTACAGTATCTAATTTATTGGCATGCAATTATTTATGGCTTTCTTTTATATGATAATTTTAATGTCTGTAGAGTAATTAATAATGTCTTTTCTTCCATTTGAGCTTTTTTCTTTCTATCTTGTTCAGTCTAGCTAAAGTTTTGTCAATTTTTGTTGATTTTTCCAAAGAACCAACTTTTGATTTTGTCAATTGTATCTATTGTTTTTCTATTTTCTATTTCATTTGTTTTCACTCTAATCTTTTTTATTTTCTTCTTTCTGCTTACCTTGGGTTTATTTTGTTCTTCTTTTTTCACTGTCTTAAGATGAAAGGTTAGGTTATTAATTTTTTTTTAATATAAGCATTTACAGCTGTAAATTTTTCAATATGCAATTACTTTATGTTCTCTGTTATATATAAATATATGTGTGTGTGTGTGTGTGTGTGTGTGTGTGTGTGTATAGTTTGTTTGCTTGTTTTGTTTTTATTTATCCCAAAGTATTTTCTAATTTCCCTTATGTTTTCCTCTTTGATCAATCAGTTATTTAGGTGTGTGTTGTTTAATTTCTACATATTTGTGAATTTCTCAATTTCATTCTGTCGTTGATGTCTAATTCTATTCCATTATGGTCAGAGACATATTTTGTATGATTTAGTCTTTTACATGTATTAAGGCTTGTTTTATAGACTCTAAATATGCTATATTCTGGAAAATGTTTCATGTATACTTGAGAAGAATGTATATTCTGCTTCTGTGTGAGAGTGTCCTCTACATGTGTTTAAGGTCTAGTTGTTCTATAGTGTTATTTGAGTCTTTCACTAACTAATTGGTCTTCTGTCTAGTTGCTTTCTCTATTATTCAAAGTTGGGTATTGAAGTTTCCAACTCTTTATGAATTGTGTAATTCTGTCTTCAATTCTGTTAATTTTTGCTTCATGTATTTTGGTGCTCTATTGTTAAGTAGAAACAGTCTTATAATTGTTATATCTTCTTGACTGATTAAATACACTGTCATAAGATTTCCTTTGTATCTAGTAATGATTTTTTCATAAATTCTATTTTACCTTAGTATAGCACTAAAATTGTCTTGGATTACTGTATTTATCATGCATTTTTCTTTTAAACTATTTGTGTGTTTGACTCTAAAGCATATAGATTATATGTAATTCAATCATGCTTTCTAGTTTTTTTTTATCCATTCTTCCCATCCCTGCCTTTCAATTGGAGTGTTTTAATCCATACGTATTTAATATAGTTATCAAGAGGTAGAATTTATGTCTCCCATTTTGCTTTTTTTTTTTTTTTTCCAGATTGCTGCAAGTTCTATGCAAAAATGCTTTTCAAGGCTGTTTGCTTCATGTTTCTAATAGCATATTGCCAAAGTAAGTCACATAGTCAACTCCAGATTTAAGGGGTGGAGAAATAGGCTTCCCCATTTTTTTTTGGAAGTGTGGCAAGATCAAATTGCAAGTGGGGTGTGCATGCAGGGAAAGGGGATTTGAAGCCACTTTGGGAACTACCATAATTGTAGACATAGTGCTTTATAGGC
>NW_011888941.1:1616120-1632414 GCF_000151845.1 Pteropus vampyrus
CATCCCTGCCTTTCAATTGGAGTGTTTTAATCCATACGTATTTAATATAGTTATCAAGAGGTAGAATTTATGTCTCCCATTTTGCTTTTTTTTTTCCCAGATTGCTGCAAGTTCTATGCAAAAATGCTTTTCAAGGCTGTTTGCTTCATGTTTCTAATAGCATATTGCCAAAGTAAGTCACATAGTCAACTACAGATTTAAGTGGTGGAGAAATAGGCTTCCCCTTTTTTTTGGAAGTGTGACAAGATCAAATTGCAAGTGGGGTGTGCATGCAGGGAAAGGGGATTTGAAGCCACTTTGGGAACTACCATAATTGTAGACATAGTGCTTTATAGGCATTCGATTTATATAAGGTACTCAATAGATGTTTGCTACCTAAATGACAGCCTGAATGAATGAGTGAATGAATGAATGAATGAATTTTGTGGAAGCAAACGTTTATATCTCAAATTGAAGAATAACTTTATATGTAATTAATTTCCTTCCTCTTTTAAGACTTTCTGCCTTGAAATGGTAACATGCTTACTGTTATTTTAAATTGTGGCTGTTCATTCTTATTTTAGATTAAGAAATGCAATAAAATGCTTTTACATTTAATCATGGCAAAGTGTTAAAAATAGACTACTTAACAGACTTTTACAGGTTAGAGGTTTTAAACATCCAAATGATGAGGAAGAAACAACTTCAGCATTTTTGTTAGTAAGGGTAAAAATGGAATATATAGTATCAACAGGAAGATTTTTTTTTTCCCCTAGAAGAGGAACAGATAGGATGGCATATGCTTTTCTAAATGTGGAGCTGCTCAGTGCTAAGTACAACTAACACAATAGTAACAATTAGATGACTCAGCTTTGAAAACGTTCCTTAACTGCACTATGCAAAGTCAAGTGGTCTAGAATGCAATACAGTGAAAACTATAGTTAAGACATTGAGTTTATTTGAGGTTTTTTTTTTTTTTTTTGCCAGATGTCTAGATTGGTTTGATTTACTAAAAAGCTTTTTTTTTTTCTTGAAAACTCATGATGTTATTTTTTCACACATTCTTGATGTGGTCTAGAAATTAGAGCGGACTGTAGGTCCTGTCACCTCTGACAGATGCAACAGTTGGTTTAACAAACAAGTTTTAACATTGCTCCTCAGAAAATGTTGTTTAAAGATATGAACTCAAATATTCTTTGTGGAACTATATTGTCAGAAGAGTTCAGTTGTAATCTTCACATATAAAGGATTAATATCTTTAGACATACTTATGAAAGCTGCCATGGGCATCATGTTTCTTGGTTCTATGATTAGATTTCACAGATTGGGATACAAATAGCTAGTTTCCTACTTCACCTTACTATTTTAATTGCTTCACTCTTTTCTGTCATTCATCAACTCATCTGCCTGGAGGTCAAAATGAGACCAATTACTAATCGAGGCCAATGGCAATGATGACTGCATTGAGGCGCCATGTTTCATCTGTCAAGGGGCATCTATCACTCCTCTTCGTGTCAAAAAGAAAATTAAATTAGACTAATGCAGATCTCTGATTTTACCCTGATTAAAGGCCTATGTCCACCCTAGGCATTGCCTGGCATGATTTGGACTTGTGAGAGACTCAATCTTCTTATAACATCATTTGGAGGGAGCGTGACTGTTTCCCTGGGTCATTATTCTTCAGATTCACTTGTTTTTCATGGACTATAGGCTAGATAATCTAGATCTCCTTTGGGGTGTTAATTAAGAAGAGTATCCAAAATTAATCATCAGACTCACTAGGGCGAAGGGGAACTGTCAGAGGACCTTGAGATAAAACATGCTTCTGGTGCAGAGAAATGAGCCTTCAGCTATTGACAAAAAGCAAATAAGTGTACAGACGGCAATGTGACATAAAAATTCATATATATATACAAGTATACACTCATTTTTCTTGTCAGCTTGTCAACTTTAATTATGAAGGTTGATTTGCTATTGGGAAGATCTCAACATTGTAGATGTTGGCCATTCGAAAAGCATCATGTGGTCAAGTCCTAGAACAATGGCGTAGGAAAGCCATGGATGAATGATGTGCTTAAAGCACATGCTAGACACAAAAAGTCTTGCATTGTAGCTGAATTGTAAAATTTCTGTCATCCCTTCAAGAAAGAATATCTTTTATCTACAACTGAATATTGATAATGAATGAAAACTTTGATTTAGAAGGTACATTTTTTTCCATCATATATTGCAGTATTCTCTTTTTGAGTTTACTACTTTATCCTAATATATTTAGATCTGGTATTAAGGGTTTTCTTAGAACTTTATTTTTTTTTTTTTTTTTTTTTTAGCAAATCCTAGTGTTTGAACATACTCAAAAACGAGTAACTTCAACTCTAACAAAATCGTTATTTACTCATAACTTAGAGACTCACATGTCACTTTTTATAGCGCTTATTTAGTTAATAAAACTTTGGTATATTTCAACTGTCTGTTGTTAACTCCTACCTAACAGTAATCTTCACTGCCAAATCAGAGGTGATGAGTTCTCATCCAATAATTCAGATTTTTAACATCTTCTCCAAGGGTAGGAGAATAGAGACACCAGCTTTTAGTCTTTACCATTCTAAATACTATTTGCCAGATAGTGGAGTCCTTATATCCTCTAAAGACATGTGCAACTTCAAAGCTTAGTCTTGCCTATAATAGGCAAGAGATGAAGAAGTTGTTCCTTGGCCCCCATGGATAATGTTTGAATCCTTAGCTATCCATATAGTTACTGAGGTTTGGACTGAATCTGGTATTGGCAGAGCTTGCAAGGAAATATCAGAACAACTTGCAAATTGGTGAGATTGTTTTATTCCAAAAAAATTTCCTTACCCCAAAGCAACACCCTGATTTAGGTTTGCCAAAAAATGAAAAGGAAGCAATTCGGGTAAATTGTCCTTTGTACTTTCTCAGGGAAATCAAAAATGTATTCCAAGACCTACATTGCATATCTTTACACTCTAATTTAAGACTATCTATCTAACAGCATGATTATATTATTTGTTTCTAATAGACACTATCTACTTAAAGCCTGTAAAATATTCCTACTTGATTGTGTATATCAAGAACATTCTACCAAATTATATTTCTTAACTCATTTCTTATTTAATTTACTCACATTCATAAAACAATTTTATGTATCATGATTTAGTATCAATAAACTTGTTATTAACAAAAGAGAAATTTATGTAAAAGAAAAAAAAGAATTTTAACAATCAGTATAAAGTACATGACACAATTTTGTTTTGTGTCGATTTTTGACTAGAGACATACAGATGAAGATTTCAAAATTCAGAGGTAGTTTTCAAAACTATGAAATATTTTTTCTTAAGTTCAATATTCTAAATGTTGACAACAAAACTAATTTATTAATGATACTAATATTTGTTTCGACTATTTTTTGGGATAATTGATAGTTTAATTGTCTTAAATATTTTCTCTAAAGACCATGCTCAAATTTCTAGTTATTTTTACCTTTAGTTTGAAAAAGAGTTCAGTCTGACTAAGCACATTATCTGCTAGGTTAGAACTTTCCACCTGTCCTTTTGAATGCATAATCTTATATCCAGGACAACACACCCAGAATTATTTTAGCTCACATTTGCCTTCATTCAACAAGTATTTAATGACTTCTAATGTGCATGTTCTCATAGAAATTACATTCTTTTGGACACATTATTTTCCTATAACAATATACATGATCATTTAAAAAAATATTCTTTAGTAGCAAATGGACAGTCATAAGGAAGTGGATAAGTTTTTAAGTCATTTAGTAGATACATTTTTGGGATCCACTTACCGCAAACGAAGTTGTTGTTCGTTAGGTCAACCTTGTAATTCCTACAGTTTCTAGTTCATTTAGTCTCCATCTGAGGCCACTCTTCGAGTAATGGAAAAGAGCAGACAATAACTTTCATTTGCAAAGGTAAGAGGGACATATTCACCACCTTGAATATGCCCTTAATAACTCTGAAGTAAGTTAATTCTCTTTGAAACTATAAAGTATGGCTATGAGAAAGAAAGTATTATGACCAGTGCTTTGCACCATATCATAATTCATACATCCAATCAGAGGTGGATACAGAGCATGTACACCAGAGACCAATACATAAGAAATAATGAAACACCATGGAATATATAACAGAATGGAGAATATTGTGTTTACCAGAAAGTCTCATTGTATATTACCACATGGACTGCCAGAGTTGGCAAAAGTAAGCCCCCTGGGATGGGGGAGAATGTTGAAATGTCACAGAACCCATGGTTTGGTCCAACAGGTGGTCACCAACTGTCATTTGACAAGGGCTGATTCGACTTTTATAGAACTTTCTTTGGCTAAATGGATATACCATATTAAGACAAGGAGAGGGGGCTTTCTCCCATGCAGTGTCAAGTACCTCCTCCATCTCTGTTTGATTTGGCATCCCAAGACATTATTATGCTTTTTCACATCTTGTGCCATTGCTCAAACAAATCTTAGAACTTTTCTTTGGGGATTTCTCTGAGACTTAGTCATACATTTAAAAAAATATCACTGATAACAAATATATTTTTGAATGTGGGATAAATTTTGTTTTAAATGGTAAAGTGTCATTTTATCTTGGTAAATTAATTTAATGATCAGGCTAACCACTTCTCCTCTGGGTCAAAAATATAGTTCAACTATGTAAAATAAATGCTCACAAATGAAGTACAAAGCCTTTTTTTTTTTTTTAATAAAGGTTTCAAAATTTTCTAAGCAAAAACATTATTAGAGTAAGAGTATGGTTTACCAAAGGTTTTCACTTAGGTCAGTATTTACTTGCAGGTTCTGTTAGATTGATTTCAAATGTTTATGTTTTATAATGACATTTTGTACTTAACATGAATAACGAATTTATTTCCAATAAAATAGATCTAATGGGTGATTGTTTACATTCCATAAAATATTCACTCCAGATTTTTCCTGAAGATTTTTGATCTCTTAAAATTAAAAAAATAATTTTGAAGAAGAAATTTTAGAGCAACTATTTTATACAGAGGAAGTAAATTTAAGGAATATACTACTCTGAGAAATAGTATAATCTGAAAATACAAATGAGATTAAAAAAAGGTTAGATATACTCATTAATACAAGGTGCTTATTATGCTTTAATTTATGGCATTTTCAGAGTATTTTATAGAACAAAATCTCCCTAACATATCTTTTCTATTTTGATTCTCACAGTAGTCTGGGAGGATATTATTAACATTTTCTACAGCTGAAGTAATAAAAGCTTAACTAACTTCTCTTTCCCTCATCCTCAGAGAAGACAGACTGAACACCAAAAAAGTTCTCTCCTCTCCCTTCCTCTCAAACTCAAAATGGTGAATTTCTAAGGATAATCTGAAGCACTAAATTACTTTAGCAGTACATTTACCCAGGGCCGTAAACAAGATATTACATCTTGGTGCAAAAACCTCACATATATTGGAATATAAACACATAGGCACACATACACAGAAATATAAGTAAAATATATACTGTATGCAACATAGGCATGATGATTCTCATCCCAAAGCCTGAAGGGATATTAACACTTATTTCTTGCTGCCATTCAAGCTCTGGCTTGAGTTTGGACACTTCAAACTCAGGCCAAATTAGAAACTCCTAGTACGTATTTCTTAGAGTATATTTAATATTTTAGATTTCAAAATCAGCTATTTATTTACTGATGTGGCTTAGATCTTAGATACTTTTGCCCCAATATTTAAAGTTATAGCAGGATAATCTAATGATTTTGGAGGAATATTTAGGTCAAAAAATTCTCAACTTGTATTAATTTCTATGACCATTGAACAATGAAGAAATATCTCAGTGCTACATAATAAATTGCCAAGTCATCAATGAAAGGATGAACTAGTCAGCCCACAAGAAGTTGATAATTAATACATAAATTAATATTAATACAAACACATGCATCTTCATTATCATTTTATTTCTCAAATGACATGTTTTTGCATCTTCATGTAACAAAATTCTGCAAGTTATTTTTAAAGTTGTAACATTCTTTATGTACAAATGCTGCATTAATGTTTACAAATTAGAGAATAGATCTATTGGAATATGACAGAAATTAGTAAATTCATGAAAACTTTAACAAAGGTATAATTCATATTTATTTTAAAACTAAATTTTGAACATTTATATTAACTAGTGAAAATAACAACAATATTTTAGAACTGTTAATACTTTAGATTATGTATGTTTTAAAAGTTGATTAAATTAGATGCCATGAATACTTAAATCTGTCCTTTCAAACTATATTTCCTAGGCTATTTCTTCAATGCTATTATGGAATTTTGTTACAATGTAACAAAATTTATAATGCACCAGTTAGCCTTGAAGGTTTACCTTTTATTTTGGAGCACAAGTGACTATATAATTGAATAGACATAAAATATAAATTTATTATAGATAACATTTCTTATCTACATATACAATGTGGTACATGATGTTATACAGCGTATATATTATAAAACATAATATTTTGGTTATTATCAGGACTAACAGAGATAGATGTGACAAATTTTCCCAAATGTAAACTCATAAACCAAAGGTATTGGTAAAATTTGAATAAAATGAGAAAAAAAAAGTTATCAAAATGCTGAAGATAAGTTCTAAATGTTCTTTTAGCTAGTTATTCCTACTAAACTAAATATATAAGGAAATGTTTCTAGTATAAATCAAATTATCAATCTTACGTGACCCAAATGGCTTTAAATTCTCCAAATAAAAACTATGACTGTGTGGCTTGACATGGGGCTGACACAGGAATACAACTGTGAAATCTAAGCAATCATGAAGACTCCAGAGTATTTGGTTACCACGAATGAAGCATGTGGGTTGTCAAATATAGAATAGAAAGTTTTGAAAGAGTTAATATTTCAATGATGGCAAATTCCTCTTAAAGTAGAATAAAATTACTTTTAAAAACTGACTCAGAAGTTTCTCAAGTGTCTATCTCGTTAATTTGATTAATAAAAAAGAATAGCATAAAATGGAATGAGAAATGCATATACATAATTACCAGATTGTTTAGAAACGTTATTAAGTGGGCATGAATTCAGTGTAATCTGAGCTACATGGAGAGTTTCCCTACAAATGCACGAATGTGCATATATTTATAAGCTACGTTCTCACACCAGCCTGCATTCATAACCATAAATGATTTAAATTACTTTCACTAAATGAGAAATGTGTCTTAAAGACCTATAAAGATTGAATGTAGACTATTTGTAATTTCTCTCTAAAATATACATTTATTTTTAAATCGATTGCTTAAAATATGTAATTTATGCATCCCAGGATCTAGATTCATGAATTTTGCACCTTTGCATTAAATCATGAGCACTCGATAATGAAACTGCCTTTTAAAAAAAAATTCCACAAAGTTCAATGTTTAAATGTATTCTTGGATATTTGCCAAGTATTTAGATTTTCAGTGAGAGTGAAACCATTGTGATTCTAATGATTATTTTAAATACAAACACAAGGAACTTTGTCAGATTTCCCCCAAACAAGATAACAAACTGAAATTTAGAATCACCTACTTAGGTAAACAAGTAACTTGAATCTTATTATATAATTATTCCCTCTATTTGCCTGTTTTGGAGATAAAGCTAATGTCAAATTTCACCTCTCACTGAGCAACACTCTACTTTGTCATGTCTAACTAGAAAAAGACCAAAGGAGCAAGTCATTTCTCCCCTGCAATTAATCCTGGCCCAATCACTTCAAATAAAAAATTCTTTGTTTCTTCTAATACATTTGTAATGAAGAAATGTATTTTTTTAGAAGGGATGAAAATATGAATATGGAATTTGACTCTTTTTTTGAATGAAAATTGGATTAGAGGCAACTATCAGAAAAATCATATTTATGTTTTTGTTTACCTTTTAACATAAACTGTGTACTTTTGGCAAACTTAACACTGAAGTCTTACACACTGCATTGACTTACCAATTTTTCTTCTGACTGATCTTTCTGGTAAAAAACAGGCTAAATGATATATTATAACTACATTAACATTAATGCTTTGTTTCTACAAAGACAGGTGAGAAAAATGAAAGCAAATTTAAAATTTGTGGGATTTTATATAAAAAACAAAATTCTCTTATCTAATTTCTTCCAAAAAGATTGTTATAGGCATTTACTATTAAAATACCATCATCTTTCACCCAGATATATTTTTTAATGGGATTTTTAAAAATGGCTTTGACTCAACCTATTAAAGTCATAAGAATTCAAAAAACAATATTCATAAATATCATGGCTTATTTTAATAGTAATCTTTCACCTATAATACGTGAGGATAACAAGTTTGTACTCATACAAAGGTGTTAATTAATGAACGGCAAACTTTCGCCAATTATTGACACATTCTTATCTAATCCTGTTATGTGAAATGTTCTAATAAAGTCATAGTTTATTACTAATGATATACTTTTGATTTTTTTTTAACTGTGAGAGAGGGGTTGAAATAATTTATTTAGTTTCAACTACAAGACTTTTAAAATCACGGCAGGTAAGGAAGTTGCATTTTTGTCTGCCAAGCTATAGGCTCAAAGAAAGGTCATAATCTCTGGGCAAAATCAGGGCCTGGCCCTTCGCATCTTCAGGAGCCAGACTTTGAACTTGCACTTCAGTTCATTACTCCCTGGCCACAAAGCTGTTGGCTAATTATCTCTGAATAAGAATTTTATTGACCTTAATTTTCAGTAACAGGGTCTGACAGTTTGTGGAAAGGGACAAAAGAACAATCCTTTTGTCTTCCCCAGAGCGGTTCTGTCTAGAGCAAAGGGATGGCAAAACTCATTCAACATATACAATGAATGGACACATTATCACTTAATTTATGTCTCTATTCTCTGTAATAGTAAACTCCTCCATCAAGAAGATCCAACTGAGATGGGACACTATCACGGGTCTCTTAACACAAGCAGGGCAAAGTTTTCACAACATTGTGAGAATATCAGTAGTCCCACAATAATAAATCCTCTTTTAGAAAGTTGATTTGTAATTGCCGTTCTGGAAAACATGATATGCTTATCTTATTTCAAATGAAGTCATAGAATTCTCTAGAGGTCATGGTGAATGCAGGTCTAATATACCCTTTGGAAAATAATATATCTGTGTCCCCTAAAATTTGAGCAATGATTTGAACAATTTTCAGAATCAAGCCAGTTAAAGAACAACAAAACTCACCATAGACTTTCGCATTTCTCTAACTTTTTGGAGTGGCTTTATAGAATGTGGTGTCAGTTGCTTTAAGTTTTCAGATAATCATCTTACAAGTTCACCCTGTGGCAGTTTTGAGAAAGGACAATGTTGATAACAGTTGTGTTCGTGTATGAAGTAATTAGCATTCACACACAGTTGAAAGGCTTTTTCTGTCACTGTTTGTTTGAAAGTGTTGGGTGGACGTCTAGTCTCATATCTCCAGGGCTACTTGTCTCCAGTCCCTGCCTCCCCTGTTTGTCCTACAATGCTACAGTGACACCTTGCCAGCCCCTTTTCCTTCTGAACTATTAGAGAACTCTACATGGTTGCAGCAATTATTGGTGAAGATGTTGACAATCTCCCCTCCCTGCCCTCGTTCTTATTCCGTTTTATGCCTGCTATGGAGAAAAATGCATGTAGCTGTGAGAAGGTCCAGTTCCAGAGGGGAAGCTGGAGGCTAAGAGCAGGAAGTTCACGGCGCTACTGCTGTAAGTAAACTTGCCACTGAAAGTGAGCATCAAAATAGAGACTGGAGAGAGTCTAGAAATGAAGTCTACTCCCTTAAGGAGCCTCAGTGACAACAAAATGTCACTGGTTTTTCTAACATCGGCTCCACTCTGTGGGAAAAGGACAATCGTTCTGAGTCCTGTATTATTCCAGAGGGTGTGTGTGTGTGTGTGTGTGTGTGTGTGTGTGTGTGTGGCAGGGGTAGGGGGTGGAGGGATTGGGAGAAAGGAAGGAAGCTGCTGTCCTTTTCCAAGCTGGTGGCATATTTTCGGTATGACCTAGAGGTAACAATGCTGGAAGAGAGCAAATGGATGGTAAGCAGATGCCCCTTCACTCCCCGTTACCTAAATTCGGACTATTATTCAGTCACTTCATCCAGAAGCGCATTCACATGGTTCCACACCCCACCTTGAGGGTCATCCACACCCACAGATTAGTGTCCAGCACAGTGCCCAGTACACAGGATCTGCTCTATGCAGCAGGACAGCCACCATCCGTCCAGCAAGCTGATGTCATGGGGCGGCTATTCTCTCCTGGCATCTTCACAATAGGCCCAGGAACGAGACACTACGATGTTGTCTGTTTCACCACTGAGTAACTGAGGTTTGGTAACTTGTCCAAGGCCACTAGCCAGCAGAAGCAGAGCTGGGAAGAGAATCCTGTGACAGCCCCAATCCCAGGCTCCTCAGCCCCCAGGAAACAGTGGTGGGAAGAAAGTTTACACCTGCAGTGATGGTGATGCTATGAAAAGTGATTCCACATCCACTTTGAAGTAAATACTAACTTGCTCCATCGCAGAGCAGAAGACTTATTTGTACATGTGGCTTGTTCACGACAGGGCCCCAAGTGAGCGGGGGCGTCTTCCATCAGACAGGTACCCTGCCCTCACCTCGCCCTGACTGCGGCTCTGTGCGAGGGCACAAGCTGCTTCAGAGGGCGTCATTTCACTGAAGCTGGCTCCTCCTCTCTGCATAGAGAGTCTGGGCCTGTGCCAAGGCTCCCTCCTGCGCAGCACTCCTGTCACCGCCAACTTTCATCACTAACAGCATCTTTTCTGGCGTGCCCCCATCCCAGTTCCCCAGATACCTAAATGCTGATCCTTGACTTTGCTCTTTAGGGGGTGGGAGGGGGACATTTCCAGTGTTCCTTTTTTGTTCAGATATGTAATTTATATAACTGATGTCTTGGGTTCCAGAGAAGTGCTTCCTTCCTTCCTTCCTTCCTTCCTTCCTTCCTTCCTTCCTTCCTTCCTTCCTTCCTTCCTTCTCAGCAAGTATGTCTGAACTCTCTACCAGGCACCATACACTTCACCAGAAAGCGGCCTGCAATGGCTGGGAAAACCACCATGCCCATAGAGACAGTGTTTCCTTTCCTCCGATATCAAAATGGAATAGCAATCATCTGTGTGAAGGCTTAATTGCCACTTTTACCTTGACATGGCTAAGTAAATCTTTTGTGCTCTAACTATCCCTCCTGGGCAACACCATCTCTACCTCCTCTGTGGGAAAGATCCTACTGTGACATTCTGGACAGCTGGGCTGGAGGAACCCAGATCAAGGGCGGCAGAGCTCAGTGCTCAGAGCTGGGTGTCTTATGTGGTACCTGCAGCACGCTGGGCACACTCTTGTGACTTATTCCTAAGCTATGACTCAGAAGTTTCCCTAAAGAATTTATTTAAAGGTGACATGAAATAATCCTTTGAAAAGATTTAGCACAGAATTAGGCACCAGTACATGCCTAAGAAATGCTGGTATCATTCTTTCCTGTAGTTTGAAGATAAGATGCAATAACACATGTTTAAAAAAGGCAGTGCAATATTAATGTTATTATCAAGTTATAGACAAAATGAGCCTTTAAGGTACAAGAATGTCAAAATCTCTAAAAAACATCAAGATCTAGTAATCAAAATTCTTGCTGCACTCACTTTGTTGAAGATCTAATACCTGTGGAGGTTTCATAAAACAAGTGATTTTGCATGCTGCTGCCGTCTTATTTACTTAAGGACAGATTAAGGAAGTATTAAAGCTAAGTAGCAAGCAGCTCTTCTATTTTCATAATACTCATTTTTAAAACCTCATGTAGGTTCTTTTCCCTGGGATCAAAGCAAAGAAGGGCTGCTATTCTAGAAACCTAAAAATGATCTATCACAGCAAAAGAAAACAGTTGCTTCTTTTAGAATTACAGAGCTAGATGACAAGTAGAAAAAAAAAAAAGTGCTCATTTTTATTAATTTCTCTATGCCTGAACTAGTTCTTGGCAAGAAAGTATCTAATCATTTAAAATGGAATTTAAAGGTTCCCATCATCTTTGCTGAATGACCTCTCTACTTTGAAAAATGTGAAAACAGTATGACCTTGGGAAGGCATGCTAACATTAAAGTTAATCTACTTTAAGTTCATTTAAGTCAGAGGATTTTATGGAATTCTGGTGATGAGGATAAGAAACAGGGGACCCTGTGCGTCAAAGGGAAACCCCTGGGTGCTGAGTGGACAGGAGGGAGCACCCTCCCCCACTGTAGTTATTTTCACAACACTGTGTTGCGACACATATTTGAGTTATTTTCCCCTAAGCGAGTGCATACTTTTATGCATTTCTCATCAGTTATATTCATGAATGGCACGAAAAGATGGAATTTTTTCAAGATGAAAGAAAATAAAAGCATCAAAAAACAAATCTCTTATTGTTGACATCGTATTTTAAATACACTGCCTTTAAGTTCAAGAATATGTCTTTACTGGAATATGCTGTTTGACTTCATGTGCTGAATGAAGTCAGGGGTATTCTTGTTAGATGAAGAAAACCTACTTGAAGCCTTTCCTTTACATCCTTTGATATAGTAATGGTAAAAAAAGAACAAAATGCTAACATTTTTAGAGATATTTTGTAATCAAGAAATAAAATAATGTCCATTTCTGCTTTTAAAATCGGTTTGCGTTTTTTAGGTTTTTGTCTATACCGATACCAGAAAATAATTTATTCATAATATAAGACCCCCCAGTACCTTTTTACAAATTATTTCAATAACGAGTTTATTTGATTTTTTTGTTGATATGTTAATTTGCCTCTGACTCACTGAACTAATTAATTTGGTGTCTCAGAAACACAACCATGGATTATGAGGGAGACATTCAAACAAGAGTGTTAATGTTCTAATTATTTTGTTCTTATACCTTGCCTGAAACTGATTACAGTATGCAATTTTTTGAAAGATATTTTTGAAATCAAATGCTGGAGATAATTCTCACCCTCAATTTTATAGACATCCAAAATAGAGCTTATCTTTAGAAACCAATAGTGATGTAAACCAAAGAGTTTTCTCTTTGTTTTCATTGTATCATTACTTGTTTAATTTTAACTTCTAATATTTAATCATTCGGACTAACTCTTAAGTGACAATTGATGACAATATTTAACCATATGTATCATTTCTGAGTTCCTCTGGCAGATATCAACAACTTGCTTACACTTAAGATTTCTCTTTACCTCTAAGAGAAGGTGTCTTCGCTTGCTGCACCATTCGAAATACTATAATTGGAACCTATTCGACATTCAAATAGATAAATTATTAATACTCTGCTGCTGTTAAACAAGCATCACATTTACAGCATTGAAATTCTGATTTGTTGAGTATTGGGGGATGTAACTATATTAAACAATGCATCTATGTGAGGGGGAAAATATTCTTTAGAAGGAGGATCTTAATCAGTTTCATGCTGAGCAAAAGAAAATTGTAAACGATGCATTAAAAGAAGATTTACTGCAAGTTACTTTTGCTAGATCCACTGCATTCTAATTCACAGCTTCCCTTTTGCTTTTGACTGTAGTACAGGAAATCTGCCAATCACATTCATGAGCAAAGTTGGATGAGGATTTACACTTGTGGAGCTACATTACAATGGGTAGATTTAAGTATTATAAAATGAGTTTTTGGATTTGTTATAGAGGTATGAAGCCCCTCAGATACAGGCAGATAGGTTTTCCAACATATGGCGGCGACCTTATTATAAAACAAAACAGTGTTAAATCAAAGTACCTGATTACGATTCGTGAGCATCATGCAGCTCCAATAGCAGGCTTATATTTAATACCTCAGAAACAATATCATTTATTTTTCTGTCTTCTCTTATCCCTAAGTTATTGGGTTTGTAGGCTTTAAAACCTTAAGCAAAAGGATAAAATACAAATTATAGAAGACATTGGAGTATGGAGAAATCAAATTACATTCTCCACAGTCCTGGAAAAGATGGTTCACATACCTCTTGTGAAGTCTGGGAAAATCCCTATTACCAAGAAGCTTTCGAGGCGATAATGAGTGGTCGTTGGGGCCCAAGGAAACCATCCATCTTGACTAGGAATAGTCAATTATACTGAAGGGTTAATTTCCAGATTTGAAAAAAACCATAGTCCAAATTTTTAAAAATAAAATGTAGTATGGACAGGATTCAAATGATAAAAACAAAAAAATAATAAGTCAGCATTATTTATATACAACGAGTATTATTAGAGGTCTAAGGATAGGGCTATTTTATTTTGGAATAGTAGGTGGCTTGTCCTTGATTTTGTCTCCCTCTTTCCATTTCAAATTCATTACAAAGTTGTGAAGTGTTGGAAGCTGTTCAGGACCTAGACCTGAAGAAAATATCTTTACCGTCAATATCAGAAAGCAAATTCCTTTACGGCATCTGTTTCTAAAAAATAAGACCTTTGTGGAAACTGTAGTGAAGGGTAAAATGCTGTCAGTGGGTAAATACATTCAGCTGGGTGTATAACTAGTTAATTTGTAACCAAGCAGGGTTAAAGCTGCATGAGTTTTCCTGGGCTCTTGTTCCTGTACCTTGCTCTCTTATTAACAAAGCTTTAACTCCAGAACTGACAGACAAAAACATCCCACTCTAATGAACTGTCTGGTCTGAGGAGAAAGCTGTGGTAATGTAGAGCGTTAGTTACAATAATGATAATCTTTAGTATTTTTAGCTTGTCAGAACTTGCACAGCTAACAACAACCAGTCTTTTACTAAAACTCTACCTCATCAAACTAACTTAATTAGCAATTCAACTCCTTATTTTTGTTTTGGATTCCCCTCTGGCTACTAATTAAAGCTTAATCGAAACCGCTGAACTGAGGTTGTAAAGAATTCATTAATATTAAAATTAGCCCCAACAATTTTTTTGGGGGCTGGTGCAATTTCTATTTGTTACTGTCAGGGGTTGGAAACTCAGATGAATTGTTAAAAAAAAAAAAAAAGCTTTACTAGAAATTCTCAGTCTGCCATACATATGAGCTGAGCACATATGACGAATGCCAATAGTTATACAAACATATCATTTCTGACCATGCAAACTTGGTCCATTTGTATCATTTAAAAACATATTTGGCCAAAACATAACTTAGGATATTTTTCTGAAGTCATTCACATTGCTTTACCCTCCTAAGTGGTTTCATATTTTGGATAAAAGAGAAGAGAACAGGTTCTGGAAAAAATTTCAAGAATTGATCTGTATGTATTATCTTGACAAGATTAATATGTTTGAAAAAACGAACAGATTTAGCTCTTCACTTTGATTTTTCCACTTTTTGAAACATCAAAGATTATTCTAACAGCAGTACTGGTCATTGTGAAGAGTAAAATCAAATCAGCACCAAACCCAACTGCTCTGTATAGAACACTTTTTTTTTTAAAACTGAAATCTGATCTTTTATCAAGAATGCTTGAAAAGGAAATGTAATACACTTTTCTCCCTAATAAAATGATTATGTTGGTGTATGCCTTCAATTATTTTCCAGATTTCTTTTGATGGTTTAAATAATAAATTTAAAACTATTAGATTTTTTTTTTCTTTTCTTGCTCACATTAAAAAATCATTTATTCAGTATTCGGATATTTGCAAATATTCTCAATTTCAGTGAGACCACATTTTGTTTTCTTTTGTGACTTGCAAATGCAAATTGGAAATGCTTTTCTTTTTGGCGAACAGGAAACGATTCTCATAAATCAAATCCCCTTTTCATTTTTAATATTTGATATTTTAATAATTTCTTGAAAACATGTATATTTATTTTACCCTTTAGGAAAATTCCAAGAGTGTAGGAAACAAACTTGTTGGCACTAAAATATACAGCAACTAATACTATTTAGCATATCTTATTAAACCTGAAAATTAAAATATATTTATAAAATGCAAAACTTTATCAAAATATACATGAAAATTACAGTTGCATCTAGGTTTCATTTAGATAACATTTGTGACAAAATAATCACACACACTTAAAAATAAATATGTATCCATTTTTAAGCCCCTGGATTAAAGCAACAATAGCATTAAGGCACACAATTTTAAATCTTGGTGGCACTTTCCATGAAGTTTTTTAAATACATTTTGACTTCTGACAAGAGGATGTAATTCATAAACCAGAACATGCCTATAAGTGGAACCTAAATTAGCATAATGAGGATACTTTTATTTCTGCAAGCACAGTTTCTGACATGCCAATGATTTCTTTACAAGAAATCAGTAAAAAAAGAAGTTAATAAACATAAG
>NW_011888941.1:1632464-1634680 GCF_000151845.1 Pteropus vampyrus
GTATGTATTATCTTGACAAGATTAATATGTTTGAAAAAACGAACAGATTTAGCTCTTCACTTTGATTTTTCCACTTTTTGAAACATCAAAGATTATTCTAACAGCAGTACTGGTCATTGTGAAGAGTAAAATCAAATCAGCACCAAACCCAACTGCTCTGTATAGAACACTTTTTTTTTAAAAACTGAAATCTGATCTTTTATCAAGAATGCTTGAAAAGGAAATGTAATACACTTTTCTCCCTAATAAAATGATTATGTTGGTGTATGCCTTCAATTATTTTCCAGATTTCTTTTGATGGTTTAAATAATAAATTTAAAACTATTAGATTTTTTTTTTCTTTTCTTGCTCACATTAAAAAATCATTTATTCAGTATTCGGATATTTGCAAATATTCTCAATTTCAGTGAGACCACATTTTGTTTTCTTTTGTGACTTGCAAATGCAAATTGGAAATGCTTTTCTTTTTGGCGAACAGGAAACGATTCTCATAAATCAAATCCCCTTTTCATTTTTAATATTTGATATTTTAATAATTTCTTGAAAACATGTATATTTATTTTACCCTTTAGGAAAATTCCAAGAGTGTAGGAAACAAACTTGTTGGCACTAAAATATACAGCAACTAATACTATTTAGCATATCTTATTAAACCTGAAAATTAAAATATATTTATAAAATGCAAAACTTTATCAAAATATACATGAAAATTACAGTTGCATCTAGGTTTCATTTAGATAACATTTGTGACAAAATAATCACACACACTTAAAAATAAATATGTATCCATTTTTAAGCCCCTGGATTAAAGCAACAATAGCATTAAGGCACACAATTTTAAATCTTGGTGGCACTTTCCATGAAGTTTTTTAAATACATTTTGACTTCTGACAAGAGGATGTAATTCATAAACCAGAACATGCCTATAAGTGGAACCTAAATTAGCATAATGAGGATACTTTTATTTCTGCAAGCACAGTTTCTGACATGCCAATGATTTCTTTACAAGAAATCAGTAAAAAAAGAAGTTAATAAACATAAGAAGAAAATTATGAATAAAACACTTGGAATCTTTATGTGATTTGAGTAAACAAAAAAATTATTTTCAAACAAATAATCTTTTTTGCAAACTGATAAAAATGTTTCTCAGATGTAGACAAGTCGAACAGAACCTTCAGGGGCAGTCATCCTTGAGAACTAAGGGAGGCATTTGGGGTTATTGTCGTCACATGATGAGAAACATTGTTTGACATTGATGTTATGCAAATTTTTATCACTGTTTTGAGTTAATTTCCTATTGTGTTTCATATAAACACACTGCAATCATAAGTATAACCTTTTAAAAATTGTTTTATAAATTTCTGTTTTGAGTGAAATGAGGCCAATTGTTAGCTGAGCTATTTGGGTTATTGGAGAAGCATACATTAAATAGTTAAGGGAAAATAGATGCCTTTTCAACTTAAGCCATGCCAAACTGTATTAACCAGAGAAAATGCTATTTTTACCATTAAATCTGAACCTGACCTGAGAAATAATGAAAGAAGCCACAGTTTTTTTGTACCATTTTTGAAAAAAAAGGAAGAGTTAAATAAGTAAAATCAGCAATTATATTTGAAGCATAAATAAATAAAACTTTGAACTGAAGAAAAGAGTGATAGTTTACAAACATATCCCCAAAATATTGCACGCGTTTGAATTTGATGTCCTTAATAAGCCAAGAAATAGAGATCTCCACGTAGTCACATGACAGTTTTCCTCATTTTTCTGTCGAACCTGGTAAATGCTGGCAAAGACCGGTAAACGCCGCTTCTCAACCGAAATATCCACCTACAAAGGGAAATTCCAGGGAATCTCCTAAAAGGATATGGGAGGGTGTGTATTTACCCAAGGAATGAACATATTGTATTTTAGAGTCTATGGTGATGTCACTTTTACTGTCGAGAAAGTGGCAGTTTATATGAATGTGGTGTAAAAATGATGTGATTCTAAAGTAGAACACAGACAGTGGCTGACAGATAAAGGTATCTTAACTTTATTGTTTCAGCTATACCTTTATCTGTAGCCCTTTTAATGATTTTACATTTTAAATATTTATTTATGATCTTAAATGTGGGCATTGCGCCCTGTACAATTAAACACATCATTAGTGGGATTATATAAAACCTATAAGTTACACACAGATTCCAAGTGAATATTTTGATATTTCTCAACATACG
>NW_011888941.1:1634730-1665324 GCF_000151845.1 Pteropus vampyrus
TTTTTGTATGCAAAATATTACTTAATATTTATTTCAATAAACTGAGAATATGATAGAGTGGCTGTGGGCTTCTGGGGAGGGAAGAAAGCAGAAAATAAATGACAAGACAGCAGGACAGAGTTAGTCAGCTATAGGTAGAACCAATACCTTGGTGCAGCTATATCATAATCTGGTAACAGCGAAAATGAAGCCTGTGGTTTGTAGGATAAAATGTTGCTCAAGTTAACTCGTTAGTATATTTCTTATCATTTTCTTTTCCATTCTACAAAACCTGAATTAAAGATCTTTCTCAAACATATTACAAATAAGTATGTAGATGTTGTCCAATCAAAATGACATAGCTCGAGTGAGTAAAATACATCCCTTTATGATGGTTTTAACAAGCCTTAGCCCTGGCTTGGTATTGTACACTTTATAGAAACATACAAGAAAATTTAATGATTTTTTTGTCAAAGATTAGGAGTAAATGAATTATAGCCAGAATGCCTAACAATTAGGAGTTAACTTAACTGTATAATTAAGAAGATCGATTCTACAATTTTTCAAATGATTTGGGAATGGATTTTTCAATGAACATTTTAACTTATATGCATTTTGCCCTTGTAATTATAAAACATGCTCAAAAGTGTTAAAACTGAGTCTAACACCCCTTACACACTCTTTACTCATGGATATATAACTCTGCTCAGAGCATTCATTGGTCTTTCAGCTGGAGGATTACAAATTACACTCCTTGTAATTAAAATACTAAACAGTATTGTACTATATGTTTAAAATTCATTCTTTAAGTAAACAATCAAAACCTTGCTTTATTATTTGATTTTAATATTGCTTTTATTTATGCACTTAAATATATTCTTTTCACTTTTAAAAAGCAAAAAAAAATTGAGTGTTTTTTTGACACATATTGCATTTTGATGTGCAGAAAAAATCTGAATTTACTCTTTGAAAATTTGTAAAATATTTTAAATTAATTTTAATAAAACTTTCCTTATAATGCAATGAATTATAATAACATTAAAAAGATTTTTCTCCTTTGACTTCAGGAAGTTATGAATTTTAAACCTAGTTTAATAGCACATGTACAGGTATGCACAAATTACGTTAAATTGAAAAAAATACTTTGGCAATTTTGATAATTTAAAAAATCTTTAAATTAACAGAATGAGCATCCTCTTTTTCTCTGGTTCATATACATTGAGGATAAAAAATCTAAATAGTTTAAAGAATTTAACAAAAAGCTGAAAGTTTATTTCTAAGTATACAAAGAAATATCCACTGGTCACATCATTTTCCCGTAAACTTAGTTTGCAATGTACAAAGCAGATCAACCACATTTTCGTAAAGATTAATGACTTAAATTATTGATCATAATTATGCCCTTTGCAAAATGTCTCTGTTCCTGTCTGAATTCATAAAGTTTATTACTTCTACTGATTGGTTTATGGTTTATTCTTCAATGACAGCTAATTATTCTCAGCATATTATTAGTTATAAAATATAATCCAGCATCTTTTAGTCTTTTTACTTTTACTACATTCATAGGACAAATGCTGGTGATTTCCCAAATTCTATCAGGTGATTTAAGCCTTTGTTTTAAATCTGATTTATTAAATTGTTTTAGGTATATCATAATGTTTATTGCAATAAACATAGACATAAATAAACAACATCCGCACAGCTCAAAAGCAAAGAAAAATATTATTTAGCTATCTTTTCCCCTAGAAAACTGAGGAAGGATCTACATAGACCTCAAGAAACTGCAGATTCAAAATAGAATTTTAAATTCAATTATTTGAGAAAACCAGTTGAAACCAGTTGCTCTCAACCCGGCACACTGTTTCAGTTGAATAGTAATGAAACGTTCTGCTAATACCTCGATGCAACTTCCTTTGGAAAGTTCTGCACAACTTTTATTAGGAACACTTATGCAGACAATTTCAACCCAAATCTGACTTTATCTGAATATATAGGAGTTGAGTCCTTCGAAGCATTTATGTGTTGGCAGTTTTAACGATAGATTTTTCTTTACCTAATGTGGGCTTTTAAATAACATAATAATAACAAAAATAAAAGAAGAATAGGAGAAAAGGTAGATAAAATAGAGATAGAGATCAGGAAGAGATAAGGAGAGAAAGAATGAGAGAGAGAGAGAGAGAGACAGAGAGAGAGAGAGAGAGAGAGAAAGAGTCATCTTCCGAGAATAGAATCCATTAGTTTGTTTGAGTGCAGGTCATGTGTGAATTGGAGGCTGAAGGTGCAGTGGACATTGTGGTACAGGGAGCACAGAGGGAGACCACTCATGCAATTGCGTGCTGTGGTAAGTACTCCACAGTTCCACCACCTGATTTCCAGGTTGTATTTCTCATCAGAGTACATCATGTGGGAGAACCATTTATTTTCTTTAACTTTTTAAAAGTGAAGAGTTACCAATGGTCATAACATAGCTCGTGAAGTCAACTCAACATCCCCAAGAGAAAGAAGAAAAAGTGCAAATTGGTTTACAACCTTTTACAATACCATTAATTATGTCTCGGTAACTTTAACCTCAGATTGATCACACAAATGTTTCTTGGTGGCTAGTTGTATAATCAGAAAAGTGTGTGGAAGAGAGTATTGAACAAGAGTTAAATAGTATGTATTAGAGAGAGGACGAGAAAAGAAGGGAACAGTTAACTTTTTCAGCATCCGTTAATATTCATCTCACAGATGCGGACAGCATGTGCTGATGAGTACACCTGGGCTGGGGAGCAGGCTGCTTGGATTTCATGAGGACCCTAATTATAAACAGACAAGTGGAGAGATGCCACAGGTCAGCCAGCAGGGCAAAGGGGGAAAAGGAAAGTGCCAAATTCTCAGTTTCCCAGAGAATAATAATATCCACAACTTTCTTAGCACCTTTCATCTGAAAAAGGACCAGAAACTGATCTGTCATCAAAGAAAAAAGGCACTAGCCAAGCTCCATACTCACTCCTTGCTCTGATTTACATTTACTCATTGTCATGTAGTTTCTCTTCAGAAGAGAAGTCTCTTATCCTTCCACAGAAGTCTCTGTCACACTATGTCAAGTCACACAGTGAGGCACGTAGGAGAGAAATCAAATCACGGACACGGGGCTTCCTCAAAGCTGGTGTTCCATTGGGACTCCAGTGTGCCCACTGGGTAGGACTTCTCTGTTTTTATCCCTTCTTTGCTCACTGGAGTCTTTCCAATAGTGATGCCACATGTGACCCTCAAACCCTCAATTCCGGAGTCCTGTGGCACTCAGGACTTTGCATAACCTCACCATGATGTCCCTTTCCTCAACTTTTATCACAGGGAGGCTGATTTCTAAGTAGTATTTTATACTGCTAGCATCTCAATTTGTTTTCCTCCTTTCAATGTCCGTAGGTTCTGTCTTTTTGAATCCCATAACTTTCTCTTCTGCACTTATATCACCTAAGCCTTTGATTCCTCTTCAGTGCTGCCAAACTTTTCCATGGCTACACCTTCCGTGAGGAACTTAACTCCACCTGAGAGATAAAGGGAGGAGTGTTTTAAGGTAGTCCTTGAAGATAGAGACGAAGAAATTGTGTGCACTTAGTGCACTTAAAAGTAAATGCAAACACGTTTTTTTTTTCATACATTCACCTAGGAACGAACAATTGCATTTAAACAAATAAATAAAAGGAGAGGTAACATTTTATTTGGTTTTCAAGCTTCGAGTTTTAAAGTCAAGCACAAAAAAAATCCAGGGTATCAATTAGGTTGCTATAGGCTTTGAGTTTTAGAAAACCCAACTAACGGTGGCTTATAAAAAGTTCCTTTATTATTTACTTAATAAGAAGATCCAATGAGTGTAGGTAGCTCACTATCCAGAAGGCTGAGGATTCCTTTTATGTATCTGCTTGGGCTACTTTAGCAGGATGGTAATGGCTTTTTTTCTGGAAGCTTCCTTCCTCATTATGAGACGATGGAGGCCAAAATTACAGCCATCCTGTCCTAAAAGAAATAAGGGGAGGGTGTTGACCCCAGCTGAGCGGTGCTTCCAATTGTGGCTCTCTCCCTCTATTAAAAAAAGATTTTTCTCATGATTGCTCCAGATGACAGCTCCCTTTTACCTCACTGGCAGGAGCTGGGTCCCATGGCTCCTCTCAGGCTGTGTGAAGGTAATGTTGTGTCTTTTAGCCTTTCTGATTGGAATCTAGGAAGGAAGATTCCAATCAGAAAGGTGGCCATTGAGAGACCAGCCCGGTGGGCCTACTCCAGCTTTGCTTCTAAGCGTATGTATTTGGAAAGATGGTAATGACTTTTGTTAAGGATATTTATTTTAACAAGGGGATAGAGGTGGGTACTAATACAAAGACATCACCATCAACAAAAGCTGCAACGAGTTAGAAATAAAGCTTAGATCTTAAAGCCAGAAAGAAGTGCCTGGTAGCAGAAGGCCAAGGTCTCTGTAAAAACAGATTGGTTTCTCAGTCACATTTACTAACTGACCTTTATGAATCTGATTTGCTCACTGTTTGCATTTATTCTCAATAAAATAACATATATTCAATCATTACAGATTATCTGGATAAGCATTTATCTATTCAAGGAAAAAAATTGGTGTACTATTTGAAATAAAAGAAAGCAAAACCTAAGTTTGACTAAATGGATTTCTTTTTCACTTAACCTGCAGGGGGCGGGTGGGTGCTTTTTTAGAGTAAGAAACTTAACATAGCGGACAAGAAGTCAAACTACAAGGGACTGCTTACAACAGCTAGCAGCAACAATCAGTGGGTTCCCTGTCACAACCAAGCACTAGCTGCACCACAGCTATTGACTCAACTAAACCATGTCACTCAGCATGGCGGGAACTGAGAACAGCCAACACCAATAAAGACCCAGGTTTGAGTCAGCTAATTCTTCTCATGTGATTTCTCCTGTAATTCAATCAGTATTTGAGTTTAGTTTTGAAAACTGGATCTTAGGGGTTTAGAAGTTAAATTGAGAAAATAAGAGGCACGTTAACATAGCTGCGACTTTTGCCGGAGCCTCTCGAAGGACGTTGGAGAGTGCAAGGACTACTTTGACATCTGTCCTGGTCACTTGTGCAGGGAGCAGGCTGGGATCACTGGGAAAGTCCTAGCCCTAGCCCTGTCACCATGATCTCAGCTTTATGTGCTCCTAGAGTCTCTTGAGAGAGACCATTTCATCTCTGAGCTCTGTTTCCTCATCTCGGTCTGAGAAGTTAAAATACAAACAGCCACAACATCCCACACCTGACTCTTCCTAGCACAGACAGGTTGAAACTGCCTCTTCATCTGGGAGGCAAGCAGGAACCAAATGGAGTTTCTTTCCTTCTAGATTTCCTTGGATTTTAATTTGAAGGAAGAGAGAGAGCTGCAGGGGACCAAGTCATCTTTCCCGGGTTCCATCAGCAGCCCTTGCCTCCCGCGGCTGCTCTGATTAATGGCTGTGCTTCCCACCGAGTCCCTGTAATAGGTGTCAGGAAGGTGTTTACTCAAAGTTTTACACCCAATTGTCATGAAGGTCAAAACAATAGGGCGTCTCCCATGCAGGTTAAACATCTTTTTATGAGTACACACTCTATTAGAGAAGATTCTGCGTTTGCAGTTCACTGAACTCTGTAGGGTCTTGCTACTTTCTTCCAGGCTGACTGAGCAGGTCCCAAGGGAGAAGCATGGGCATCTCAGCCCTGAGCTGGTCTTCAGATCTTGGAAAGAAAACCAGCTTTGAAGCACATGTCGAGTTTGCGTTTAAAATCCTGAAATATTTTTAAATCAAAATAATGACATCAAAAGTCCTTTCCCAAGGAAGAGTCATTCATATAAAATACAGATGACATAATTCCTGAAAATTAAAATGTCTCTTTTTGTCACATTCAACAAAGACCTTGGACCCCCTCCCCAAATAAGTTTTTTCCTTCCTTTATGATTTTTCTCCATTTTCCTCCCCTCAGCCTCTCCACCTCCTATACAAAGAAACCCTAAGAAATAGAGAGCAAAGTGCCTTAAAATGGAAGTGTTGTCTCTGGTCTGCCTTCCACAGGTGTGTGTTATGGGGGGAGGTAGGAGTTTCTGATCCTGCTTCTGAGGAAGAGGAAGCCAAAGGTTGGAGTGAATTTCCTAAACATCAGATGCTTGCAAAGTGCTGCCTTGAGTTAGTTCATATCATTCCTTAATCTGTCTTCAATCCTGTTTTTTTTTTCTGTCACACACAGCGGCACTTTCTGCAGGACCTGCAGAGGAAGGCTGGACCGCAGCCAAGACCAGACGAGCCCACCGGATGGCACTAACAACTCTCTAGAGAGCAGATTCCTGTGGCTTCCATTGGGTTGATTTTAACATTTTCAAAAACTCTCCTAGACATAAAAAGTATGTTTCTCTTAAAATGATGATAAGTGTTTAATTACCTTCATGAGTACCCATGCCACCCTCCATGTATGTGAACAGCCACTTCTATTTTTCCAAATATAGAGATGAGTTTAATGCTTTTTCAAATGATTACATCGATTGGATTTGACTTGAGATAAACAGCAACAAGGCACGTGTTCAGGAGGAAATTAAGTCTACAAGTGTTTGGTGAAATTTTATCATTTGCTGAAACCTTTGGGATTAAGAAAGGGGATTACCTGCAATGGCAAAGAAGGAGGAGGAGGAGGTAGTCCAAGAAATAGAGCCGACAGGCTGGTCCGACACTGACTGATAGAGATGAGAGGGAAGCAGAAGCACCAGGCAGGATGATAAACCCTTTATCTATGTGGTAATCCTATTACCATGACCTAAATTCTACTGTTTTTGGTTATAGAACAGAAAGAATTTGTCCACTCAGCGTTAGCAGAGCCAAATATTAAACAGTGAGAATTGCAATGGCTAAAGATTGCCCATTTTATTATGAACGGTGCTGTGCTCAAAAGCTGGATGGAACTCCCCGATCCAGAGTTCATTGGGTTTGTAAGGGGCTGGGAAACACGTATGGGAAAGTGCTGGCAGGATGAGCTTTAACTGGAGGAACTTGGAGCCTGGCCATTTATGGTAAAGGAACGTCAACACCGGATCAATCCGGACCACAGAGCTTTTGTTTTTGAAAGGGTTTTGGGGTTCGAGTTTTGCTTTGTCCCAGTCTTTTAGTTCTGTAGGTGGGTGGGTGGGTGGGTAGGGCGGGAGCTGTAGGTCAAAGTTCAATCCTTTGCACATGATTCAACCACAGGACTTAATGATTTTGATCCGTTATCTCTGAAAAAGCAACTCAGTATCTCGTTAAACAGGATGGGACAATTTTGAGGTGGTTTTGCGGTTACATTTCCTCATATGTGGCTGTGGAAACTGGTACCCGTTGAGGCAAGGTGCTCGCTGGAAGTCGTGCTGGCCAGAATTTACTGTCTCACTGCAGAGCTGGGGCTGCTCCTCCCCCCTAGGCCAGACGACCTCTCGACTCAGCTTGTGAGATGACATTCCACAGTAAGGCATATTGTGGAATCAAGACTTGGTTTTAGGCAAGAAGGCCAGAGTTGTGTACAGAAGAGTATGAGATCCAGTTCCTTGAGATAATTCTAATGGTACTGGGAGCTCACAGTGTGTATTGAGGCTGGCTGGAGAGTGAGTGTGGGAATGGTTGAAAGTCCAGGAAATAAGTCTTATGTAGGAAGAATTCAGGTCACTCTGTTGAGAGACTGAATATAAAAATGGACAGTTGCCAGGCCATATATAAAAACAGAGCTCTTGACTCATAATCTGCAACAACTAGCCCAGGAAACCAATCCATTCTTCTAGAAAGTTAGATTGTTGTCTCTAAATCGACTTGAAGGAAGTCAGAATGCCATCTCTAACAACATCCTCAAAAGCCAACTAATATCCCCAATGACAATCAGCCCCAAATGGCCAGGATCTGACTAATAATAGGCAACCTCCTTCATTTTTGTTCTCACTTCCAATTTAGGGCCGACCAAAGAAAGCGAGATATGCATCCCTAACCAGTTACCTATGGGCCTCGCTCCCAGCTAACCTGCCTCCGGAAATCTCATGCCTACATCCTCCAATCAGGGCACATAAGAAATATCTGAAACGTTCCCTTTTACCACCATAAATCTTTCTCACTCTGCTGTTGGCTTTGAAGTCTCTGCAAAACACAGGTGATGGTGGTCAACTCTTCTGCTGTAGCCAGATCTGAATAGCCTTTGCTTCTTCTCACTTGATTAATCTTTGTCCATTTCCACATTACAAATGGCTATTGGTTGGGACAGAGGAGGCAGCAGGAAGAGGGTGTGGGTGAGGGCGAAGTTGCTGAGCCAAAGTGACTGCTGGGGATGGAGATGTCACCACCTGACCCAGGGAACAAGAAGGGAAAGTAGGGCTTTGGGAAAAACTGGATCCAGATAAGAATTCAATTGTGAATTTCTTGAATTTCCAGGCTTGCTTGTTTCTTTAAGCTTGACATATAGAGAGTCTCTTTGTTTTTAAGGCTATTATTTAAACATTTTTTATTATATATGGTGCCCAGTGCTAAGGACTTAACACATTTTATCTCATCGAATCCTCAAAACAAATATGTAAGTGTGGGTTATTTTTCCAATGTTTAAAATGAGGAAACCAAAGCTCAGAGAAGCAAAAGATAATGAGTGCAAAGTCATAGAGCTGGTCAGAGTGAGGATTTAAAGTCAAGTCAGACTGACACTCCGACTGCGGCTTTTGGAACTTCAACATCACTGTTGCTTCACCAGCTATGCGGCCATAAACTTCTGGAAAATGGAATAGAAGAAAAAGACTTCAGAATTAGTAATCTGACTTTGAGAATCATTCTGTATCCTCACCTGTGTTGGCATCCAATACATTTTTTTTTTTTAGAGAGGTAGAATGACATTTGCTTTACTAATAGCCTCTTTTCAAAATGGCAGGAAAGATGAGTTCCATCATACACGCTGTTGGGTTTTTATCTGAAGACCTGGTGGGAGTCGGTGTTTCCCCTCAGCTTAGAGAACCTGAGTAATCTACCCCAAATCTCCAGTCATGGATTTTTTCCTTATGCTAAAATTGGATAATAATGCCTGTCTTTTCTCTCTGATGATGAAGCTGTGAGGTTCAAATGATATAATGCATAGGAATGTACTTTGCAAATTGAAAGCTTCAACATAAATGAAAGATATACAGAAAATAATTACTATTATTATATAGTTACATATAATTATAAATATATTGATTTTGAGCGATTGTAAAAGAAGCATCAAATTTTAAGAGAATGTTTTCAAGTACCTGCGGCTCATTTATCTTACCTGCAAACAGCCACGTGTTTTACATGGAATAAAAACTACGTGATCCTTTATTTCCCAAACAGAATGTGAAAACCACCAAGAGACCCAAGGAGGACCCAAGTCCCGCACGTACAATAGTGTTGCCTAGGGCACCTGATCTCTCTGAACAGTAAGCTGACAGGAGCATCTTTGTTGAGCTGACTTCACAAATCCCCTTGTGAGTTTCCCATGAGGGAACATGTGGGGAAGCGCCCTGTTAACCACGAATGCCCACACAAATGCAAAGTATTACGATGTTGCATTTGGAAAGTGCTATTTAAGTGCCACTTACTATTATTGTGGTTTTATTATAGTTGGAGAGTATAATGGATTTCAGCAACTAACAATATAGAATCTTTTACCACCACACAAACTCTCTGGGTGTTTTACTTTAATAAGAATACTTCCTTTCATTTGGAGCTACATATTGGTATAATTAACCTTCATCATATTATATGCTTTGCTTTTAATCTGGGGTGCATAACTCTGAATTATTTAATTGCATTTACCCCTATGAGTAGGTCCTACTTTATTTCTAAATTAAATAGCATTAGGGAATCTATCATACAAAAAACTAGGCTAGTCTCAGAGGAAGGAGGAGTAAAAAATGGTGAAAAAATATTCATAACTTAAGGTATGCAGATGACCCTATCTTGCTGGCAGAAAGTAGCTATAATCTTAAGCAACTTCTGTTAAAAGTGAGAGAAGAAAGTGCCAGAGAAGGCCTTCATTTGAAGCTTAGTACAACGAAAATCATGACTACAGAAGAAATACACAACTTTAACAAAGACAATGAAGACCGTGAAATTGTTAAAGCCTTTGCTTACCTTGGCTCAGTCATCCATCATGATGGGGACTGCAGCCAAGAAATCAGGAGAAGCCTGAGACTTGGACAGAAGGGCAGCAATGAGAGAATCAGGAGAAACCATCAAGAACAAAGATGTGTCAGTGGAGACCAAGGTTAAGATTAGCCACACCCTCATATTACCAATTACTAGATACAGATATGAAATTTGGACAGTGAAAAAGAATGGTAGGAAAAAAATTGATTCATCTGAAATATGGTGTTGTAGGAGAGCTCTACAAAGACTCTGACCACAAAAAAGATGATCCGAGATGGACTGACTCCATGAAAGGAGCCATAGGCCTGAGTCTATAGGACTAAGTAGGGTTGTCGAGGACAGGACATTGTGAGCATCACTCATTCACAGGGTCACTAGGAGTCAGAGACAACTCAATGGCACTTAGCATACACATAAAACATGCTACCCCAGGTTCACTATACTTATCATTTTCCACAAAAAGATTATATATAACTTAATATGTTTCTATGTGCTTAGCTTTAGCTATAGCTTAGTGAATATAAAGCTTTTATTTTGGAAAATAAAATAAAAGCCTTTGTTTTTTATTTAGGAATAAAAAACAAATGCTCCTTGGGTTCACCTGTAAAATCCACCAATTTAATTTGAGACAGGAAGAATTTAATACTATTATATCTATCATCTAGTGTTCATCATTCACCTCAGAGTATCATCTCAACATTACATACTGGTGTTTTTCGAAATAAAACGTTTTAATATCCTGGAAGCTTCATTTGATGATTTGGGCAAACATCAAGTGACCAAGTTACATGAACTATACTTTGGAGTATGTGCTATCTTTATGTCTTAAAAGGCTGATCAATAGTCTTAATTTATTTATCATTCAACCATGGATGATTCTCTAGGGGCCACAGTTTGTAAGAGACTTTGAGGTTCCTGTAGCTGCAAGTGACAGGCACTTGACCCATCATAGCTTATCTCTGCCCACAGCCTCATTGCCAGGTGGTTGGGTCTCAACCTCTTTAGCTCTTCAGTTTCACATTTTATTATTTTAGCCCCTGAGCATAGAGACTTCAATTTTGTTCTCTCTAGTTCCACAAATTCAGGGCAAGTTTCTCATTGGCCCAGTTTCACTCATTTGCCTACCCTGCATCAATCCACTGAAACTAGGAAGTGAGGCCAATATATAATAACATAACAATTTTAATTTAACTATGAGCATAGGTGGTGGGGAAAGGAATCACTCTACAAAGACCCGATGTGAAGAGTAATGGCTAGTTGACTTTGCCATCGCTATCGTTCATACAATGTCTTGCTTGGATAAAACTTGACTTCATGAAATAATTGGAATGTATTTTATTAGGAAAATCCCCCAGTTATCTAACATGTGAAGTTACAGAAAATTCTGTGAAGGAATAATTCCATCAATTTTCAGTGCCTAGGTGTGAGTATGATCTCATTTAATTCTCTTGCCCTCATTTTGCAATGGATGAAGAAGCTACAGCTCTGAGGCAAGAGAGAGCTGGCTGGTCTTGGGACCAGGACTAAAAAAACCACAAATTACTCAGGAGGAAAGCCTGTGGCATATTCACCATTAACATTTAAAAATTTTTTCTTTCCAGAACATTTGTGCTAAATTCAGATCTATCTTTCTTAATCATTTCAATATCTGCAGGTTTCATTTCAGGGTTAATCTAACTTATTTGTCCAGCCCAATACCACCATTAGAAACAGATGAAATTTGCCTTGCTTTTTTCAGCACCGCTTTCTGAGACATTTCTTCATTTTCATATCTTCTATTATGTTCACATCTTGGAACAAACGATAACCATCTGACATTTTTATCCTAAGAAACTGCGTAAGTCTTCTTAAAGTAGCTACATTGACGAGTTTCATTCAATGATTATAAGTACATAGCAAAAGAGATAACATATTATTGGTTATTTTTTCTTTAAAAACATAAAATTTATGTTATTTTCTCCACAGAAATCTAATAATTGGGAGAAATTATTCAAAAACAATTGTTTACTGAAAGTTTTTTGACTTATAGTTCCAATATACATTTCTAGCTTTTGATCTATAATTTATACACATAAGAAAAGTTAGAACATTTATAATTTTGATAATTAAGTCAATTATTATTACTATAGAGATTGAATACGAAATCAATGTATTCTCTGAACTAATGTAAGTAAAGAACTTAACACAACACCTCACTCAGAGCCCGCGACTCCGTAGAAGATAAACTTTGAAAACTTGTTTTTGGGTTAAAAGGGGAGCATGCCGTAGAGCTGCGTCCATGTGTACCATAGGGCAACGAGCGACTTCGTGCTTCAGTGGGAAGGTACTTTGGGGTGACAGGACGGGTGTTTCATAAAAAGAATCATATCTTTTCCTCTGCCTTAAAGAGAGACTGTTCCGCGTCCCTGCCCGCGCGCGGCTCTGCCTCACTCATCCAGAGCGCAGACAATGCCAGTGGCCTTGGGCGCAGGGGGACCCAACCGGAGTTTCCGTTTGTAAGCTCTGTTTCTTGGATGTGGAAAACTTTATTTATAAGTAATTGTTGTATGTATTTCTATTCTCCAGAGTGTTGAACCAGCTCTTCAATTTGAAAGTTATATTCTGCCACAGTTTCACCCTGGAAAGTACCTACTGGCGTGTGTTCTCCAGTACCGCCCTGCCCTGGCACCAGCCCCATGGTGCTGTGGTGGGGGAAGGTACACAGGCTTGGGATCCAGACAGACCGTTGTCCGGCACCGAATTCACACTAACCTGCCCTGTGGTGTTGTCTGAGTCACTTGATTTTCTCAGACTTGGCTATTACCTTTACAAAATAATGATAGCAACACCTACCAGACAGGGTTAAAGTTAGGCTTATGAGAGATTTTATTTTTAAAGCCTCTATTAAAAGGTTTAAAAATAGTGTGAGTAAAGAATCTAGTCTTGTTTTTTGGCTACTGGTAGGTGCTTTAGACTCCATTTTAATAAATATATACGTATTATGTGCTAAACAATGTGCTGGACCCTGTGATCCAAGACTGAGCAAAACAGTTACAGCCCTGACTTCATGGAACATATATTCTCTCAGGGGATTGTGTGATCATAATCACTGAAGTATACACAATTACCACCTTGGATAGGGTCCAAGAGGAACAATGCCGGGTGTTAGCAGAGCAAGTAACACCATGACCAGGTGTTAGCAACACAGAGCAAACCTTAAACTCAAATGCAAAGACAGAGAATGGGAGCTGGGAGAATGGCAGATGAAGAGCATCCAGGCAGGAGGAACAGCAAGTGTGAAGGCCTGAGACACGGGAGAATGAGTTTAGAAATCGAGATCAACATGACTGGGCGATGAGAAGATGCCAGATTGGGGTTCAGGCTTGTAAACCTAGTTGAGAGCTTGGTCCACTCACTGGTCTGGGAATAATGGGCCATCGTTAAAAGGTTTCTGCTGGGGTATGGTGTGCTCTGATTTGCATTTTGAGAGGACCACATGGGTTCTGGTGTGGAGAATGGTTTATGGGGACATAGCTTCTCAAGGTTGCCACTCTCGATTAGCTAGGCAGCCACTGTGGATTGACCATGAGGAGCGCTGGTTACCTGGACGAGAGTGCTAGTACTGCAGGTGGAAGGAGGACAATGCAGGTAAGGCCATCCTGACTTGGTGAAGGATCTGGTAATGAAGTAACAACATCCACCCAGAGGGGTGATTAATGAGTATGTGCTCTGTGTCTGTCGCATGTGTGGGTGCTGCGTTTCCATCTTCCTCACAGAAAGATGTGGCATGACTCTCCAGCCCACAAAAATATAACATGAATTCATTTGGCAGAAAAAGCTGGAATGAACTGACATGAGGCTACTTACAGTCTTTGTTTATTCTACTTGCTTTGAATATTTTGCTATAAAATTGTGTCTGTGTTTTATTACCACAGACCTTGCCAGGGTGGTGTGTAATATGCAGTGTACATATCATATTCCCCTTGTAAATTCTGAATTATTCTGAATTCCAAAATACATCTGGCTCCAAGAGCTTATGGGCCCATAACGATAATCTTAAAAACCAGCTCACTGACATTTGCAAAATTTCCTTGCCCCCAAACTCTCAGCTGCCCAAATTTGATGTCAGGTTTGTCTAATGCCAGCACTCAGACCATTCACCATCACATTCTGCCCCATTGCTCCCTGACCACTATCTATTCCCTTTCTCTTTTATTTACAAGAAATCTATCTACTGGTCAAGGACCCTCTCTCTAATTATGAAATTTGGACACTATGGAAGCAAAGGAGACTCACTCAGGCAGGGGAGGAGAAAAAAGCATCCCTGCCCCCATCTCCATATTTTTCTCTTCTGCTCAGAAGCCCATAGCAACCTCTCATGAATGTATGGAAAACCTGCTCCCCTTCTTTTTTCACAAACTTCCTTAAAAAACATCTGTTCTGCAAAGCATTTCAGTTACAGTAACCACTCACTTCTCGACATTGCTTGCATTATATTGTGTTTTATCAGTGTTCATTGTCTCATGTGTCCTTGTGTGCATTTATTTTGTAATTCCCCAAAGGAAAAAGAAAAATTCTCGCTTTGTTCTGTCTGTTGCCTGGGCACACCCACTACAGAGCTGCACCTACACCTATGTCCTGTATAAATAATGGATAAGAATAAAATCACCACCACAGCCAGCGCGTTTTATCTTTGAAGGTTAAGAAGAGGTACTTGTCATATCAAGAAGACATCATATAATTTGACGGGGAGACTTTTTTAAAAATTGATTATTTGTTTAGCTAGGATCCTTCATTAATTTTAAAGTAATTGTAATTATTTGGAAAGCCATTGGTTTAGGTAAAGAAGTATCAATTTACCACTGAATGAATGGATTGCTGAAACAAAATCACCATGAAGACATTATTAACTAAAAAATAACAGTCACTAACTTCCATATAATAAGGAAGAGGGACATCAACTTTTGGGGGAGAGGGCACAGAGTAGGGATGATTCATTTTTTATGCTGTACATATGAAGTCGAGTTTCCGTGCTAGACTCAATACTGAATTTTTCTGGTTGCTCAGAAAAATAAAGAAAATATGGGAAGGTACCAAGATTCTCTTCTGTCAGAGTGAATTGACCTGAAATGAGGAGATGTGTTTCAATTTTACAGATAAAATGGCCCGTTTGTGACAATTTGCCTTCTTCTGCCCTTTGTAAGTGTTTTGCTATCTATGGTTTGTGAAGGCCAAGTTTGAAGGCTGATGACTTCAGTTTACCAAAGAGCTATCTTCTTGCGCCACCCTGCCCTTTGTTTATAACCTGATGAGTTCATTAATCTGACATCCTTTTTATGATTTTAAATATAAGAGATTATCATTACTCTTTTTAGTCAAGAAAGTATTAAAGGGAATATATGGGATTCCATTATATGCAATTTGCTGTGGACTGAATGTTTGTGTTCTCCAAATTTGTATGATGAGATTCTGATGGTACAAGGAACAGGGCCTTTGGAAGGTGGTTAGAGCATGAAGGCAGAGCCCTTGTGATTAGATTAGTGCCCATATAAAAGAGACCCCAGAGCAATCCTGTCTTCCTCCCGCCATCTGAGAATGCAGTGAAAAGATGGCCTCTCTGAACCAGGAAGCAGAGGCACTGAATCTGCTGGTGCCTCGATCTTGAACTTCCCAGCCTCTAGAATTGTGAGAAATAAGTTTCTGTTGTTTATATGTCACCCAGTCTATGGTATTCTGTTATAGCAGACCAAGATACATGAATTATTTCTAATATCAATTAACCCTTTTTCATACATGAATACTTACCATTTATGTCGCAAAAGGCAGACTTGTGGCTTTGGACAGGTGTACTATTGCAACTGCACCTGGAGTTAACTCCAAAATATTGTATCTGGCTCCAGATGCATTTCCTCTCGGTAAAAGACTTACTTTGCAGAATGGAGGCCCTTTAAAATGTAAGGAGCACCAAGCCAGAAAATGCCAAGGACCAGATGAAAAGTAAATTTTGAATTTTAAAAGTTACCAAGCATAATTTCTTGAGCAGGCACTATATTTATCTATTGAGAAGAAACTTTAAGGAAACTGAATATTTTGAAGTAGTAGTTGGTCTCACAGGAAACGACGGATCACTGCTATAAAGGCCTTCATTCATACCTAGGAGATATTGTTACATGACCTTAAAGGGAAGTAGGATAAGAGGCTCGCTTTGGGGAGAATGCCCCGCAAGTCCGCCCTCCTGTCTTTGTACTCAAAAACAACGGATAGAAATAGCTAATGTTTATTGAGTAGATGTTATATACCAAATATTATTTTGCTATCTGTGGGTGATCTCATTTTACCCTCAATCTACTTAGAGCCAATGGTGTCCTTATCCGCATTCAACAGATAAGTAACCTGAGTCATGGAAGAGGCAGTAAACTGCCAGCTAACGATAGAGCCAGTGTCTAAAGTCTGGTGTCAGATTCTAAGGACATGTACTTGGGCGGTGTGCTTCCCGCCTGCTCCCCCATTATTTTAACTGTTTTGTTTTTTTTTTTAAATCTTTTATAGTGCATATTGGCACATATTTTGTCTTTCCTCAAGTCTGTTTTTCTCTCTTCATGGCATGATAGTCAGGGGGACAGTTATAAGATTCACACTTCTAGACACAAAGCTACCAACAAGTAGCCGAACGTGGGCTTCCCACTGATTGGATGTGGGCATAGCTTCCAGAAAGACCCTCCTTCGTCTCTGCTGACTGTTACATAAACAAGTCTAGAGAAGCGTGCCTCTGCCTGTGGCATTTCATTAATTTCAAACAGCATCTACATTTACAGGTGCAGCTCTGTAAGGCTAAATCATGCACCAGAGTTATGTTCAAAAGCAATGTAGTTGGGCCAAAGGCAGGAACTAGAACTATCTATTTATTTCTGCCACATTGTCTTGCCTTTTTTTTTCTTTTTAAAACCACTTTCCTCTCTTTCCTACTGGATCCACAGTCTTTAAAAACTAGTGAATGACTATGTACTATTTAGTCACTTAATACAAGTGCTTTGAAAAAAACTGAAGTGGAGAAAGTACATAGTGAGTGATAAAAGATGGGACAGGGGTTATTGCTGGTGGTTTCTCCGAGGAGATGATGTTTGAGCAGACACTTAAATGAAGAGAGGCTGCTGGCCATGCGAGTCAGTCAACTGAGGATGGGCCAGCGGAAGAGAACAGCAAGTTCAGATCTCTGAGCTGGAGTGCTCTCAACAGGTTCAGAGATCATTGTGGTAGTTGAATGATGCCCCGCGAGGCTGGCCATGAGCTAACCCTCGGAACCTACGACTATGTTAGGTCACCTGGGAAGAGGGACTTTAAAGATATGATTACGTTAAGGATCTTGACATGAGAAGTGTCCCAGATTGTCCAGGTCAGCCCATTGTAGTTACAAGGATCCTCATAAGAGGGAAGAAAGAGGCTCAGAGTTAATAGCAGGAGAAGTGAGCACAGAAGTAGAGGCCAGAATGATGCGAGGAAGGAGCCGCAAGCCAAGGAATGCAGGTGGCTTCTTGGAGGGGAAGAAGACAAGGAAATAAATTTCCCCCTCAGAGCCTCCAGAGGAACCAGCCTTGCTGACAAACTGACTTCAGCCCAGTGAGACTAATTTTGGACTTCTGAACTCCAAAATGGTAAAAAATAAATGTGTGTTGCTTAGAGACATTAGCTTCTGGGAATTTGTTACATCGGCCATTGAAAGCTACAACAAACATCAATAAGGGAGGTAGGACAGGGGTTGGGGAAGAGGCAGAGGCCATTGAGTCAAAGACCATGCTGGTTAAAACCAAGACTTCAGATTTGAATGAACATGTAACATAATGAATGAGTCAAATCTTCTTGGGTAAGCAATCAATCAAATAAGCAAAGGTAAAACAAGAACTAGTTGATGTTCCATCCAATTCCAATAGTCTTTAATATTTGGAAATTTGAATATGCCAAAAGAATTTAGAGTCATTCACATGTATTATAACAGGATTTGTCCTGCGACCTGTATAAAAGAGTAAATTTAATTTGTTTCGTCAGACCCCTTTGAATGTCTGCTGTTATAGATACTATGGAGAAAAGTGCACATGCATAAAATTTGGATAAAATTTCATTTGCTTTATGGAACCATCTGAAGCCCATGCATGGGTCTCAGCTTACATATCCTTGCTCTACACCCACAATTACTGGGAAAACTTTAAAGAAATCAACTTTATGTCATTATTCCTTTTGGTTGAAATTGGCTGTCTTAGCTTAGGTCCCCAAATAAAGGTTAAGACACAATTTTGGATGCAGGTGGCTTATTTTGGAAGTAAGCCCAGGGAGCAGGAGAGCAGGAGGGGCAAGGATTGAAGAGGAAAGAAAGAAATTTAATTCAAGAATATCTTTCTGAATTGGTGTCTCATCTTTCTAAGGGTCTTTTGAAATACGTTTCAGGATTGTCCATCTGGTGGATGGAAGAACTGAGTTAACTGCCAGCTCCTGTCTCCCATGGGTACAGTGGCTCCCATGGGTACAGTCACAAATTCTCCTGTAATATCAATTGCATAACAGTAAATGCTGAGCAGCATGCTTGGGCCTTCCGTAAGAAACCCCGGAGCAGAAGCGGAGGTAGAGGTGCCACCTTGCAGGGAGGGCGGAGAGCTGAGCATTGCATCGTGCAGAGTTGGTAGACATCTGCTCAGAAGTTACCTCTGCAACAGCAGCTGGAACTCAAGGAGGGGCCCAGGGGTTCTCTGTGATGCCTGTGAGAGGCGCCCATCACATTGGAAGCATCCTCAAAAAAAAAAAAAATTTTCTGATGATACTGATTTTCACATAAAATTACTTTAATCATCACATTTAATCGAAGGTGCTTTGACTTTTGTGAATATTCTGCTTGAAAATGTTGCTCTTTAATTTCCTACAATCTATATCTAGATTATTGAATTAAACTATATTAATTTCATTAAAATCATTATAGGTGTGGTATAACTATTTGGTATTGTATTGCATGCCTATTTTGTGCCAGGCACTGTTACAAACAATTTATAGGAATTTTCTCAGTGGATCCTTCCAACAGCCCCGTGAGATAAGTAATATTATCCATTTTTCATAGATGAGGAATCAGTCTTAAAGAGGTTAAGTCAGGCACTGAGGAACACACGTTAATTTCCTGACTCAGCAAGTCTGTGGGGAGCCTGAGAATGTACACTTCTAACGGATTCTTTGAAGATGCTGAAACTGCAGGCACAAGGACCACACTCTGATGACCGATGACTGCACGAGGCTAACCAACCTTTTCTCATTACAAAATCGCATCTCAAGGTCCTCCTACAGCATAGTCCCAACACTTGATCTCATGCTGACATCTTCCTCTTCCGTGGGAAGGGGATGGTATTGGAGTTCTTCTGAGGTGAACCCTTTCGGGAACACTTGGAGATCTTGTCTCCCCACATGCCAGCCCGTGACCAAGGCCTTTGTGCCCCTTAACTGCAGACACGGGTTCAGCTCTCAAGGCATTTTCCTGTTGGAAATCCAAAAAAGAACATCCATCTTACAAATGATGTTTCAACTCTGCCTAAAACATAAATATTTATGAGCATGAGGTTAGCTATTTGGCATATGCGGTATGTCTTTTTTTTTTTTTTTAAAGTTTTCCCATTAGAAGACAGTTGTTTGGGAAAGCCTCAGAAACTAATACTGCATTTCATTTTATAAAGATTGTGAAAAACTACAGAGCAAGAGAATCAACATTCCAATCACTGATGAGAGGTGAGGACACGCTCCCACAACCTCCCAGTGCTAACGAGTTACAGTCGCAATGTGTAGCATGGTTCAGAGTTGTGCTTCCAAGCTATAATTTAAAAAAGGGGGATTGTAGTGTTACAACTGAAGGAAACTTTATGAAAGGCAATGCAAGAGCGAGATGATAGCAGTGGTTGGCTGATTTCAGAGAAGAAGCCATTCAAGGCAGGCACGGGGGACGTCAGCCACGTAGACTGGGCCCCAGTATTCTCGACTAGGCAACACAGATGCCAGCTAGACATCAGAGTCCCTGTGGTAAAGGACGAGGGGCAGTCAGCCACACTTGGCTTTTCCAGTTGGACTTAGTCAACATGAGGTAAAAACATTGCTCTTAGTCGATGTCAGGATGTCCAAGTCACATCAGGTCACTAGAACGTTAGTAGATTTAGGAAAGGAAATCTATATTCAGTTGCTAGGACATTGTGTAGGTAGGACATTTTTCTCAGTTGCCTAGGACATTGTGTAGATAGGTTGATAATTTCTTCTTCAAGATACATAATGGGGAAGGTATGGGTCTTGGAGTCAAACAAACCTGATTTGTCTCTTAGCTCTGTCTTGCGTTGCCTTGGTGAGTTTGTATGAAACTTGACTTTGTTGATTCTGTGTCCTCCTTGTGGGCCAACACTGAGCTTGCAGGGGCATCGTGAAGAACATCTGAGGTGTGATGCCTGGTATGTAGTGTGCTCTCATAATTTGGTCTCATATGTTAAAATGATCCTGCACCTAGAATAGTGCCTGACATGCTTTCATGATAGGTATGTCATTTTAATATTGATAAAAGCATGTGCTGCTTTCTAGCAAGGTGTTGTAGAAGGAGCAATTCCCTTTAGTCGACTGTGATAAGTGCTTTTCTTCCATGATTTTGGGGACTTTGTCTGCTCATATTTAGGAATTTAGACAGTGAAAATGTTAGAGATGGGTTTAAATCACTGCACAAACATGGCCATGTTGCCTTTTCGTCGAAAAGGTAAACATATGATATTTTAATATGTGCCACTTAAACTGAATCAGAAGTTGAGATAGAGGAAATAAGAAAGGTGAGGAAGACATGGCATTAGGAGAGAGAGGTGGGAAGAGGAGGGAAGGGGAGAGAAAAGAAGCGAAGGGGAGGGAAGGGGAAGGAACAGAAAGGAACAGGAGGGAAAGGGAGAGAAGAGGAAGAGAGGTGAGGGGAGAATGGGAATGAGAGGGAGGAGGAGTTCTAATAATATGTGAAATCGAGATGTCTTAAGTCATCCACGACCAAAGGACTGACATCTTCTCGGCTAGCACTGCCAGCTCGGTGAGGCTGAACTGGGTGCTTGATATGCATCATTTCATTCAGTCTTCACAGCAGCTGAGCAGAAGTACAATTTTCATTTCTACTCTGAAGACAAGGAATCTAGGAAACAAACTGATGAGCTACAACTGTGCCGTAAAGTACTCTCGCCTGCTGCCCCTCCCTCCAGTTCTCAGCCTGCCTTTCCCAACCTGGTGCCTCCTGGTGCCTCTTTTCTGCCCCATCCCCTGTGCTTTGCAATATTTATCATGTGTGATATAACAGCTTGCTTTTCTTTATCTTGATTTGAAATGTTGGGGGTTAAAAGACATAGTAAGAAGATAATTGAAAGAGAAAGAGGACCGCGACTCAGCACGGCTCGCTGTGGCTTTATCTTTGTAACTGTGCTGGGAAGAATCTGGAAGATGGAAGAAATTTGGGATCTTGGAGAGCAAAGGGGGGAATCTGGAAATGATATAAAAAAGTAAACAAGATAATAAAAGACAACTTCAAAGCCATCGTAATCTTATGATTTTTAACTTGGAAGAGAATAGGAGTAGAAGAATCTATCTGAATTCTCTGATAAGTGGGTTCTGAGCTATTATGTTCTCATGAGGACCTATGATTGTGTTAAAACTTGGGAGTCCTTAAAATGGTTTCTGAAGTTGATATATTCTTTGAGTTATTATTATGAAGAAGTATGAGCCTTAACGTTATGTCAAGCCATCAGATTTTTGTGATTCCAGTGCCATTGATTCGAATAACTTTAGACTTGTTGAAATAATTGTATGTGAGAAGTGGTGGAATAATTCTTGAATTTCGAGAATTTATTCGAATCTCTCAGCAATCAAGGCTCATTTAAATCATACTATTAAATTCTTAGAGGACCGACAAAAAAGTCTTAAAATACTCAACACTCATACACATCACACACATTCACACGCACATACGCATAAGAAATGACACCATAAGGTAGCACATTTCAAGAGTTAATAAGAACCACTGCAGCTGTCATCTTATTTTCATTAAAGACAATTAATTTAACATATACTTACTAAACATCTACCCCAAACCACACATGGCAGTGACCTTTGGGTATAAGTGGTGATTGTTGCTCCTAACTAAATCAAAATGTAGACTAGGAGACAGATAAATAAATAGAGTATACACTGAAACTTGCTCTAAGCAATAAAGCATTAATGAGGTTGGTTAAGAGCATGACCGCTGTCTTGAAATCCTGGCACTGAAGTTTGGTTTATTCTCTGGAAGAACTAGGAGCAGAAAACAACAGAATTTAGCTGAATTTAGAGGTGTATGTTGGATTTCTTTTCATGTCCCACTTCAAGACCCTTCCATTCAACCTGGGATGGTGACAGTATTTCCCACGGCCTAATAATATCCATCATTTAAGCACTGGAATTTCAAAATGATCACTACAGAACCACTTATGAAGTAATCTTGGCATCTCTGAGAGAGACACAGTAGCATTTCTGTGAGGGAGCTAGAGAAAGTGGCCAGAAATGTAAGCCAAGTGTTTGCTTATACAGTTTGCCTGAGATAGAGATCATAAAATTTGGACTTCTCTAGTTCTATCCTTCCAGTAATTCCAAACATTATAGTTTTATATTCTGTAAGGAGCTGAAGGACTACTTAGGGACTGAAGAGCAGGAAGTGACTATCTTATTTAATTTTTCTAAACCACTCCACTGAGCTCTAGTAGCTTCACGTGTAGTGAATGGAAAATTCACTCCTTTTAGGGCCCATCCTTACAGGAAGACACTTGACTTTAGAAAAAACTGGGCTTCCTTCCCACCGCTGACATACTCAAATCAATGTGGGATTTTAGAACAAATCCCTGATTTCGTGAAGTGGGAAGTTTTTATACACTTTTGACAATAAGTATTTTTTGGTGCAGTATACTTCTTAGAACACCTTAGTACTGGAAATAAATTCACTCTCTTTCCTTTTATTTCCACAAAATCTCTCATTTATTCTTCTGGTATATTCTGTAGAGCTTCCAATTGGGTTTCCTGCTGTCATGTGGGAAAGCTGTAGCAGGCTATAGAATTCTGTCTGAGGCAGGGTCTCTTCGTTAGGTACATGAGGAGGACTCACACCTTGCAAAATGAAAGGGGAACTCTCTTGGCTTGCTGAGGCCTTACCCTTTGTAAAAATCCTTGATATGTGGGCGTTCTGCAGAGGAGGAGTCCCCTGGGGTGGAGCAGCCCAGATCAGGGATTTATGTTCCGTGAAATGTAAAGGAAAAGATTTTTGTTGGTAACAGGTTTTTGTGGTCGGGCACCGGAGTGGGGGGCATTCTACCTGGTGTGTAGCTAGGGTTGGAAGCCCCTTTGCTCATTATTCATTACTACCTTGTGTTTGAGGACTGAGCATGTCAGTGAGGCCCATGTGTAACAATGGTATCTTTGCCAACAGAGGAGCCACGGTGCCCATTGTCACAAGGACAAAAACAGTGGGTAAATCAGAAAGATTTTTTTCTATGGAAATAATTAACTTTGGAGTCTAAGAAATTACTAACAAACCTCTATGTCTTCTCCCTGCTAATAGCACTGTTGGTAAATGGGCTGGTTTGATTGTAGAAGGTTCACACACATACCCATCCTCCCATCGCACATCAGTAGGGTTTGGGGTAGGAGGAGTAATGAGAAGCCAGAAGCAACCTCACATGTCCAGTCCAAGCTGATAAATCACCTGTAGAGTGACATTTACAACTCTTACTTAAGTATTTACTGATTTCAAAATACAGGATTCACATTAATTTGAGGAGTTGTTGAGCCGATGAACTGAAAGGGGGCAATATGTGCGTGTGTGTGTGTGTGTGTGTGTGTGTGTGTGTGCGCGCGCGCGCGCGCGCACGCATGCGCCATTGTAGGCACTACCGGAAACTCTCTTATGTCCCCACACTGTAGCGTGTCCTAGCTTGTCCTGCGGAGGCCTTCACATCCAGTTTGGCTCAGGGGAGACTGAATTTTGTTCAGTATCCGTGTTGTAGTGTGGCCACTGGGCACCTCCAAAAAGCCTGTGATCAAGTGTAGCCATCAAAACCCAGAGACCTTCCTCACCCACAATGCCCAAAACCAGTCTCTCTTTGTGTGACAAAGTCTGAGAATCTGTCTGGTTCTTTGCTCCTTCATTCTGGACTGGTCCTTTGGTCAAAGCTTGGAATATCCCAAGTTTACAGCTTCATGTTCTGGTCATTTTCCACTTCTGTTAAAAGTATGGGAAAATTCAAAGGACTTTCAAGGAATAAAGTTGTGATGATTAATTCCATGTAATTGCAGACAATTCTGGCAAAAAACATGGTAAATACAGTTTTTTCTTAAAGAGCATGATATTGAGAATGCATTAACAACCAAATCAAATCAAATTCCCCCTATCCGTCAGTAGAACTTTCTGGGAAACAACTGTAGCACTATGAAGAAAACGGCACTGTGTCACTCACCTTTGGTGATGGTCACACAGATGATGATAAATTTAAGCATCTGAGCTGAAGAATTCTGTGGGTTTTGCTCCAAACACAGTGAAAGTTAAAAATGCTCTAAGAATTCCACTGTTCTAAACTTCTTACCATATCATTTCTCTACCTATGGAGCTTTCCTGCAATTTAAGGAATCGCCTGTGAGAACACCAAGTTTAAGGAAAAGACAGGTTGGAGCAGAAGCTAACTGACAATAGATTTCTTGCTTTTTGCCTTCTATATAAGTTAATGGATGTTAATTAATAGATACTAAAAAATTCAACATTACAGGGTCGGATTATTAAAGATTTTTGGGTCCAATACAGTGGCAATAGCTTCAATCAGTGTAATATACCCTCCTACAAGAAGTGTTTAATTACAGGGATTAGCAAGCCACAACTGTCTTTGTTAGCTTGAATTTGACTGGACATATACCAGCCCAAAACTCTGGCTCTCTCTTACATTTCAGTACAGTGCAGAGGATGCCAACCACGAATCCAGTGACAAGAAGAAATAACTATAGAATAATCTATATCATTGGCCAAAATAGCATCTCTAAGGAGCAGGTGCTCCATAATCTTGCAAATCAAATTAAAAGCAAAACAAACTATTTCCTTTTAACTGCAACCAGATTCAATGTCTTTTTGGTCTTAAAGAAGCAAAACATTCTTAATTGTTTATTGATTATTCAAATCATATAAACCCGAGATACATTAGTGTGGTTAAATTGTTTCTTTCTAAGTATGGGCGTAGGGGCTTAATGGGAAAGCCATGCGCTAAACTACTGCATGAAAACAGGGTTTGATACCCTTTCTCTGTTTGGAACGACCTGAGGTGGCAGATGCGGAGCTGGCACCTTCAGTAACCTACAGGGTGAGGGAGCATCATAAGTAATTTTTCTAGCAGACTGGGAATAAGCTTTGAGACATCTATATAGAAACTTCTCTTTGGCCTCTCTAGCAGTGGAGATGCTTGCCAAATAGTGAGCTGGCAAAGAATAAGGAAGCAGAGAGGGGTGGAAGATTCTCGAAAGATGATCCTTTGCTACCCAAATGAGTTTTTGGTCAAAGCCTTTGAGCACAGTGTAAGAATAAAAAAGAGAGTGGGAGGAATATTTTTCAGCTATTTTGCAATCTAATAATGCCAGCGTTAAGGATTGAGGAGAAGAAAAATGTGGGGGATGGAGAAGAAGTAAAAAATATTCTGAGATTAAAATGTTATCTTTAAATATTGTGCTTCAACGACACAGCGGCCAAGGACTTTGGTGCCGGTTGCAAAGGACAACGAAATCTTCGTTTCCTTGCGGTTAAAGGTAGTTAATTGCCTTCTGCCACCACTAGGTGGAGATGTAGCTTTACCAAGAGCGCACTGCCCAGCTAAAAATGGCCTGTGATGGCTGTGACATCCCTAACAAAAATTTTAAAATGTTCCAGATCGATCAATTGTAAATCATGTTGGTCACGAAGTCACACTAATCTTGGGGGAGGGGTCGCGGGAGAGGAAATTAAAAAAAAAAATAACACATCACACAACATAGCAAATAACCCTCAATGTACAGTTGTAAAGTTGTTCATGCGAATTATTATTTTTTAAACCATAAGTTCTGATGTTTAAGACTCTGAGAGAATAATCATGCCGTGTTATAAATTGTCTGCTGCCAATACACACATATTTTCCTTTATTCTCACACCAGCTGCCAGCTCATGCTATCAGTGGTCAGGAACAAACAAACACAAACTACCCCTAAAAAAAAAGCTGAGCTTCCTTTCCAACTTAACCAATGGAAACGTGCCAGCAACTGGCAGGAGTTGGGAATTGTGTGTTCGAGTTTAAGGGGTTGTTTCTAAATGTAGTACTTTTTGAGAATCTCATTACCTCACATCTTGATGTGTGAAGTGCGATTCACAGCACAGTTTGCTAAAGGCTAGTTAGCTCTTGTCTTAACGGTCTTAGGTGTCTAATATCCCATTAATCAAACCTTAGTGAAATGAAGCATTTCAGTTTGTTTTGGCTAAGCCTCTTCTCTCTATTAGCTGACCCCTTTTCTTTTATGTAAACTTCTCTATGCCCATTGGTAGATGGCAGGGCTATCAGATGGCCTCCAGAATAGACAATGGACACCAATCATTTTCTAGAAAGGCAGGGAGTCATTTATTATTCTTCCATTCACACTTGTCTCTCAGATGAAAATGCTCCTGAAGTTCATTTAATCCTTCACTCAAAGTTTTTTTTTTCTCCTCTCTCTCCCATTCTCTCGGTCTCTTTCATAGAAAGAATACCTCATAGATTTCATCTAAGTTGTCTGTGTAACCCTTCTTTTCAGAGAGTGTGGCTCTTCCACCTGCCAGGATTCCATTTAAAGACTCCACGAAGTAAAGGAGCTCTCCATTTATGGCTGGGGAAGTTCAAATAGCAACACAATTCTTGATATATTGCAATCAAGCAAGTGGAAACTTCCACGATGACTATCGAAGTTGAAAAGTAGTGAATCGTGGTAGTAGAGCAGTCCTCACACCAAAAGATTTAAAATTTTTCATTAAATATTTTCTCCTTAGAATTTAAAAGTACTCAACAATTTGTATTACTATGCAAATTAATCCATGAAGAAAAGTCGGGAACATTTTTAATGGCCAGGAGAAAAGGAGGTGCAAACAATTAAAATACAAAAACCGATGGACATTTAAAACATTGCCTTTCGTTTCACTATTAATTTCCAACTGCTGTAAGGTGATATTGAGAGAATCTTAAACGTATCTCTTAAACATAATCCCACACTTAGGACCATCTGAAATCAGATAATTCATTCTCAGTTGGTGCTACGTAAAGGGGCAGTCCCATTTTCTAATCTCAGTCATGAGCTTCTTTTCAAAGCGTATTTCATGGCAGCAAATGTCAGCATCACATTTATTAGTGACTTTTTGTTTCTGAGGGGGAGAGGGCTAGGTGTAGAAGGTCTAGGTTTCCACTGAAAAGACCTTGAGTGGACAGTATGGGCTAAGCATTGCTCTGGGACGATGGGAATATAGGCCGACCACTGCGTGGTCTGAACTTTCGTGGATCTCCTCAGCTCCTTACAGGAGGCAGCCTTTGTCAAATTCCAATAGCAGCCCTGGGTGAATATTATCTGGAAGACGTTTCTTCTTTCTTTAGTCAGCGGAACACCTCAGGAGTAGCCAGAGTTCTTGATAGAAACATAAAAAAATAAAACTTTTATTAATAAGATACAACTTTCTTAAACACAGCCGATTGCTTTTTCGTGCTTACTATGTACTAGGTACTGTTTAAGTGTTTTAAGTGGATAAAATGATTCATTTCTACAAGAACTGGATGGTGTTGGGATTATGACGGTTCCCCTTTTATCGATGAGGAAATCAAATTATAAGAAGACACAGCCTGTGAGTGATGAGGCTGGGATTAAACCCAGGGAAGCAGACAGCAACACCCACTACCTCATCCTCTTTGCTATAATATATAAGTAAGTATTTGCTTTCAATATCTCATAACATTTTTAAAATAGAGTTTTCTTAGCTAGTTTGAACCTATGTATCATTCTTAAAAAATATCTCATAAAAGTGCCACTTTAACCAGTAGAGATTAAATATATTTTTCTAAATTCAAGTCCTCCTGATCTATAGAGCTATTTTTAAATTTTTAAATTAACATTTTTAATATGTTGTGAGTTCTCCCAAAGTAATCGAAAGACATATATTTTAATTTTTCTGTGGTGGTATGAGAGATAGAACTGTCAGTTTACATGAGAGATAAGATTGGGAAAAAGAGTAGTATTTTTTAAATCAGTCCACATTATTCCTTGGTATGGGTAGAAAGAAATCAAATAAAATATTTTGGAATAAAACTATATGTTATTAATCGAAAGAACTCTTTTAAGCAACACTCATGAATATCACACACACACACATTCAACACATACATGAGACTGCTTCTGAGCAAAGTCATAAAATCAATCTAAACTTTCTTTGCTCAAGAGAGTCAGCCATTATTTAGAGCATGACTACTAATCCAGATTGGTCCAGTTTGAACATGAAAGTCAAGTTTTAGTCAGACCAAAACTTATAAAAATCCATATGGAGGAAAAAAAATTCAAATCAGAACTTATTGGGCACCAAGAAGAAACTAAATTTCTCCATCCACTCTCAAAGAGAGACCCTGTCCCCCTTCCATCAAACTTGAGTCTAAATATCTCCTAATTAGTGACAGATTGTTGGGAAAAACAGAGTGCTCACCTAGTCTTCTCTATCCTCAAATATTAAATATTAAATATTAAAAAAGGTCTCAGGAAAAGCAGTCCTTGATATGACAATGTACTGACGTATGTATGTTCCTTACACATACACAAACATGTCTTTTGAGAAGCCAGTCACTGAGAAATGAAGAACCTGGAAAGAAACCTCACAGTAACACAAAACAGCATGTCGACTGTAGTTGAAAAATAAAAAACGAAAAACAAAAACCCAGGACTGGATTGGTGGGTGGGGTGGAGAAGAAAATTAGTTACAAACAATCTTCTTACTAACCAATTCTTTTAGCTTATCTCATTATCTGTTATAACTTCAGTTGGTCCCCAAATGAAAGGTTTGCAGAAAGGCAATTGCTACAGAAGAGAGAGACTCAAATTGACCAAAGAGACAGGACTTATATTTTGGTTTTAATGCCCCTTTGCCATGACAGAGTCAAGAAAAAAAGGCTCACAATCTGTCACATTTTGTTCTGATCAATCCACATAAAACTTGTCAGGCTGGCATGTTTGATTGCTGCTACCTTTTGAGTTGAAATGCATTTGCTTTACATTTTCACTTTTAATAATTCTTAGAGTTCCTGGTCATTTCCGCAGAAGTGTATTTCCTGGACATTTTAGTTGTTGATCTAATCAGAAGGGGGGAAAAAAAAAAAAAAGAAAGAAAGAAAAGGAAGATGCCATCTCTAAGTCTTCTGCATTGACAGAACATACGTTTGTTTGATCAGGGTGCAGTGTCGTCCATCTTTTGTGGCTCTTTGTCGATCATGTTTGCTGGAAGGATAAGTGAAGTCCACTAAAAGACATTTATCTAAATTATCCTCATAAAGTACTGTCACTCTGTGTAAGAAGAAAAATGGAAGAGAAGACCGGTCTGTGCACATATACTTTATACTTGAATTAATTGCAGAAAAATATAGATATATCACGTGACCAGTATTTGTGTGTGAATGTGTGTGTGTATACTATATATGTACGTATATATGTAAATATATATAAGTATATATGTATGTGCACATGTATGTAAACTAGGATCCGATATGCTAAAAGTTATCCTTACAGTTAGCTATTCAACTCTTACACTTTTGCAATTCTTATAATGCCCCAACTTCAGTGAAAATGAAGACTCCTCACTGGCTCAGTGAATGGAAGCCTTTAACCAAATCATAAACAATTATGGGTACGGTCTGAGCGTGTGTGCTGACAAGTAGATAAGAAGATAAATGTAGTTTCTCTTAATTAGACTTTCTTAATTAAAAACAGCAGCAGTATTGTGATCAAAATGAACTCTGGTGGGACTGTGGTCACTTGGTCTTCTGGGTATCACTCGAGGAAAATGAGATTTTTTTTCCCCCTTCTAGGATAAATTGTGCACTAAAGAAGGAATAAATGGTGTCTGTGAGCAGTGTCCCTTTGGTTTTTATCTGTGTGAGATGGATGTGTCTCTCGCCGTTTTCAGAATGGCGTGGGGGCAGACTTACCCATCATTAGCACCCCAGGATGGATCCAATTCACTAATTACTTATGCTGTCCTGGTTCACTGAGATTTAAGTACCAAGTCAATCCCATTATCTGCAGTCTCCCAAGCTTGCCAGAGCCATCCGTCTTTCATGGAAAAGAAGCACAGGGGTTATCAACTGGGCCCGTAAGACGTGGGATTTCCTGACTTTGGGAGAAGGCGAGATTAGAAGATTACTCCTGACTCAAGTCCAGGCCCCT
>NW_011888941.1:1667729-1673192 GCF_000151845.1 Pteropus vampyrus
TGCATCCCCCGCCCGCCCCAGCTTACTCTCTCTCAGACTACCCTCCAGCCCCAGCCCCATGCCCCCTGCCACAAGCCACTTGGTCACAAGCCATAGGTCACCAACAAAAGTGTGAAGACCTTTGAGGGGCAGCACACACACTTATCATTCTCTAAATTGATTTGATTAAAAATCTGGTGGGTGACTAAAGATGGGCCATGGGTGTGCCTCATCTCATTACCCCAGGTCCTGTTCTTGGCAGAGCTGGAGCCTGCCTGACAATGCTTCTCATGGGTGCTGTCTGTGGGCCATGGGGTGACATACCTGAAGCTGATGTGGTTTGGCAACTCACCTTTGCATACATACTTGTCAATCAGATGACTAATTCTTTAGAAATTTAAAAATCCTTGAATTTACTTCTGAGCATCAGAGAGGTCAACTACTCTGTGGTAACAACACGGAGGTCAAAATACCAAAAGAAGAAATTACTGCTAGCGAACAACCGTATAGTTCCAAGCACGTTTCCAAATTCATTTAGCTTAATTATCATGATGATCTGATGAGAGGATTCCTATATTTCTAAGTCCCCATTTTACAGATGAAGAAACTGAGGCCTGGAGAGGATAAGTAATGAGATCAGTGTCTCACAACCCACAAAGGATGAGACTGGGATTCAAACCCAGGCACAGCAGCACCGGAGCATGGCCACTAAACCCACTGCCTCTTGGGTAGTCAGCTCCACTTCCTGTCTGGATGTCAACTTTAAACATTCTATATAGATGCTAAAGCAGTCACCTCTCCATGGACTTTTATATTGCAGTGTCACAAGACTCTGCTTGCCATTTTGCGTGCCACTTTAGAAAGAAACTCTTCTGAATTGGAAATGACCGCCACTGACCCCTGGGATCCATTCATGGCTCTCTTGCAACATGGAACACAGAAAGTAAAGGGATTTTTTAAAAAAATATAATATTAAAACAACCCTTGGGATACAAAGTTGGATTTTATTCCTTGTTAGATTCTTTGAAGAGCAAAATATTTAAAAAAACATATGACAATAATTAGCAGAATTTCTTCAGGGATTTGTTGGTTTGACCTTAGCCTTTTAATCCATCAAAGTATGCTAATCAGCCTGACAGACAGAAAGATAACATGCTGAGGCAGATGCTCTAGTAGGGAAAAGAGAAGAGAGGGTAAGGAGCTGAGGGGAAGGGAAGGGCACTATAGGCAATGGTCACTGCGGGGTCACTCTTTCAGGGTGGCCCCAAGAGGATAGAGCTAGACAGAGCCTCAGAAGCAAGCTACTATTTTCATACTAAGCCCGGCAAGGTGAGCCAGCTCATCTGTATATGTTCTGCAAATTTATTTTTACTGTCAGCTGAGCATGAAATACATTTGTAGTTTAGAAAGTTGTGAATGGCTACCATATGACCCAGCAATCCCTCTTCTGGTGTCTACCTGAAAAAAAAAAAAATTGAAAACATTTATATGTATGTATATATACCCCTATGTTCATTGCAGTGTTATACTTGGTAGCCAAGTCTTAGAAACAATCTAAAAGTCTTTCAACAGATAATTGGATAAAGAAGGTGTAGTATACATACAATGGAATATTAGTCATAAAAAGATGAAATACTGTCATTTGTGAAAACGTGGATAGATCTTGAGAGTACCATGCTAAGTCAAATAAATCAGAAGGAAAGGACAATAACCATATAATTTCACTCATATGTGTGTTATAAAACAGGAAGTGATACATGATCAAACAAAACAAACTCAGAGACACAGACAATAGTATGGTGGTTACTGAGGGGAAAAGGTGAGGATCAATGGGGTCAAATTCATGGTGACAAAAGAAACTAGACTTTGGGTGGTGAGCACACAACGCAATATACAGATGATGTAGTATAGAACTGTACACTTAAAATTTATATAATCTTGTTAACCAATGTCACCCACCCCCATAAACTTAATAAATGAAAAAGTCAAGTAATTGCCAAAAAAGTAATAATTTTGTAATATAACCTTAAAAAAAATAAAAGAAAGGAGACTAACTCAACACACACACACGCATACACACACATACACACACACACAGATAAGTTGTAGATGGGATGAGAACACATAAAATGTTCAAATTTCAGGTTCAGATGTATGGTGTCTGCAGTTCCAACTGAATGTATTATGCCATTTAGTAATTTTGGCAGAGACATTTACTGGTCATCAAATGTCCATGGACTCCCCCATTTTACATGGACTCCCTGTAGTAAGGTGGGATTTTGTGGCTGGGTGAGTAGAAATGATATCTCGTTTTTGAGTCAAAGCATTGAGGATATGATGTGTACCTTTCAGCTTTCTCTTCTGCTAAAGTTAATGCAAGACTGGGTAGTCAGACGCCCAGCTTCCAGGTGAAGGTTTCCAGATTCCCTGGGATTTTTAGCAACTGGATAGAAGAGACACAATAAAGCATATGTATGGGGAGCAAGAAATAAACTTTTGTTTGGTAAGTCATTGATTTCAGGGTTATTTTGTTACTGCAGCATAACCAGATCTTCTGCTGGCTAAAGACTATAGAATCGTATAAGTAACTATTTCTAGTAGCTAAATTGCATAGACTTTTGAATTCACATATCACCAACCAACCATTTAGTTCATCCTATACCTAGAATGGATAGGGAAGAATAAAGGAGAAACGACTGAATACACTCTCCATTGTAAACACTATGCCAAATGCTTTACATCAGCCATTTCTCTTTGGGCTCCCATAAAAAAGCAGTTAAATGATGACATTTCATCAATCATTTGTTAACTAAAAAGGAAAATGAAACCCAGAGAGAATAAAAAAACCTGCCTAATAATATATAGTAACTTTTCTGGAATTTTATGTATTTAGCTCTAAAATCTATGTTTTCTGCTTTATATCACTCAGGCTTCCCGCAAAGGCAAATTAGAGACCATTTAGGTATCTTTGGAGTCAGGGAATGGATGAATGATGATCTGCTCACACTTTTGTAAGCCCTCAAATCCATGATTCTGGTTTTAGTCCAGCAAGATGGTATTCAAATTGCCCCTCTGTGGGAGAATCTCACAATTCTAAATTTTTAAAGTGAGATTTCTATCACCTGATTAGGGATAATAGAGGTGTTTGAAGAAGGACCCTAAGAGACTCTGAAGTTCTTAGGAAAGTGACAGAAGTCGAGCCTGTATGTATTTACTTGCAAAGCCCACATACTCCACACCATATGTTATTATTGCTGACTTCAGGTAAACCTTTAGATTTTCTTGAAGCTCTTTCCTTTGTACCTATTCCAAATATGTCATCATTGTCTCTTTTTGTGTATTGGACAATGTTTAATATGTAAAGAAAATCAGGCATTAATCCCCCCATCTCAAAAATATGGAAATAATTCCATTTTTATATATGTAAAGCCCACCCACCAAACACATGTACACCCATACACTCACAAACCTATCCCCTCCTCTCTCTTTCACACACACACACACACACACACACACACACACACACGCACGCACGCACCAGATGCTGGGATGGGTCTCATGAGTTAACGCCTACACTAATTCAGACGTTGTATGTGGTTGATGATACAAAAACAGTCATTACAGTCTTTGCCTTCATGGAGGATACACGTGAGTGGAAAACTGTTATTCATTATCTTCCACTCAGTGGTTCTTGTCTTGAACCACTACCACTTTTTTTCAAGGAGAACTTCTCTCCATTTGTTCATCTTTGAGTATTGTTTCACTGCAGGGCTGTTTTTCTCCCCAGTTATCTCCCCTAAATGTGCACACGACCCATAGTGATTTAATTCCTTCCCATATATTCATCATTGTCCATGTGCCAAGTGCACTCAGAGCTCTCTTCTTATGGAACGCTTTGCTGGATGACAAGCTACCAATGGCTATTGCCGTAAACTGTCATCGTCATCCGTGCCTTAATTATGGTACTCTTTACACTCCGAGCCTCTCTTCATTATCTTCCACATGCCTGGAAAGTGCTGCAGCCAAAATCAAAATCCACATCTCCTTGACATGAAAGTCTGCCCTCTTCAAGAGCATGCTATCCTCCCTCTTCAGGAGGCCCCAAACTTAATGTCACCTGACACTCAACGCATTCTTCCAATATCACTCCATTATCCAGCCACTTTTCTTAACCAGAGAGCTGGTAGTCATTCACCTCCATGGCTCAGCAAGTCCTGCAGAATCATACTCCTTAACTGCTCTAAGTGTTGCCAGCTCCCCTCCGATCCCACAGGCATTGCCTCAGCGGATATTCCCACCAAGTCTCCTAAGCGCTGCATTGCCTTTAGTGTCTCTCACATTTGTTGTTGACATTGTTGCCTGAGAGATATTTCCTAAGCAAAGCCCTGAAATTGATGTGATAAAGGCCTAACCCTGGTCTGGCAGACCCAGGCCTTCTACCCTGAGCTACCCTCTGGCCAAGGGCCTTGAACAGCTTTCTCCAGGCACCATCTCTGCTGTCTCACTCAAGGGCCTTTGCATAGGTAGAGACTCACCCACCGCCTCTTCTTCCCCATTCATTTCTAATCACATTAGGACCCTTGGCTCAGGCATCGCTTCTGTCTTCCACCACCTACCACTTCCTTGGGGCACTGTTAGGGTCCTTGACCAAGTCACCTCATAGCCTCACAACAACCCAGTTAAAGCAGGCAAAGCAGCTATTATTTTTATGGCCGTGTTACAGATGTGGAAACTGAGGCCTGGGACATTTAAGAGCCACACACAAGAAACTGGTTGATATAAGAGCTAAATCTGTGGCCTTAGCTTCTAAATCCTGCGTTTTTCTAGGCAATTTCTTTCAGCTTAGAATTTAAAGGTGCTATGAACCTTCCCCCTTCTCTTTTCTTCAAGATGCTCTTCCTTCAAGATGTTTTCTTATCTGCATCTCTTTAACTGCTCTGGTAGACAGTATAGCTCTTTTTAACTTAGCATCCTCCATTCTCCTTTGTCTCCTGTGCAGAAAAAGTGGTGCAGTATAAGCAGGAAACCTTGTCCAGAATCTTCCAAACACTTGCTTGTGATTTTGAGAAAGTTACTTCATGTCTCTGAATTCAGTTCTCAAGTCTTCGGTGTGACTTAAGATACTGTAAGATACTGTAAGATGAGCTTAGAGGTCTTGTCTTGTCATATCTCAGCACTCTATACTGCCATTAAAAATAAACTAAGCCCTAGAAGAAATATTCTGGCCAATCCATTGTTTCACACCATGAAAATGTTGCTGATCTAAAAAGCATTTAAATGCTCAGTTTTATAAGTAACCTGACTCTCTTTAATAAATGCAGTTGGGATGCTGAGAATAGTGGGCTTGAATAGGACTCAACTTCCAATTGCTAAATAGGATGCAAATATAGTGACTAAAGGAGATATGGTGACTGGGGCAAGACCTGAAGTTAAATACTGTCTCTGCCTCAGATTAGCAGTGAGTATTGAGTACATTATCCACAC
>NW_011888941.1:1673242-1709577 GCF_000151845.1 Pteropus vampyrus
TCTCTTTAACTGCTCTGGTAGACAGTATAGCTCTTTTTAACTTAGCATCCTCCATTCTCCTTTGTCTCCTGTGCAGAAAAAGTGGTGCAGTATAAGCAGGAAACCTTGTCCAGAATCTTCCAAACACTTGCTTGTGATTTTGAGAAAGTTACTTCATGTCTCTGAATTCAGTTCTCAAGTCTTCGGTGTGACTTAAGATACTGTAAGATACTGTAAGATGAGCTTAGAGGTCTTGTCTTGTCATATCTCAGCACTCTATACTGCCATTAAAAATAAACTAAGCCCTAGAAGAAATATTCTGGCCAATCCATTGTTTCACACCATGAAAATGTTGCTGATCTAAAAAGCATTTAAATGCTCAGTTTTATAAGTAACCTGACTCTCTTTAATAAATGCAGTTGGGATGCTGAGAATAGTGGGCTTGAATAGGACTCAACTTCCAATTGCTAAATAGGATGCAAATATAGTGACTAAAGGAGATATGGTGACTGGGGCAAGACCTGAAGTTAAATACTGTCTCTGCCTCAGATTAGCAGTGAGTATTGAGTACATTATCCACACGTGGAGGAAAACAGCAGCTCCTCATCCTACTTCACAGGTCTGTGTCTGAGACAGTGGATATCCAAGCCTTTTGAAATGTTGTATGTTAATGTAAGATATCACTCCCATAACTGTTGATCTTTGATAAGTCATTTCCCCTTTTGGACCATAGCTCTCTACTATGAAATAAAAGAATTTTGCTACTCAGCTCTTTAATTCTTCTTAGAATTAGAATTAAATGATGATGATGATGATGATGATGATGATGATCACATAATACCAAATGATCACTATGTGCCAAGATCCGGGCAGCACACTTTAAAAGGACCATGGGTTGACCCTGTGATAGGATGACACCCAAGTGTAGTTTTAATTCTTAGAACACAGAATTCAGAGTAGCAAACATGGGCAATGATCAGAATAGAAGGCACACTTGATATTGCATCTACTCTGAATTTTCATTTGTTTGACCTTGCAAACATCTCTACTTACACCAGAGTAGTCAATATACAAAACAAAACAAAACAAAACCAAAACAAAACAAAACACATTGTTCTCTTTGACCGCCTGATGCTTCTATCTTTTCTCTTTTTGAAAGTCCTAGCTTTCTTCTGGAAATCTCTCAATGTCCAGGATTGTGATTTCCAGGTAACCTCTTCTCTTGAGCTCTACCTATCAAAGTTTCTTCAGCCAGAGGGAGTCTTGCTTTGTCAGTACACTCAGGGCATTTGCAGATTCATGCAGTTATAGCACCAGTGGGAGGCTACCACTTCGCTTTCATGTTTTTCTTTCCTTGTAAGACTGTGCTCTTCCCCAAGGCAGAGACTGTGCATTCCCTCAGCTAGGAAGGCCTCAGCACTTGTCACTTATTGGTATTATGTGAAAAGTTTTATGAAATGATGACTCAGATGTACAGTGAATGCTTTTCACTAGCTTTGCTTTTTCTATTTTTCTCCAATATACACTTTATAGTTTGACTCTCTACTCCCAACTCATTGCCTATAGCTGGAATAATGACTCTAAAAGGCTAACAAAAATAAATGCAAACCTTCAAGTTTGACTTATTTCTTATGCCTTGAATCCTAACTAACTATTTAAATATACATGTGGAAAATGCAAAAAAAAAAAAAAAAACATATTAACTTGATTTCCTCTACTAAAGAAAAATAAGATTAAAGATACAGGGTACTTGGAAGCAAATTGTCATGAGAGCCCAGCAAGAAAGGGTTGCGTTGTTTAGGCTACAGGAGCAATCTTCCTTGCCAACTATTAAACAGTGAATAAATTAAAAGAAATGGCAGTCAGCAAAGGGTTCCTCAAGAGCACATAGTACTCACAAAGCCATGGGGGGAGGCCAGGCTACATGAGATCATTAAGCCTTCGTGTTGGCAGAAGTAGAGTGCACATGGGCACAAATCTAGACTATAAGACTAGAAGAAAAGAAAGAGACCAGTGTACGATGAAACTTGAATTGAGAGATACAGAGTTTATATTTCAATATGAAGTGCTGATGGAGATTTTTGAGCTAGAAGTGGACTGTGGAGGGACCACAGAAGATGTACTTTGGGGTATTCACTCTGGCACAGCATACAGACATGTTTGGAGAAAGAAGAGTCAATTGTGGACAGAGAAGCTATTGTAATAGCTTATTTATATATATTGATTCTTCTAGAAATACCATTCAAGCGAGTATATTATTAGCTTCTGATGGAAAACACTGGTTCAGTATAGAAGAGCATTTTTAATCCACCACTTTAAATGTGGTTATAATATTGTGAATTGCAAAAGTGAACTTTGGGAGGAAGGGCCTATGAATGATGGCAACCAACATGGCAGCAAAGTCATAACTATACTTGAGTTTCCTCAAACACAGAGCCTAAGGCTTAAAAAGACTGGCTACCCAGTTTGACTATGGCTGACCATTTTACAACTGATTCTTTCTTTCTGGACACCTTGTCAGGCTTCCCATCTCATGACAAGGACTCTCAGTGTGCTCACCCCAGCTTTCTGCATGTAACCCGTCCTCTGCACACACCCGTTTTTATTTGGGAAGCAATCCAGAGCTCCCCATTCCACTTTCCTTTCTTTTCTCTCCAAGCTAAGATACTCTATAAAGTGTGTGAGACGACAGGGGGAAGTTCCTTTCTTCAAGAAGCAATATCTTAGAGGTGGGCTGTCAGAGACTCTGCAAGATCTGAAGTTTCAGAGACTGAATGAAAAACACTAGGCTAACAAAACGGAGCGCTGCAGAGGACGCTTCATCTGCTCCAGCCAAATCCCTTCTTTCTTTCCATCCTTTCTTTCCTAATAACAGCTGCCCTCTCATTCCCTGTTACTCTGCTGTGAAGAACAAAACCTCCCTCCGACTATCTGTTTTTCTTTTCTTCCCCAGAGTAGGTCTCATTACTGGTGATTAGCAGATGATTAAAACCAATTCAGCTTCCCCCAGTAGATATTTTCTCCCTGTTTGTGCCTAACGCGTCAGCCTTCAACGAACGTGCTCCTAAGCTTATTAACAGGCTCAGAGGATTAGCTGCTGCCAAGCTCGGTGGCTCCCATATTGTGATGCAGGGAGTGACATGGAACCATTTGCTGAGCGCAGACAGGACCTCTGGGACCAAACTATCTAAATCACAATTTTATTTTTCATGTAGAGCAAGATAAAAAAAAAATCCCAGCAATAATTACAAAAATCGAACGTTTGGACAAGTCTGAAAATATCCTTAAACTCACTGACAGAAAACAGGCTAAACCAGTCATGAGGGACATCAGCGTGTGTGTGTGCGTGTGTGTGTGTGTGTGTGTGTGTGTGTGTGTTCTTTTACATGAATGTAGAATCACCCAGTTTATCTATGTTTATACCTATCTATGAATACAGTGATATACCCATTTATACCACTATATTCACTTTGCTGAATACAGCGGGTAGATCTCTCTTTTAATGGAGACTTAAGAATTACTAACAGACTATCACAGACCATAACTGAGTTAATACTTTAAAAAGCATCTAATTCTCCAAAGTTGTGAAACTTGGATATTGGCAGATACATGCGAAAGAATTCTTGGTAATGGGTTTTGCTTCTTTTTCAAAACCACAACAATTTGTCATGTGGTCTTTAAAGTTTAGAAAGGATGTTTCCCTACATGCAAGGGTTTTCTTACGGTTATTACTAACTACATATTAATTGTAATAATGATCACAATAAGAATAGGGGTATATTTGTTAGTTGAGATCACAATTACTAGGTTAGGAACTATAAAGGCCTAGTTTTAGAAAGTTTTGAAAGGAGAAAAACCTCATGGTAAAAACTGTGGTAGATGATGCATTTAAAAGGGTGTTTTGGGGAAGCTGGCATTGTTTTATTATTACAAACGGTCCCTTATTCTCAGTTTTTAAGCTTTTCCCATTTATTTCTTTTTCACCTTTTCAATGCAGCTTAACTCTGAGCGTGCTGGAGCTTGAAATCTAGTTTCCGATTCATAATAGCAACAGGGTTTGCGGAAAATGTCAACAAATCCCCCATCACCAGAGAAAGTAAGAAATGTGAAAGGTAAGTCAGGTCAGTCTCCTCGGGCTGCATGATGGAGTACGTCTGTGAATGAGGAGAGGGAAGGAAAAATCCTAGCAAAACAGATACTACAACCGAACAGTGAAAACCAGCAATGCCGACAAAACAAAAGAAAACCTCACAAAACAATAGGGAAGTAATGAAGAATTAGAGGAAGATATTGTCAATCACCTAAAATGGCACAATCATATTTTATTTAATTTCCATCATTTAATATCCAAGGGAAAATGACAGACGAGGAGTTCTTACTGGTTCGATTTTACCAGCATTAAAAAAATTCCAGCAATATCCCTGACCTTGGTTGGCCCCAATAAGTAGGTAATTGCTATAGGATCAATTCCCTCGTCATTAAACAATAGGCCCCAAACAAATGCAATATGTGCAATCAAGTGACAGTTAAGCACAGCTGAAGGTAACACAATACAAAGAAAGCATGAAGAATGATAGTCACACAAGTGCTGTGATAAATACCAGGAAAACATTTATAACCAAGGACATATAATCATGTAACTGGAATAAGCAGGAAAAATTATGGTTTAATAAGCTTCCAAACATTTTATGACATGCTTATGAGGCATAACATATAGCAAGAAAGTATTGCCGTGATTAGACAAAGATAAATATTGTTTAATGAAATCCCTGTGCTTGGAAGTATTTCACTGGGTCTTGAGAGAATTTTCATGTTAGGAAAGAGACAAGTTCCAAAGTGGGGCATAGCCAGCCCCAAAGAACAAATAAAAGAAACTATCATGGGAAGGGAGAGCTCTTTCTGTGCCTTCCTCAGCCAGTTCTGTGCAGTCCAGGGCCAGTGTGACGTTTTGAACTGGGGTCCTTTCATGTACTGAATTAAACATCAAAAAGAGGATTGCCTGTTTTTCTTCCACAATTCTTCAGACAACCTCCACATCATGGTGGGCCATAACGCAGTGGATATCCTGATACTTAAGGAATCTGACGATTATTTCTGACTCCTGGATAGGTGGCGTTATTTTTTTCTTTCTAATTTGCCCTGTTTTTTTCAGTGTTATAGCAGAGAATTACATGATGCACGTGATAGCATCTGTCAGGAGAGAATGCATTCGACCTACTCCTTTTAATATTATTATCAGAATAACAATGGTGATTAATAACTGTGGACTTGGGTTTGAAAATTACTAGGGATATGACCTTGAACTTTAGTTACAACATCTGTAATAAGGGAAACATATTACCCATCTCATAGAATTAACAAGGATTAATAACACAATGAGGGTTAATCAGATAAAGTTCCTGAGGGTGTCAGCATACATATAGCATGGAGTCAAAGCACTCCAAGTGTTGGTCATGGTATTAGCAGTGTCAGCAAAAGGGACAAACTGTATCAAATACTTTCCGACGTGTGGATCCTACCTCGATGGGTAGGTACAAACAGAACTATTTGAGTTAATTAAGACACTTATAAGAAGTTTGAGAGATAGTTGCTACCTCTGATAAACCTGCATCTGACAGGAGTAGAAGACGGAACTACAGTGAAGCAGAAAGATAAAAGTTTAAGGGATGGGAAACACATTAAAAGATCAATAACAATCCAGGGCAGCATTGTAAAGTGATAAGTGAGGGTAGGAGATAATAAATGCTATCAGGGAGGAGAGGGATCGTTAAGGACTTGGGCTGCCAGGGAAACCTGGTACTAGAAATTGGGCTTGAAGCAAGACGAGAGGCGGAAAGAACATGGTGGAGAGCCTTCCACGGTGGGCCCATCCAGGCACCCCTTGTCTCAGTATCTAGAGGATTCTGTCCAGACAGTAATCCCCTGGGTACTTCCAGAGTAGAGGACTAGTATGCTATTATGTGTGAATGAATATTCGACTGGCGGGAGGGTTATTACTATTATTATTATTAATGATAATACTACTTGAAACCGCAGCCAATTTAACCCAACCATTTGGAAGAGCTACATTGCTCTATTATCCAATTGATAATTTCAGGGTTTTATTCATAGGCACAATCATAAGAAAAACAAGGAGAAGACCGTCTCTCAGTTGTGTACATATGCATAGACGTTGCCTTTTGAGAACATAATTGGGGATGGGAGTTACAAAGAAAAGATCATTAAGAGTTACAAAGAAAGAAAGAAAAAAATACCCCATTGCCTTCCTGTGCCATGTGCCAAGCCCTTGGAGGCCTGCTGGATTTCATCTGAGCTGGAGGCAGTGCCTAACCAGCCAGGGCAGGAACAGGGAGGGAGGCCTCAGAGGCAGCAGGCATCAGGGCAAGGAAATAAAAGGGACATAAGGACAGAGGAAAGTGCTGGACTGAGAGAAAGCCACAAGGGAATTTTCTTCCGTTTAAACATTAGGCAAAAATAGCAAACATAGCTGCTGACAAAGACGCCCTCTATTCCTCTACCCATCCAATAAACAAAATGCCTTCAGCTAGTCAGGATCGCTGGTAATCTACAAATTAGTAGCGAAGACCTATAGTGATGTGTGGGTTATCGACTCAGTCAATTCCTTCCACAAGTCTAAAACCGAGCAGAGGTGAAACTGGGAAGGGGGTGCAGTTTGGGTGGACATGGTAGGCCCTTCACCACTCATTCTGGAAACAAACTGTGAGGGGAGGGAGGGTATTAGACTGTCTGCAAAAGCAAAGACATATCTATTCTGCATTGCTACTCAGAAATAGAGTATCAATTTAGCAAAGGATTTCCACTGAGAAACAAACAAGTTGGTGGGTTTAACTAAACATAAAGGACAATTAGAAATATCAAAGGTTAAAACAGATTAGTAATTTTAAAAATATAAGTAGATATTCCTAAGAACTTTCTAAGAAGTAGGATAAGTAGCCATTCAAGTTTAAGTTGTGTTGATAGATAAGATGGATAAAGAGCTGATCTGCATATCTTTTGAGCCTATCTATCTATCTATCTATCTATCTATCTATCTATCTATCTATCATCTATCTACGTATTTATGTTTCTAGTTTTTCTTATAATACTAGCCCTAAGCTTTTAAAGGTAGAATCTATTACACCTTAAATTTTCTTACAGAATCTACTTTAGTGCAGTGGAATGAGTATGTTTTGAATGAATACACAATTAAAAACTTTCCTTCGTAAAGAAATGATGACACAAATTCATGATTAGCACAGATAGTTAAAAATGATACAGTAGTGATGCCACATCCTCTCTTAACCATTTTCAGTAGCTTTTTGTTCTTATTCCATTTTGTCATTGGGAGGCATGAATGTCAGGTAATGTAACTGAGGTCTCCAGGCTAAGGAAGCATTATAGTGTCAACTTCTGCTTAGAAATAATAATAGCTAACACCTATATGCCAGTTTCTGTTCCAAGTGTTTTCTGAAGATTAACACATTTAAACCTCATACCAATCTCACGAAGTAGTGCTGTTATAATTTTTGTTTTATACATAAGGAATCTGCACAGATAAGTAACTAGTCTCAGGTCCCCATGTATTCAGTAAGATGCTGGAAGTCGAAAACAGGCGTTCCAGCTTTAGAGCCTGTACGCTTAGGTTTTTCTGCCTCTGAGCATCTCTCTCTTCTTTGTGCTTTATACAATTTCTTGGAAGTCTCTTTTGGTTAGCAGTGTTAAGAAGTAATCAATCCTATGTTTTGATAGTGGTAGACGATTATAACAAAACACCGAAAACCTGTCCAAATACTTGTTCTACATCATCTTACCGCAAGATGCAGAATGTTTGTTCTAACTAAGTAATCATTATATTTAAAAATATATTGCAAGTCTGGACAGACTCCCTTAAGTAAAGGGGTAGGCTTATCGGATAGTTTTATCCTTTGGTACCCCTCACACCAATGAAAGGTATGAGCAATTTCATTCTGGCAAAGTCCAACTAGGGTTTCTGTAAAAATATAAGGTTGTTTGGTCAGGTAGTTTTAAATTATTTTTATAATGATTACTACAAAATAATATAAGAAGACTATATACTAAAATAATGCTTTAGAGAAGTTTAAGATGTTTAAAAGTTTAAAAAAGATTTAAGATGTTTTGAGATGTTTAAGGAGTTTAAGAGTTGAAATAAAAAAGGAGAGAGAGGGGAAAGGAAGGAGAAATAAAGAAAGAAATTAAGAAAGAAAAAAGGAAGGAAGGAAGGGAGGAAGGAAGGAAGGAAGGAAGGAAGGAAGGAAGGAAGTAAGGAAGAAGGAAGGAAGGAAGGAAAAGTATAAAACCTACTTTAAAAGGCACAGAAGATGTGGTTCTTTCAGGCACCCAAAACAAATTGATTGTTATATTTTTAAAGTAAATTTGGCTCTAGGTCTCTAAAATCTAAGGCAAAAGGGAAAATATATAGTGAAATAATTGTATTATTATATTTAATTAATATTACACATTTTATTTTTGTATATCATATACATTATGTTTAGAAGTACTTGTATCTTCAATTCATAATCTATTAACAGAGCTAAATATACCTGAACATAGATATTCACATTCCACTTGAGTAAGTCTCTGTTTTTGTATGACAAATACAATGTAAGTCAGTCTCTGGAGGTTTCTGAATTGAATTATCTCATTGCTGATACCTTGTTATTAAAGACATCTTAGATTAAGATAAAATACCACTTGATGCTGAAAGGTAAGCTGATCAACTAATTACCTGACAAGTTTCAAAAAAGATTCCTTGAAAACAAATAGAAGGAACACTTTTGAAACTGAAATATAATTATAAAGTAATGAAGATTATGTAGCACTTAGATCCTTGAGTATTGACATTGAGCAATCAAACACGTGCCTGAGGAACGGTGTGAATTTCCCAGGCGAAATGCTTTCACACGGCTTTTCAGTATGTCTTGTGTAGGTGGCAGTGCAGACAGGCTTATGCTGTCTGCGGAACCCATGGCATTGGGCATGCTATGCTTGCACACCGCGAACACTATCAGAGCAGCACTTGAAACGTACTCAGCTGGTGATTGTCCAATTGACTGATATCCATGAAGCAGGAGTTGGGAAGCCCTCCCATTCTCCACGTGTGAGGGGCAATGTTCTTCTTCTGAGAAGCTAATCTTATGCAGGTCAATTAATCTCTCTACACTTCAGTTTCTACTTCAGTTTTTAATTTGAAAATAAGAAAGGCCATTTCTATTTCATTTTTTCATTCATTGAACTAATATTGTCGAGGGAACTAACAGACACAAAGAAGTTCTTGCCCTTACTCTAGTATAGGAATGGATATTAAACAAGTAAGGACTTAATGTGTCCAATGACTGTTACGGATCCAAATAGAGGAAGGTCGTAGGGACCTCAAATGCTGGGACAATGGTTGCTATTATATGAAGAGTCCTTAGGGAAGACCTTACACAGAAGGGATTATTTGAACAGAGATAAGGGCATATAGATATCTAGAGGAACATTGTTCCATTCAGATAAACAGTAAGTACAAAAGCCCTGAGGTAGGTGCTTCCTTAGCATGTTGGGGGAGTAATGAGGAGGCCACTGTGTCCAGGAAAAATTGAATGAGAGGAAGCCCAGTAGAAATGACCCTGGAGAATTGAAAAGAGACCAGATCATGTAGTTAAAAGGAAACTGGTAAGGACCTCCCATTGCAGTATAACAGAGTAGCCCGTAATTCCCAGGTCCTCCTTCTTACAACTAAAACACTGGACGTGACACACCAAACAAGCACAGAAGACTCTAAAATGTGAAAGGAAGAAGATGGACTATTCTGGGACCTTCGAACATGGTGAATAGAATGGTGAGTTTCCTGGGTTTCTTTTTTGCTCTCATATATCCTGTGAAGACCTTGCAAGAGCCTCCATCGAGAACAGCTAACAGGCACAGACAGAAAAAATAAATAAATAAAAAATAAAACAAAAACTTCAAGAAAAGCCTGTCCTCTTAACCAAAAAACAGAAAATATTTAAATGGACAAGAAAAATAGACCCAAATAAATACTGTTTATAAGAAATTCTCCTGAAATTCAATGGCATAGAAACATTGAAAGTGAAAGAAAAGGGAAAAAATGTACCAAATAAACATTAATTCCAGAAAAATCAGGAGTGACTATAGTATATCGAATAAAATATATAGAAGAACAAAGAAAATTATTAGAAACCAAGAGAACATTACATTATGATAAAAAATCAGTCATAAATTCAAAATACATAGAAGAAACAAACTACCTTCTGAAAACTGCAAAATACCAAAACCCTACCATAATGAAATAGATAACCTGTATATGTCTATAATTATTAAAGAAATCATATCTTTAATTAAAAAAATCTTCTGTAAAAGAAACCTCCAGGACTACATAATATCATTGGAGAATTTTACTAAACATTAAAAAAGTTAATACCAATGTTATACAATTTCTTCCAGAAAATAGAAAAGGGGATATTTTTCAATTCATATTTTTAGGCAATAATTATCCTGCTACCCAAATTAAATGAAGATAGTAAAAAAATGAAAAAAGAAAAAATACTACAGATGAATATCTCTCATATTTAGATGTACAAATCTTTAACAAAATTTTAGCATATCAAATCTAGCAATGTATAATAAGAATTATAAAATATGACTAAATGAGATTGATTCCAGGTATGTGATCAATCACTAAATCAAGACTGGTTGTTCAACATGTGGAAATCAATGTAATCCATAATATAAATAGATGACAGAAGGAAAATTATATAATCATATCAACTGATGTGCAAGAGCATTTGAAAAAAATCCAGCACAGATTCATAAACAAACAAAACCACAAAAGCTCTCAGTAAAGAGAAACAGAAGACACTTCCTCAACTTGATAATGATCATCTACCAAAAACCTCTATATCTAACATTATAATTAATAGTGAAAAGATTTTCCCCTAAAATTGGAAACCATGGAAAGACACAAACTCTAACTACTCATATTCAATATCTAGAAGTTCTAGCAATTGCAATGAGACAAGAAAAAGGAACAAAAGTCATACGTATTAGGAAGATTTAAAATTGTCCCTATTTGAAGATAATTGTCTACATAAAAAATCAGAAGAAATCAAAAAAAGAAGCTGCCTAAAACAAAAACAAAACAAAGCAAAACAAAAAACCTTCCATAACTAATCACTGACTTCAGTGATATCTCTGTGGATAAGACTAGCACACAAAATTTAATCACTTTTCTATAAACAATGAATGTGTAGAAAGCAAAATTAAAAACATAATCACATTTACAAATACAGATAATTAAATGCTAGGTATAAACTTAAAAAACATGTTTAAGATCTGTACACTAAAAATACAAAATGTTGAGAAAGGAATCAAAAAACACATTAAAAGATGTTCCACATCATTAGTCATTAGGGAAATGAAAATTAAAACTGCAATGGGACATCAGAATGGCTAAAATAAAAATGTAGTGACAACACCAAATGCTGGTGAAGTCAAAGAGAAATTGAATCACTCATATATTCCTGATGGCAATGCACAATAGTACAGCCACTCTGGAACAGAGTTTGGAAAGTTTCTTACAAAAGTAAGTATGCAACTATCCCAAGACCCGGCAATTGCACTCTTATGTATTCATCCCAAATAAATGAACACTTATGTTCACACAAAAATCTGTATATGAATATGGATATCAGCTTTATTCATTATAGTCTCAAACTGAAAATAACCCAGATTCGATGGGTAAATTATAAGTAAGTTGTGCTACATCCATATCAATAAAATTTTGAATTAACTACTGCTTCATGCAAAAACTTGGAGGAATATCCAGGGAATTATAATACTAAATGAAAAAAATCCCAAATGGCTACATACTGAATAATTTCATTTTTACATCATTTATTTAAATGGCAAAAATTATAAAAATGAGGAAGAGATTGCTGACTGGCAGGGATTAGTAAAAGAGGGAATTGGGAGAGACAGTTACGTGTGGCTACAAAAGGCCAACACAAGGGATTCTTGTGGTGATGGAAATGTACTGTATTGATGCTGTAGTTTTTGCAAAATTACTATTGAAAGAAACTGGGTAAAAGGTACAGGACATCTCTATTATTTCTTAAAATTGCATGTGAATCTACAATGATATCAGTGTGAAAATCTCAATTAAAAAATGAAAATGGACAATCTTTATTCTTTGTACAATGGAATGTTGCTCACTGCTATTCCACTAAGGAGAGAAGTGGCATATTCTGACTTAGATTTTAAAACAATCACTTTGGTTTCTGCACAGGGCAATTGTGGAAGTAAGAAGTCTAAGAAAGAAGGTGTAGCAAAAATCCAAGGAACAGGTGAGGTTGGCTTAAACCAGTGATGTAGTAGTAGATGTAGACGAATTGTTCAGATTCTAGATCTTTGAAGAGAAGACTGCCAACAATGGCCAATGGTTTAGATTTGGGATGCTAGCCTCCCATATTTCTGGCTCAAGGCTCACATCTAATCACCTCTCCATGTACATTCTCTTTTAATTTCACCTAGTGCATCTAACTTGTGCACCTTGACATTGAACATTTGAAGTTCTCTCTATGCTTTTTTCTTCTGACTAATCTCTACCCTTTAAGTGTCAGACGCACGTAAGTTTTTAGGGGGGATGTCTATTCAACAATTTAGTATTTATGAGGACATCTTAGAATTGTTTTGCCCAGGCACTAACATGAGAAATGGGTCAAAGTTTCTGATTTAGATAGGGAAGGATAACAGTAGTTAATAATAGTATAATGCTTTGTTTTCATGGAGTCTTTCCTATGTTCCAGACACTGTGCTAATTAGACTTTACATATTTACTTAAAACATATCATTCAATTCTCAAAATAGAAAGAATGACATAAGTAAATTTTTCCAGTTAAGAAATCAAAATAGGTAACAGCGATGTTTTGAGTGTTAACCTCCTTTTCTAATAAAAAAAAACTAAAAAACGCAAGTTCAATGGGGGGGCAATTCTTGTGTTTCAAGAATTTACCAGATTTGATTGCCAAATGTCACACAAAAGCAAAGGAATTTGAGAGGATGAGATGTAGCAGGTAAAGTGCTTCATATGTATTATTGCATTCAATCTTTAAAAGAAATTTAGAAAATATAGAAAGAAATCTAACTATGGACGGTGAATACACAATGCAATATGTATATAATTCAATAGTAAGGCATATATATAATTGTACACCTGAAACTGACTGGATTTCATTAACCAATGTCACCATGATAAAAATAAATTAAAAAAAATTAAAAACAAATAAAACAAATTTATAAAGTGAGTACTACTACTTCGACTTTACAGAGAGGTGAACTGAGTCCTAGACAAGCTAAATAATTCTCCTAAGGTGACAAAGCTAATAAGTGATAGAGCGAGCAGCAGGACCTCATTAACTCCTAAGCCAGTGGGCTTGATGACCAGCATATCTCAGCCTACTGCATCAGCCTCACCACGGCCTCTCTCCCCATTCTCTATGCCTTAGGATGGAGTTCTTTCTTCTTAGGTGTGTCTTTTCATTCATTCATTCATTCATTTATTTATTTTTGCATTGTTTATGTCAGTGTCTACTTGCAACAACCTTCCTTTTAGCCCTTTAATATTTGATTCATCCTTGTGAGCGATCTGGTATAGATTCTTCCTTATGCACATTCTCATGTAGGTAGCTAGATCACTAACTAGCTCTACACTTAGTGATCTTTACTTGGATGAATAGCAACTTTTGAAAACTGATTGAACACCAATATTTATGCATTTTCTATTACAACATATTGTTATCTACTTCAACACAAGCCCTCAAAAACCTCTGTAGTCTTCAAGGACATGTTGGTAAACAAATCTTTGCTTGTTTGCACTGGTCCAGAAGACTATCTGGAAATTTCCAAGTGAGGAAATGAGGCACTTGCCTCTCTTTGATGACATCTCATCCTCTCAAATTCCTTTGCTTTTGTGTGACATTTGTCAATCAAATCTGGTTTGTCTCCACTGCAGCTTATGAAGATTCGTCTTTGTACTCAAATAACACTAACAGGCAAAGGACAATTAAGACTTTGTTGATGTTGACATGTGTATCTTTCAGATCTCAACCATACAAACAAAAGAACCAAAGAAAAACTGTTTTACTTCTTTAGAAACAGTTAAGTTTAGTGCACTCAGTATCTCCCTCTCTCTCCATAGATACGCATTTGCTCATTTAATGGGCTAAGGTTCAGATTATAAACTCAGTTAGGTACCTTCCAACCACTGTTAACCCTGCAAGCTGCAGAGGTTTCATAGATGACCAGCACCTTTTCAGAAAGTCTTTTATCATAGCCAGCGGGAGCCTGGGTATACAGTAATTTGGTTTAATCTATCAAATACATCCCCCTTTAAAAATTTTTCCTGAAGAAAATAAGCAGCAAACTTTACTCAAGGGAAGATATCACGATAGATGGAGGACCACTGCAACTGTTTTTTTTTTTGTTTGTTTGTTTGTTTGTTTTTTGTAAAGGAGAGATTGTATCTACCTCTAACTACAATAAGGAGAAGTCCAAATTTACAGCCTAGTAGCAGGGTGTGTGTGTGTCAGGGGGCAGTGGGGCCTGGCCAGTGGATGGAAATTTTCCAAGAAGAAACATCAAGGGGATAAGGGAGATTCTGGCTAGGCCAGATGATGGAGGATGAGAAATCAGATCAAATATCAAGGGTGATCAGACAGTAAAGACAGGAGATTCTGGTAAATGGACTAAGCAGTATTTTTGCTAAAGTTAGACAATGCACAGCCCCCAAATCAGGACCCTACTTGAGAAGAGAATTCAGAAGAACTTAAAGAGAGTTGGGCCAAGGAGAATGTCCTTATCACACTTAATCAAAAAGAATCGTAGAGAGAAGCATTCTGGGGCTCTCCCGGACTGCTGCATTCTAGCCAGTGTATCTGGAGAGGATTTCTTTATCCACATCTGCAGGATCTGTGAATTGAAGCCAACCCCTCGCGCAAAGGGAGACCAAGTATTTTCATGCACGTGTACGTTTGCCCAAGCTGTGAAATCTGTCTGCGTACCACTGAGTACCTTTCAGGGGGAAACATGTCTACGGAAAATACGTGAACAAAATCTTGTTTTCCTCCTAACAGCCTGTGATCATTTCCTCAGCTGGTGTGCCTCTGAGCGTGAATGACGCGGGAGACAAATGGTTCTCTTCAATGGCTATTTCATGTGAGAACAATTCCATCCTCAAACTTCCTGCTGATATTATGTGCTATTGTCACATCATCTGCCAAGCCATTCACCTCTTTCACAAAGTGAATGTCTTCAAAGAGCCTTTAGAAATGACTAAGTTCCAGGATTGGCAGCTTTAGATAACTAAAGCACAGGTAAATGATGTCTGCGATGTGCTAACTTATCCACACACTAGTCACATGCCTAAAATAAAATGAGAAGACAAATACAGCATGTTTTCATGCTCAAGAACAATGAATATTGTAAAAGAGTATTGTTTCAGGAAAGCTGCAGATCTAGTTTGGCCACAGACAGCAAGATGTAGGAAAGAATCTTCTAGACCAGAGACTTACATAATAATTGTTCTTGGTATTATAGTAATATTCACCCAGATTTTCTTTTTCCTTTTGCTTAAAATTACAACATTGGTTTATGGTAGCAAAACTATTTGTTGAGAATAGATAAATCCATACTAGTCAGAGAAAACTAGGAAGGCTTTAACATTTAAGACTAGAAATGTACAATAACACATGAATGCTGTCTGTGACATTTTTGTACGTAAACTTTTAATTCCTCTCTGTGGATTATGTGACCGATATCAGGTCATTAACATTTAACTGCTTTTTTAAAAAAAATTACTTTTTATTTAATGAATTTAAATCTTTTTTTTTTTTTTTACCCCTGGCCATGATGTGATATTCTAGGGTGTATTTATAAACAACTTGGGCTCAGTTTACTTCCCTCGGCAGAAGAATTACACCCATAATTGATGAAGGGCTTCACGTGAGAGTGGAATAAGCCATGTCCTCAAAATGAAAATTATTTGTTCAAACTATTGAGAGAATAATGGTGATTTTTCTAGAATTTGAACTTATGTTCTCAATCAAACACTGATTTCTCCTCCTAGGCAGAAGGAGGTAGTTTTGTGCAAGGAACAGTTTTTGAGATCTTTATTTTGCAGCCTGGGAAAGTCCAGCATTGCTTTAACTCACTGTCATCTTTGCTTTTTCTCATGCTCATTCAGTTCCTGTTCAGGACGAAGGTCAGGCTCACTTCTGTGTGTAAGGTTGCATGTTGGGGCGGGGGAGTTTGCAATCTGCCCCCTGACTGTTCTGATTTCAAGAGCTATTGTTTTAGTGGATAGTGGTAATGCAAACAATGCATTCAGTCATCTGGCAGAGAAGAGTCAAGAATTTATATTACTAAAGGAGCAGAGAATAGCTCACAAAAAATCAGTCATCTAACCAACATTTAGCACTGTTACTTTTTTATTTTTTTAATGATGGCTACCTGGTGAAAAATATTGGTGATAACATATCACATAATAAGTGTAATCTTTAAATGCTCTCTGATATTTCTCTCGGGCTTAAAACAGATTGCTTTTCTTAGAGAATGTCTGAAAAGGTTGAAGGCTCTCTCAGGAAAAATACTTACAGATGCAGATTATGTTAAAAAAAAAATAAGCACATAACCTGGACTGAAGATGATTATGGCAGCTATTGTTAAAAACTGGATTGATACCCTTTCTAACCGAATTCCACAGTTATATTTTAAAAATGTAATCTGAGTATCTTAGTTTTAAACAAGCATGATCAAAAATGGATTTCAGATAAAGAATCAAATGTAAAAATTTAAAGCCACATCATCAGTATCATCAGCACTGAAACTAAAAAAAAAATTAATTAATTTTAGAACCAGCAAGGGGTTCCTAAGTATTAAAGTGATGACAGAAATAAGAAAATTGTTGTTGTATTTGATTAAAAAAATAAAAATTTCTTTATACCAAAACATTTCATAGGCAAATGTAAGTGACAAATTAAAATTTGGGCCATATTCATGACATGTAGAAATAAAGACTAAACTTTGTGTAAATCAATTAAAAAGTCACTAATACTTGAGAGAGAAGTATATAGACCAGTAATTCTGTTCATTCTTTTCTTGATCTAAGTAACGTCATTTGGTCTAATGCATACTCAATATCTTACTGGCTTTAAACACACATTTCCCAAAACAAGCTGCTCCTTCTTCCTCACTCTTAAACATCTCAGCACCAGGGTGCTAGTGCTGGGTTTTCCTCAACAGACAGAAATAAAAGTCAGAAATGTCACTCAGACACGTGAACACACATTAATTTGTTCCATGTCACATTTTCGCAAGTGATTTTCTAAGTGTTTCAGCTTCACAAATAATCTCATTTTATTTTATTTTTTTTAAGAAGGTTTTTTACACATATGTTGTCAGGATTACTCATACTGACTAGTGGAATGCCATGTTTCCCTCATAAATTTATACCAACTGTGAAATAGTTGCCTTTGGCCAAAGAATCTCCATCCTTTCCTCTGGAAATATGCAGAGCCCCCTTCCTGGTGCTATTGAGCTTCTCAGTAAGTTCCCTGTCTTTCCAAACCCTTCCATCGTACATAACTTAGCAGGCACCAGAAAAAAGACACAGATGCATTTATTTCACATCAAATAATATTACATGCCATTCTCTGTAGAAGGCAGCCTTGACTCATCTTGAGATTGCTTGCTTCCATTTACTGGCAGCTTCCTCCAGATAGCATTGCTATTATTCACCCCATTTTCACCATTATTTTCCTTCCTGTGTCTGCCGGGGATCTGTTTCTAGCCTTTACCCTCTCTACTTCCAGGAAGCCAACTTGATTTCAATTCTCTCTACGAAGTCATTGGAAATTGCTCACTCATAGCAGCAGCTGGGGGCACAGAGCAACACAAGGAATCAGCCAAGAATATATGAGCACATTATCACTGATACCAGCATGTGAGTACATCCCCTGGCTAAGTGGTTTGCAAGAGCCTACTTAAAATGATTACTTAAAAGATATAAACTACAAGATTTAGCTACTGCACACTCAGCTTTCTAAAATAATAATTATTATTTTGTATACATAAAAGAATGGAGAAAGAGTATTCTCCTCCTGAGAACAGTAGAGTAAAATTTTCCTGTTAAGTCTTGAGCTTAAATGACTATAACATTTATTTGCATGCTTGCACTAAGAAGCTGAATATATAATACTTAAACAGTGGCCTCACTATAACACAGGTCAGGCTCAATACAGCCAGTTTCTACCATTTAGGTTTAACTACTCTTTCCCAAGACATATCTGGCGTGTAAAGTAGTGGATTCCGACACATGATCTATCCACACAGGTTCCTAGATTTTAAACCCACAGCTGGGGGTTAAGAGCGTGGAAACCTGGAGCCAATTCATCTAAGTGTATAAGCCGGTTCTACCGTTTACCAACTATGTCACTGTGAGCAAGTTGTTACTCCACAGTGTCCCTCCATTACCTCATCTTTAAAATGAAGACCATGATATTACCTACGTCATATGATTGTTTCAAGGATTAAATGAGAGAACACATAAACAAGCATTGAGAACAGTGTCTGGTATACAGTAAAGTCTCCCATCATAACTGTCATGTCTTTGTTGTCATCACTATCACCATCATTTCCCTTTTCCTATTGGCTGACATTAGACTCTTCTCCTTAATGAGCTTTGTAAAATGGTGAAGGAGAAACTCTGAAACCCTGGCCCTTTTCCGTGGGTTGCTAATGGGCAAACGTCCAAACTCAACAGCAAGTGCCAGCTTTATAGACACTGTGGGAATGTCCCAGTTTTAACTAAGGGTCCAGTAGTTCCCCTTATCACTTTCAGAGGTTTCAGTTTCCCACGGCCAACCACAGTCCAAAAATATTAAATGGAAAATTCCAGCAATAAGCAGTTCATAAATTTTAAACTATATGTCATTCTGAGTAGCGTAATGAAGTCTCACATCATCCCACTCCATCCCGCCCAGGATGTGGATCATCCCTTTGTCCAGCGTCTCCACACTGTGAATGCTCCCTGCCTGTTGGTCACTCAATAGCCTTGGTTTCCAGATCGACTGTCTCAGTAGTGCGGTGTTTGTGTTTAAGTCAACCTTATTTTACTTACTAATGTCCCCAAAGTGCAAGAACAGTGATGCTGTCAATTTGGATACGACAAGAGAAGCCATTAGGCATTTCCTTAAAGTGAAAAGGTGAGTACAGTACAAGGAGGTATTTGAGAGAGACCACATTCGCGTAACTTTTTCTTATAGTATATCATTATTATTGTTCTATTTTATTGTTAGTTATTGGTGTTAATCTCTTACTGTGCTTAATTTATAAGTTAAACATTATCATAAGTTTTGTATATATAGGAAAAAACAGTATCTGTAGGGCTCGGTACTGTCTGCAGTTTCACGCATCCACTGGGGGTCTTGGACGGTATCCTCCATGGATGCAGGGGGACACTGCCCTGTTCCTCTGTATGGCTGACAATGCTGTCTGCTGGTACTGCTGCCTTGCTCAGCAGCCAGGCCGTGCTCCTGAGGGGATTCAAGTGCTAGGGGGCAGTTTTGCTTTCTATGCTATTTAAAAAAATGAATAAGCAACGTGTTTAAGTAATTTCTCTGAGGAAGCCTGTAGAATAATAGTCATGATTGCTATAACTATAGAGGTATATTTGCTGTGTACTTTCTCCATTCTAGGCACTTTCCTGAATGCTTTACATAAATTTTCTTAAATAATCCTTGTAACAAGTCTATAAGACAGATATTATTATTGCTGACATTTTATGGGTGAGGAAACTAAGGAAAGTTAGATAAGTTACTCGAGGACAAATAGCTATTAATTAAATGTCAGAACCAGGGAAAAAACACACAGATCACTCTCAAATCAGGATGTGACTACAATGCCGTATGCGAAACCCAGTCTGTATGATGGCATTCTAAGTTTTACAGAGTCTTTACCCTCTGCAGTTTTCCAGGAACACTAGTTAGGAAGACACTTATACCTGAGACGGTTTGGTGACTGACATTATTTTCTCTTTCTCAGGATGATCCTAGATTTGTGGAAGTTCTGAACACACATAATTTCAGTTATACCCAGCCCTGCCAAAATGCCCTATAAAGTGGCTGTACTGTATTAGAATTCTGTTAGTCACGTCCGAGTGTCTCGTATCTCTACAACTTCACCAACACTTGATGTTGTCGGAGTTAGTTATTATTTGTTTTGCTAATACCTCAATATCCCTTTCTTTTATATCAAATCTATTCTACTTCTTTTAACCAGTATGTGTCCTTCTTTTGCTACTGGGTTACTGCTCTCATCCTCAAATCTTGTCTTCCTCTTTATAATAATAGCACGCATAATTAGAACTAATATTTCCTGAAAAATAGGAAAACAAGCTAAGCTCCAAATGCTTATAATCCTGTAAGAATCTTAGGGTTTTATTTATCATGTGCTTTAGGTGTTTTACTCATTAGATGACAAACTCTGAATGGACAGATAATAATAAACAAACAAACAAACAAAAAAACTAGAGAAAATTTGTCTCCATCACTGTCCTAGAGACGTTTAATGAAATCCTGTAATGCCTTGGAGGCAGTTAGAATAAAATCATGTTTGAGTCACCTATTCCCCTTTCTCTTTATTTCCATGGACCTCACACAGTGACCATTCTGGAGAAAACAAATAGAATTTGGTGACTGATTGGATCAGGGAGTGACTTCTCACATCTCAGGTCTTTAGAACAATTGATTTCTTCACTATTCATTGTGTAATTAAACACGTACCACCTTAGGGAGACTATGCAACTAGGCAGAGTCTGATGCTTTGAAGTCATGCTTTCTGTAAGTGTTGGTCACGATCCTTCCACCCTCACCTGGTCAGCACTTCCTTACATCGTACTCTTGTGGGCATTACCCAATAATGGGTAAAAGTACTGCCTTTGAAATAAAATATACTTAAGTGTTAGATATTAGATCCATCTCTTCCTAATTGTCAAGTTTCTTGATCTAGTTAGGCTTCAGTCTCCTTTTCAAATTCAATCAAATAATATCTACTTTATAGGGATGCTCTACTGTTTGGAATGAAACCATTCTTATAAAAGGGTATCTAGCACATTAGGCACTTCATACTTAAATATATTACTCAATACATTATAATCATAATGATTCTTTTTCTGTAAAACAAATAATTCAAATCTCCATGATTTTCCAATGTCTCTCTCTGAGTAATAGATGGTCTTCCTATTGTACAGAGAAAAAACAGATTTTGTGAAGAAATTTTCAAAAATTTTATTTACCTAACTTACAAAATTACTTGTATTCACACAAATCTTTCATCTCTCTGTCCCTCTTTTTGCCACGTAGAAGACTGGAGCAGTTTTTTAAGAACCGGATCTCAGAATCCCTTCCTTGCTGTGTCCCCAGAAATCTATGTATATTATTTATATTTGTTATTCTTCCTCTCTTCTTCTCATTATCATTTAAACGAATGCAGTATCTTTCCTGTCTTAAAGAAGTCTCAATTCGACCCTATTTTCCCTTTCTTTCTTTTTCAAAGTCTAACATTTTGAAAGAGTTACCTACTCTTTATTCTCTACTTTCTTACTTCTCACCTGTGCCTTACCCCACTACCATCAACCATGTCCCGTCTTCGCTGTCTTGAAACTGCTCTCACACCATTCACTGAAGACTGTGGCTCAAGGAAGTAGCCATAATTGAATAGCAAAAACCGTGAAGCCAGAGACTTGGCAATGAATTCTGTCTCCAACATTTGCTAGCTCTGTAATCTTGGGAGACTTACTTAAATTCTCTAGGCTTTAGTGTCCTGATCTATAAAACAAGAAAAAAATTACCTTATAGGTTTGTTCTGAAGAGTACTGAGTTAATATGTGTGAAATACTTAGAACAGGAGTCAGGAAACCTAAGCCAGCCTATTGTCTGTTTTTGTAAATAAAATTTTATTGGAACACAGTGGCCCTCACTCCTTTGTGTGTTGTTAATGACTGCTTTTGCACTTTAAGGACTAAGCTGGAGTACTTGTGACAGAGACCATATAGCTCACAAAGCCTAAAATACTTATTATTTGGCCTTTTATGGAAAAGTCTGCTAAACCCTGGCTTAGGACATGTCTGATACATAATAAGTACTGAGAAATATTAGATAATAGTATATAACTCAAAGGTTGGTGACACTTGCTCCTTCTGGCCAGATCTCTTATCTTCACAACACCATGATCTTTTGACTTTTCCATCACCTTCCTGTTCTTAGTTTCCTTAAGGATTTTTCATCTTCTTTTCTTCTAGCTGTCTTAAAGTCGATAGGATCACTTGCCACTCCTCTTATCTTCATTCCACTCATTTTTACGGAATTCATTAATTCTCCTACTCAATCTTGTCTATGCTCATGACTTTGGGTATCTTTATGCTGAATATTGCCAAATATCTGCCTACAGTCTAAATCTTTCTCTAAGCTTTTAGACTTATTTATCTGAACTATTTCTTGGGCATCTCCGCTTGGGTAAACTTCACATTCCAAAACCCAAATTTAACCCCTGGTCTTCCTTACCTGGTTCCTCCATTCACTCTAATGAGGGGCCTGCCACATACTTTCATTGCCTACCCCCGTCCAACTATTTGCATTGCCTGGAGAGTAATATTTCTAAAACATAAATTTATGTGACTCCTGTGGTTCCCCATAACTCTTAGGTTAAAAAATATAAATTGCTTTAGCAAGGGTGTTGGTTTTCAACACCCTTTTCTCTCTCTTTTTTAATTCCCAGTTATAATGACACTCAAAAATGTCATTTTCCCTCTTGTTTCTGGGGCATGCCCTGCAGTAGCCTGTGTCCTGCCTTCTAATAACAGGCTTCCTTCCACTTCTTATCCACTATCTCAGGTCAGTTTGGCTAGTTATCTTTTAGAGAATCAATCTCATCTCCTTACTGACAGAGCCCTGATTTTGTTTATGGTTGCAAATGTCCAACTTGAAACAGAATGAAACAAAACAAGCAAGCAAACACAAATTAAGAGTGGCATATGATATATAAGTGGACATATGCTTATGATTTCTGTGAAAGTTTTGTTTTCCTGATGCAGTTGCCATGCTGTTTCTTCTTGCCTCGGGTACGAACAAAATGCTTGGAGTACAGCAGCCATCTTGCCTTTCTTTACCAGTAGATCGGGAATATTGACCAAGAAACATTTCTAAAAGTTGAACAGTGGATAAAGATTTTGAAATCTTTACTCACGACTTTCTAAATGATTCTAAGTTTCACATAGGAACCCCCCATTACCCCCATCCTAAAACATAAGTACAGTAAAATGCATGTTATTTTACAAAAATGCTGGTAGCCTGCCACCCACTATTTATTTTTAAAACCAGGGATTAGCAATTTTCAATTTCATTAGCAGATACTATGGTGACAATAATTGTTTTTTTATTAAGCACCATTCTATGTATATTGTCACATTTAATTGTTATAATAATTTCGTTCTACAGATAAGGAGACTGAGACTAAGGAAAATAAAATTATTTGTCCAAATATATTTAATTTGTAATTACTGGAGTTAGGACTTAAAAATGGAGACTTAATATTTCTGAGCCCCAGACCTATGGCATGAACTATGATCCTATACTGACTTCTGGGCTTGTCACAGCGGCAAGCCTAAACATCATCTTACTTAACATTTGTCTTGCCTTACATCTTTGTGTTGTAAATAATGTTTTTGTGAATGCCCCATTCTATGCTTCTGAATATAGCACACATGTGTTAAATAAAAATCTATTGGTTCATTTATTCTAGAGCAAGATTATATCCTGCACCAGTCTTTACATCCAACCAATGTGAGTGGAAATGGCCTGGTATTACAAAAAACACTGTATTCACTGGTTTTTGGCAACATCTCTGAATCATTCCCTCTCTCTTACATTCTGTTCAGCTTGTAGATACTGCTTTTTTTTTTTTTTTTTTTTTTGGTTGAATCAACATGTGAACCTCATTTTGCAGGATTTGTTAAAAATATAATTAAAATGTTGTATAAAGGTTTAGGCCAAATTGGCCCAGATCCTAGAACACACTCTAAGGAAAACCTCAAGGAATATAGGTTCATAGAAAAGGCTTGCTCTCTGGGATTCCCTCCCACTTGCTTTAACCTGATATTTTGCTTATTCTGCTATGAGATTCCTCAGAGGAGTGAAACAGTAGCTTGCCTCATTAAGACTCATCATTTACAAGATGTTGACAAATGTTGGCATTTATCCTGTTAACATAATAAATGTGAGAAAAATGACCATTTGGCATAGATAGTTCCATGCAAAATGCAAGCGTGGATGAAAGTGAGGGTGATTTGTTGGGTTGTCTAAGCAGCATCATTCATATATATTGGAATATGTTTTGGAAATAATAATGATTTCTTCTTTTCCCCACAAATATATTTTTTCGTTTTGTGACAGCAGGCAGCTAGTGTTGCTTAAGATATAATTAAAACTAGAACTAAAAAAAAAAAAAATCTATATAAATGTTAATTTTTTTCACCTTCATAAAGTTTTGAATGTTCTTCCTTTTGGAAGAAAGTTGTTATTTTTGCTTATTTTTTTAACACTTGGTTATACTTTTCATACCATATGTAGCTATCTGACAACTGTACATTTTTTTGTTTGACATGAGTGAAATGACAAAAATGGTGGTGTCCTAAACATGGATCCTTGGGCTTTATCATGGTCATCCCTTATGAATGTCAAGGGCTTTCAAACGTTCCGAGGTGAATCCTTGGGAGTGCACATTGGGTCATGCCCTTCTGGCGATTGCTCTGGAAGTTTTGTAAAATTTGGAAGAGACTTTAAGAAAGAGCCTTCTTGGAAAATGGCGAAGTTCATACCCATAGCCACCTGCTAAGCAACCCAGCCTCTCGAGTCACTCAACCATTCTAGGTTGTTCGTGTTTCTTGAGCTGCTCTTGGGAGCACCTGGGCTCTGGTCTTTTAGGTCTGGATTATCTGGAATGAACAGCCACTCAGGAGAGAGTCATTTTAGATAATATAGTCCATAGTCGATCTATTTATTCACTGACAAATATGACAGGAATTTTTTGGGAAATCTTATTTCTGTGAAGTTTAAGTTCCATTTCTCTTCTTTCTAGACAGTGTTCTTTTGAATAAGAGATGAAAATCTGAGAGAGTTCTTACCTCAGCAAATATTCTCAGCTATATTTCTAGGGAGAGAAAATAAAAATAAATCCAAAACCACCTTTTATATTATTTTGAACATTTCTAAATGCAGTTTATTTGGTATTAACAGTTTTGGAAATCAAGCTTTGAGCATTGTCATCACACTTTAGCCCCAAGGATTTCAGAGAGCTATTGGCTAGAATAATCCATTCATATCCATGAGGATAAATCTTTGAAAATGTCTTAGTTCTTGATTGAATCTTTCTACTGTGAATTTACTTTAAGATGCATTTGGGTTTTATTTTGGAAAACAATCTTTAAATAAATCTGAGCAGGTAATACAAAATGATGGAAAGCACATTTCTGATTGCGATAGTCTTGTCTTCAAGAAACAGAGGCCTTACTTTTGCACTAGAGAAATGATCTAGTTTCAGAGGGAAAGTGTTTATAAGAATTGATATATGAATATTTGCAAATTTGAAGCTTTGCAGAATAAGGTCACTTAAAATGTATAAACTGATATAAACCTCTATTTTCTTTCATGCTTTTGTTGGTTATTGGGAGCTTGCCAACTTTAAATAACAGACTGGCTACAGTATTAGATCAGACAACTCCAGCATAGGAAAAATTGACAATCATAGTTATAGGATGTTCATTTTCTGCTGTTAGCCATAGAGAACAAGGCACCCTCCTATAATCAAGTATACACAAACATTTAGTATCAGGTCTTTACATTATTTCCAGAATTAATGATACTGCATATTTTAAAGTTGAGGTTCATTTTATCTTTATAATGAAGGAATCTTGGTAACAAGGACTTGCATGCTGATATAAATGATGAAATCATTCTAGAACATACCTCTCCCTGCTCTGTTTTAACACAATCTGTTTAAAACCATGATTACTAATAAGGTAAAATCCAGAGAAAAATGGTTAGGTTTTCTGTTGACAGGCATAATTGTAGAACTCTTCAGTGACCTAAATTTTAACAAAACTAGATTCTGATGACTTAGAATGTTCTCCATGAAATATAAGAAAATCTACTTAATTAATTAAACCTGGTGTTAAATGATTTTTTAAGACTGAGAGATGACGGAAATGTGAGATTTGTGGTGACTTGACCGAGAACATGAATGATTTTTGAACCCAGAGTGACTATTAATATGAGTTGCCTTGCAGCTGGGTGTGCAGTGATGGAGGAAAAACAGGCATAGCAGCAAGACCAAATAGAAGGAGAAGAGTATCAATTTATTATCAGTGCTTACGTAAGTCTTGTTTTCTCTCATCTTCAGCAATAACATGTTATATTCCATTATTTCACTGTTTTTTCAGATATATTTTCAAAGTAGCAGCACAATAATTTAATCCTAACTAACATGCAACATTTTCATGTCAGTTTTCTTTTAATCAAACCTGGATTAATTAAGGCACATTATAAAAAAATGTTGAACTTTTTAATATGGTCCTCAGCCATGAATTAATACTTCAGTAAAACCATAAGAAGCATAAGAGAATGACTTGAGGCATGACATATTTCAATTTCTTGTTCAGTTATCACAGAGGAAACAAAATTTTGCTATTGGTGAAATACTTGATTTTGTATTCTAAGAGCTAATTCGTTGGAATGGGATGACATATTTTAGTTCTGATTACTGTTCTAACCCATTACATATAGAGATATTATGACTTTTACTCTATTCCTTTATAATAAAATTAGGCAAAATTTCAAAATCCATTCACTAAGCAAACATAACAGATGCCTATTAAAGTTTTTTTTTTTTTTTTAGTTTTTAAAAATGTAGTTATAAGTGACATACATCATTATATGAATTTCAGGTGGACAATGTAATGATTTGATATTTGTGTATATTACAACATAATCACCACAATAAGTCTAGTTAACAACCATCCCCATTCATAGTTATAATTTTTTTCTTGTGAAGAGAACTTTTAAGATCTACTCTCTTAATGACGTTCAAATATACAATATTATTAACTCTAGTCACCATGTTGTATATTACAACCTCGAGACATTTATTTTATTGCTGGAAGTGTTTGGTGTTAATTTTTACTGTGCATTTTCTTCTTGCATTTATTGAAAAATGTGGAGTATTGAGTCAGATGTTTCAGATATATCTAAATTGGGTTATACTGTTTTACTCCCCAGAGCATCTAGAATTGAGTCAGACTAAATCTCCCCACGAAATGTCAGCTCCATAAGGGCAGTGGCACTTACTTGTTTTGTTTCCTGCTGCACTCCCGCGTGCACCTGCAACAGTGACTGACATAGGATACCACTGATAAGATTTTTCTTAATGTAGAATAGACTTCAGTCTCTAAGTTTGCCATGACTCCAAACCTTATAAGAGCCATACTTTTCTGAGATTAATTAGCAAAGAAGCTTCCTTCAATTTAGTATATAAAAAGAGTTGGAAAAGCATTTCCTCTTTCCATACTTTTAAAAAAATGCTAACTCCTCCCTTTCTTACAAGGGTCAACTAAAGATATTTAATATATTCTTATCTGGAAATGAATTTTTTAAATCTATTAGTTACAATTGGACAAAGTCAACCTTTAGTGTGTTTTAATATGTATCACAAGGAGATGGATTGTAAGTCTTGGGAAATGACGTTAAAGAAGTTTAAAGGCGCTAAGTTATTGCAAAGAGACCTTAAGCTAATTATCTTTATAAAAGAAGCTGCTTCTTGGCTTATAAATGACGGTACCTCTTTCAAACAGATATAGATGGGGCAGGATATTCTACTTAGCAAGACCCTCTTGGTTCTCTATGTGACCACTTAGGAAGGATTTTAGAGGTGGCACAAAAGCCTAGATGTCTTGAACATGTTACCCGGTTTTGAGAGATTGCCTGAAACATCATTGAAGGCACTTAAGCTTAAAGACTAATCCCTTGTTAAAATATAGCTATCCATGAGAAGGATGACATTTTAAGCTTTTACCTGTCATTTTTACTTGATTGAAGGAAATGGCTAAAATCAGGTTCTAAGAGAAAGAATGAAAGTAGAGACTACAATGCCCCTAGATACTCAAAGGAGAAAGTGCCACGGTTCTAAGGACCCTGTTATCCTTTATGTCCTGTGGTCAGGTTAGCATGAACCCTATCTATGGCCATGTGACCTAGAATTCTTTTTTTTTCTCATCTCTTTCCCATGACTACCTGGATATATAGAACTGAAACTCCATGGTTAGCTTTCCTTACTCTTGTCTTAAAATTGTGTTCCTTGAAATTAACAATGTTAGGGAAAAGGTGAAATATATGTCAACTTTATTTCTTTACACTAGGTGACTATTTAAAAGTCCCTTGACCTTTTCCCTTTCTTTCCCTTTCTCTCACTCTCCATCCATTGGTTGGCTATCATTTCTTTCTAGACAGCTCAGCCTTGGAGGATGTCATTCCAGAATTTACCTCACCTACTTGAGTCCTCTGCCCTTACTTCATTAGTTCTGTATTCAGCAAGGAAAGAGAGTGGTCCACGGGAATGTGCGTCACCTCTCTTTTGTCATCTTGCCTAGGGATAAATATCAGGTAACAGCTACTAATACCACACCACCTATTCCTTCTTAAATTCCCAACTGCTGAAATTCTACTTCTAGTTACTCAAACACAATGTTTTAGGGGAGGCTATGTTCCTGGGTCTAATACTAGAGTTGGTAGTGGCATTAATTGATATCTCCTCTTTAACAAAACCCTAACACAATGGCTTATTATACTGCGAAGTGATCAGGCACTGAGTGATCATATTTTTGATCCAAGAGTGTTCTTGAGCATGTTGATTTTGATCGTGGTAAAAGACTTCTCTTTTCTTTAGATCACAAACTTTTCTTTCAAAAATGTATACCTCTGAGTTAGGTGGCCCAGCCCCTCAAAAAGACATTCATCTTCCATGTACTTGACAACATTTAGTAGAAGCATCCATAGCTTTTAAAAATAGGCAATACTCTTCCACTTCTCCAGAACTGAATTGAAGATAACAGGAAACTGTTGGTTTAGGTAGACTTAGATATTTTTGAAAATAATAACAATAAATATTCTGGAAAACATTTGTAATTAATCTTGAGTTAGACTATTATATACATCTTTAATATATGTGTTGGTTTTCTTATTTTTTTTTTGAGAGAGCTTAAAACACATGGCCTGAAATTGTAAGAAACTTACGTTAATGTATGAATCACTAAAGTAGATGGTATAAATAACATTTCATAAATATGATGCTCCAGTAAATAATGACATTGTAGTTTAGGGGAAAAAAAGCAAAAATTAGTTTTCTTACTAATGGATTTATATAAATCCATTTTAATTTAGATTTATATAAATCCATTAGTAGTGGAGAGAAAGCTCTTTTTTTGGACTTTGAAGTGTGTATAATTAGGACACGCAGACATGGAAGAAGAACATTCCAGGTGGAGGTGAACTGTGACAGAGAGCAAGGGTAAAGGAAGGGAATCACGGACAGTGCCCGGTTTTGGTGAGAGGATGAAGAATGATCCATTTATGAAGAAAAGTTTATCCAAGATTTAGGACTAGCGGTGATAACCCAGCTGATGAGGGTGCACTTGATAGCACAGGCATAGGAGGAGAAGGCACAAAATATCTTAATCAGGAGAGAACCAAGATCAGAATTGTGCATTAAGACATTTAGTCTGACAAAGGATTAAAGAAAGGGAAGAATTGAACGTGGATCATCCAGTTAAGAGGCCATTTCAACAGCCCAAGCGAGAACATTGAATATGCAGAATGTCGAATGTTAATACTGGGCCTATTTCCAACATAGAATGGACAGTAAAAAAAGTCATCATATATGTGGGTGGAAGATGGGGTTAAAAATAAGCCTGGGGCTAATAAAAGGGAGAATGGAGTATAGACCACTTAGGATAGAATCTTGACAAATACTATATTGAGAAAACCGTGGAGAGAAATAAATCAAGAAATGTTTCTTTTCTAGATAACACGGTGTAAAACTATGTGAAGAGATCCTTAGTACTGAGTATCTTTATTCCAATCATAGCTGCAAAAACATTACAGTATCTCAGAATCTCCACTCACTATTATGTCAATAATCAGAGTGGTGATCAAATCAGCAAATTCAATCTATTGAGATATGGAAACTGAGAAATAAAACAAATCTTAACCAGAATCTGTCAGTATGATCTGGTTGGTAAGGAGATAATCATGCAAACATGAATGTGGTTGCCTGTAAACATGGGTATCTGCCACTTACACCAGCAAGTAAATATCATCATCTGGTTTAAAAAAACACTATTTTTATAACATTAATTCAGCTACTAGGCATGTAGATTTTACCTTGGACTCTTTAATAAATTGCAATAAGAACTGGTAAAAGGTAACAGAATTTTGGAGCAAAAACTTAGACCAGCATGTACTCCCACACGATCCAACATGTACTTCATAAATGTGTCGATTTAGGGCACTGTAACTCTTAATCTTACTGGACTTCACTGCTTCTGTATTCTTCCCGCCAACAAAATCTATTTTTCTCAACTTTTCTTGCAATGTGTCTGGGTTCTGGTATCAAAATCTTAACTCTAAAGTATAACACCATGATCACAAAATTTGGATTTCTCTTAAGGCTGTAATTACTACCTCAATGCTAACTAGATTACAATTTTTTTTTCAGAGATATTTGAAAATGATGTCATTATACTGAGGATAAAAAATATCTACTGAAGTGACTGAAAATCACAGTGGGAAAAGAAATAGATAGATGTCCCTAACTGACAATGCAGATGCCCCTAACTGAAAATTTCAAGTTCGATTTCTAGATTGCTTTCTTCTTTATGCTAATTCTTTGTAACAAGGCTAGGAGTCATTTTCTTTGATTGTGGATAGAGGGAATGACAAGAGATGAACCTCTTGAGATGACAGCCTGACAGCCTTTAAATCAAGGAGGATCTCTTTTTTAGCAAGCATGAAGATTAAACAGACTAATAAATCAATGCTTTAGACCGTCCACTCCTGGGACACCATATCAGAGTCCCATCAACAATGGTCAGGTCAGGGAACATTCTTTCCTGTCAACTGGTGAGTCTCCTATTGTTGCATTGAAAGTCTTGTTCCTCTCTGGGAAATTACTCTATTTAATGGAGACAGATGTCACTCCACATGATTTGATAGTTCTTCACCAGGATACAAGGGTTTTTTTTTTTTTTTTTTATTCCTCTCACCTAAATGTTTTCGTATAAAGGCAGTACCTAAGGTGCCAGCTGCTTTCAGAGCCTCCTAGAAATTCCTTGATCTGTCACCATTTAGTGCATATGAATGTAAATTTTAATAGACTTAAATCTTTCAAGAGTGCTGAGTCATATTTCTTCTCAATTCTCATTTATACCTCTGGATTAATTATAATTTTTGATGCATTTCTTTTGAAGTTATTAATTTTGTTTGAGACAGTGGTATGTGCTCAATATATAGAAAAGCATAATGCATTTTTTCCCTTTCCTTCTCCACTAGCCAGTATTATTTTGGAGAATAAAAGTATGTGAAAATATCACTGAAGTTACAAAGCAGATATTAGATTTTTGTTCTAAAATGAATCTCGATGATGCATATCTTAATGAATAGGAGATATGAATTTCTTTTAATTAAACAATTCCTTGTTTCAATTCAACAAACGTCATTTTGTTTCATTGCCATTTTCAACTTTTGTCTTCCACATTCTCCTATTTCCTGTTAGTTCTCTGCTGACATTTTGCAAACAAAGACAATAGCAGACTATAAGTACACATGGCTTAATTTTAATACAATATAGTATCTGATCTTTGACTCATTAAATGACAAGACTAGTCATCTTTGACTTGCTACTATTTAACATTACAGACCTGTCTTTAATAGCTCTAATATACATTGTACCCTGAGACATTTGTGAATTGTAAGCATAACAGAATAAGAATTAGTTTAGCAGGGAAAAGCAAAATGGTTTCATTTCTAGGACAAGGATATATCATATTTCTAGATCGTGACTGTTCACTCGGAGGGTCGCTATAAACCAATCTACACAAATTTTATTAGTTATTGATCAATCTTTATTAATTTTTAAATATATGTTTTAATTTTAACATATAGGTCCATAATCTACAACTTTAAAAAAAATTAAACATTTAAAAATTTACTTTTTCTTTTGACATTTTAAATGCTCATAATATATCAGTGCTTAGAGATCGAAACAGTTTAAATATGCCAGAGGCCCTTGTTTATTTTCTTGTTTAACCATGACAAGAACATTGAAAGAGTGGCCGAAAACAAACAAACAAACACATCCTCTTCTCAAGTCTCCACAGAGATTTATGTAAACTCAATGCATGCTTATTAAGTTCTATTGGAAACACCAAAGAAGAAGTCATGGCCTTCCTTCCCAAGGGACTTGCAATGTTGCAGGGTGATGTGAAAATCACACAGGCAATAACTAAAGAACATATCCAAGGTGATATATTAATAATGCATGACAGTACAGAGCATACTATTCAAATAAATGTGAAAGTATTTAATTTAAGGGAAACTTTGCCTTCTGCTGTTAGCCACAGAAGGAAGCTTAGGTGAATGGCAATGCATTCTTTGAAGGAAGTATACGTTGAGGATGAACTAAATGACATGAGGGGATGATTGCAAGTTGGAGGTCTGTGGAAAGGCCCAATGGAGGGAAGAAGCAGGAGCGAGTGGCTATGTCTCATCTCAGTCTGGAAGCTCTGTGATGTCGGACACCCTGAGATATTTATATGCTTCTTCTTTCTCCCTTAGGTTATTGCTTATTTTTCTAGAAATCATTGTGCGCTCCATGAGAGTTCTTCCTGAAGCTCTATTTCCTCCACAGGGTGAGAAAAGAATGAGTCCAATGAAAAACAATAGAGACATAGTAGGAGTCATGTGGCACATCTGCCACACTTGCCTCGTGAGCATTCTGTTTCTCTGGGTACCTAAGAGATGCTAGATGGTGACCAACTGTCCTGCCACTGAACCGAGAAGTTTAAACATGTCCTCATTTTAGCTAAGTGTCATCACGCTTAGTGGCATAAGCAGTTGTGACTACCAATAATTGTCACCACTTATGTGAGCTAGTGGTAAACAGTGCTGAGAGCACTGGGAAGGAAGTGTAGAGTTCTAGTTCCTTCTAAGGTAAGCAAATCCTTATTTTTCATGGGCGTCAGATTTACTATAAAAGTAAGGAGGTTAGGCCAGAGTGTCTCTAAGGAACTTTCCAGAAATTATTTCTATTATTTATATTTGTTTAAAAGCTAGAAACAGTGATACAGCAAAAGATATTTTCTCAACACACAATACTTAATTCATGCCTAATGAAGAAATAAAAGAAAGTTAAAGTATTTACTAATAAATGTCTCCATCTATCTACCATCTCCTCCATCTATCATTTGAGCGGCGAAACCTGTCAAGTTCAGGGTAATAGAGGTACTCAGCACTCTTACAGGGGGTTGCAGTAGCCCTTCAGAGTTATGTGACTCTTCATGGCTGACTTTTCAGATGGACCCAGTGAGGTTCGGACCCTAAGTGTAAGCCGCCAAATAAGAAAAGGACATTTCTAAAAGGCAGTTGGGAATTTGAATTTGAGGCTCAAAAAAGAATAAGGAAATAAAGATAAGAATTTGGAGTTCTTGGAAAATTGGGACCTTGTAGACTTGACCTTAAATACTTCCCCTCTTTGCCCTTCATAGGAAAATGAGAAGTTAAATAACCTGCTGTATTCACCTAGTGAATTAGTGGTAATATTCAGACACCCAGATTGCTAGTCTCCTGATCTAACCCGCAGAAGTGCTTTCATTTAATTAGTCACATTGATTGAAAACTTAATTACACATAATCCCACGGAAAAGGGAGTTATGATAATCACACATGCAAAGCTTTGGGGATGTAAAGGAGAGGAGGGCCAAGTTATGATAGCCAAGCGACCGGGGGGAAAAAAGAATTCTCATTGTATCCATGCTCTCTTTATGGGGGAGCCCTTGATGAAGAAAAACGTTTTCACTGGAATGTGGGCTTTCTGGTTGTAACATTTTGTAAGGTAGAATTAAAAATATGAAAACAGGGTTTGAGGTGGAAGTGGAAAGTGCCATAAAAAATCTCTTAAAGGAACACCTTACCCTTAACTTAGACTGAATTTGCTAGAGAAATGGATACAATAATATAGTCTGGAAATACTCAGGCAAGGTGCAGTGTTGTCCCAAACAGCACTAGGAGATAATTAGATATTTAAAAGTCTTCCAGTGAATGTTATTATGATATGTTTACACTCGCACTTCAGTACTGGAAAGATTTGGGAAACAGTTTGAAACAACTTGTAAGTCAGAAAAATAACTCCCTTAGGAAAGCAAGTGAGGTCACAAATCTGAAGACTGGCATTATCCACACCAAATATAAAATGAAATGTAGGAGGATAAGATAAAATAAAATGAAATAAAATGAAATACTGCCATAGACTAAAGGAAGACGTGGAAAGAGACCTCACCTTTGTGACGCTCCTATTCTCTATTAATGTCTTCGCTTCTAAAAGATTTTCAAATAGTGTTTTTATTCCATAATGATCATTGGTTATTTTTATTGCGACTTTTCAGAAAGACATAAATTATGTCATATAGACTGCATACTTGGTAGTTCTGCCCACAGAATGCCAAAATAACTAATTGGGAATTGGGTCAATATAATAAATTGGCGCTTTATTGTGAAGCATAGCTCTAATCAAACAAACTATGCATGCACACGTGCACACGCACACGCACAAGAACAGAACTTGGTTGATTGCACTTATGTGTTTCTTTTTGTTTCTATCCACTGATTTAGTAAAGTAAGTTTGTGTAAGCTTAAGATGATAACCAAGAAAAACTAGACAAAAAAAAACCAAACAGATTTGGGATAGGATTATTTTTTATTATTAGTATCTTTTCTTCTAAAGATAAGGAAAAATAATTAGAAGATATAATTTCCCTAAAGTTAAATATAAAAATGATTAATAAAGATTTAAGTAAAAATAAATATAACTTTCAGTTCTTCATAATCTACAGCTCATCAAATTCACAGCAGAGATAACAAAACATATCAAAGATTTTTAATTGGATTAGCCGTTGATATAATCTCTTGAGCACATTCATTTGTCAGATAAAGGCTTTGTCTGTCAACTTAAAATAAAATGTTACCCTTGAAAATGTTAAGTTGGGAAGCATTTCAAAACTGTCCCTTATTCAATTTGGAGCTGACTGTTTTGACAAAGAAGTACAGACAGCATTTGCAGACAACACAAGACCAAGCCTTTCTCCTTCTTTGGATGAAGACAAGGGGAAGAGAGAAAGATTTTAATTTCTCTCTGTGAACATTTGTCTCGGCAACAGGACATTCTTTTTGAAACCAGTGGTGTATGTATCATGTACATGATGGGTTTGATGATGGCAATTCTTTATCTTTTTTGTTAAATTCTCTTCTATGGCTCAAGATACCAAAATATATCTATAGCTCTTGTCCAGAGGTGACATCTAATTTGGCAAGTTGGAATGGCCATTAAGATAAACATATGTTTTCCTTTCTCTTGACAGATACAGCAATGTAGCTTTTGGGACGGAGAAAGTCAGCTGTAGGACCCCAAGTTTAAATCTCCAAATAAGAAAAAGGACATATATTGCTACCAGCATGCACCATGTCTGAATATCCGGGCTATGTGCATAATGACCACCTCTAAAGAGGGAGACTTTTCACTAGTGACACAAGTGTTGTCATCGAAAATCCTTCCCACTGCTCAGGCCATTGTATTACTTTTCTATGTTATGCAATAAATTCTCACAAACTTAATGGCTTAAAATAGCACCTATTATTATCCTACAACTTCTGTAGTTCAGAAGTCCAGCATAACAGAGCTCTCTGCTCAGGGTCACATGAGCCTGAAATCAAAATCTCTGCAGAGACATGTTCTCATTGGAACTCAAGGGCTTTTTCTACACTTATTCAGGTTGTTCAAAAGATTTACTCTCTTGCAGTTGGAGAATTGTTTTCCTGTTGTCTGTCACCTGGGGCTTTTTCTCAGCTACTGAAGGCTACCCTTATGTCACGTCCATGGGGCTCTTTCATAATAGAGCATCTTTAATGTCA
>NW_011888941.1:1709627-1725442 GCF_000151845.1 Pteropus vampyrus
AAGAGACCTCACCTTTGTGACGCTCCTATTCTCTATTAATGTCTTCGCTTCTAAAAGATTTTCAAATAGTGTTTTTATTCCATAATGATCATTGGTTATTTTTATTGCGACTTTTCAGAAAGACATAAATTATGTCATATAGACGGCATACTTGGTAGTTCTGCCCACAGAATGCCAAAATAACTAATTGGGAATTGGGTCAATATAATAAATTGGCGCTTTATTGTGAAGCATAGCTCTAATCAAACAAACTATGCATGCACACGTGCACACGCACACGCACAAGAACAGAACTTGGTTGATTGCACTTATGTGTTTCTTTTTGTTTCTATCCACTGATTTAGTAAAGTAAGTTTGTGTAAGCTTAAGATGATAACCAAGAAAAACTAGACAAAAAAAAACCAAACAGATTTGGGATAGGATTATTTTTTATTATTAGTATCTTTCCTTCTAAAGATAAGGAAAAATAATTAGAAGATATAATTTCCCTAAAGTTAAATATAAAAATGATTAATAAAGATTTAAGTAAAAATAAATATAACTTTCAGTTCTTCATAATCTACAGCTCATCAAATTCACAGCAGAGATAACAAAACATATCAAAGATTTTTAATTGGATTAGCCGTTGATATAATCTCTTGAGCACATTCATTTGTCAGATAAAGGCTTTGTCTGTCAACTTAAAATAAAATGTTACCCTTGAAAATGTTAAGTTGGGAAGCATTTCAAAACTGTCCCTTATTCAATTTGGAGCTGACTGTTTTGACAAAGAAGTACAGACAGCATTTGCAGACAACACAAGACCAAGCCTTTCTCCTTCTTTGGATGAAGACAAGGGGAAGAGAGAAAGATTTTAATTTCTCTCTGTGAACATTTGTCTCGGCAACAGGACATTCTTTTTGAAACCAGTGGTGTATGTATCATGTACATGATGGGTTTGATGATGGCAATTCTTTATCTTTTTTGTTAAATTCTCTTCTATGGCTCAAGATACCAAAATATATCTATAGCTCTTGTCCAGAGGTGACATCTAATTTGGCAAGTTGGAATGGCCATTAAGATAAACATATGTTTTCCTTTCTCTTGACAGATACAGCAATGTAGCTTTTGGGACGGAGAAAGTCAGCTGTAGGACCCCAAGTTTAAATCTCCAAATAAGAAAAAGGACATATATTGCTACCAGCATGCACCATGTCTGAATATCCGGGCTATGTGCATAATGACCACCTCTAAAGAGGGAGACTTTTCACTAGTGACACAAGTGTTGTCATCGAAAATCCTTCCCACTGCTCAGGCCATTGTATTACTTTTCTATGTTATGCAATAAATTCTCACAAACTTAATGGCTTAAAATAGCACCTATTATTATCCTACAACTTCTGTAGTTCAGAAGTCCAGCATAACAGAGCTCTCTGCTCAGGGTCACATGAGCCTGAAATCAAAATCTCTGCAGAGACATGTTCTCATTGGAACTCAAGGGCTTTTTCTACACTTATTCAGGTTGTTCAAAAGATTTACTCTCTTGCAGTTGGAGAATTGTGGTTCCTGTTTTCCTGTTGTCTGTCACCTGGGGCTTTTTCTCAGCTACTGAAGGCTACCCTTATGTCACGTCCATGGGGCCCTTTCATAATAGAGCATCTTTAATGTCAGCAGGAAAATATTTTTTGGTCGGCTAAGGTGGGGTCATAAAGTATAACTCAATCACAGACGTGACTATCCTATAGCTTTGGTCACATAACAGAATCTAATCAAAACCTAAAATGTTCAGCCAGAATTTGGGATTCCAAGATTAATTGCAAAACCAGCCTCAACTGAGTCTAGCAATGTTGACAATTATGGACGTTACAGAAGCCATGACAGCACTGGTGTTGATAAAAAGATAGCTGAGATTCATATGCCAGGCATTCTTTCCAAGCATTGACTCATATATTCCTCACGAGGACAACTACCTCTGTCGATTTCTTTATTTGATGGATAAGGAACCAGAGGACAAAGAAATGAGGTTACTTGTCCCGCACCACACAGATAACAAGTGGCAGAGCCAGGATGCAACTGTAGGCAGTCTGAATCCCAACTTCTGTGCTTTCCTGCCTCTCAGAAGAAAGAAGTGGAAATCCAACAAACTCCCATGGTACTCATTCAAAAGCTTGCCTCACCTCCAGACTAAGGCAAGGAAATATCTAAATAATCCCTAGTTGATGAGAAATTATTTAATTTAAAAAAGGAATTCTCTTGCAGAATGGATTTCAAATTGCAGACTCTTGGCTAGTAATATATAACGATCATGGGTTTCTTTGTGTTGGATGGTAGTGCTGGGCTGGGTCAGGGGTGATATTAAGAAAAAAGCAATGAATCAGAACCCAGCAGCTCAGAGTTTTGCTAGAGATGCACTGAAATTTAACTTAGTACTGGATTAGCCCCTCAAATCTGGCTTTGGATTTTGCCTTGACCTTCAGAAGACCATCATTTTAGCCTACTCCGAATTTTATATTGTCAATAATCTTGTGGTCATCATATCTAGTGAGTATAAGGTCTGGAATAGAAACAAGGCATGTCATTCAAGTTTAGTATACCTTTTATGAAAAAATTAGAAAAAAATAGAGAATTTTCCGTGTGTGCTTTATATGATAAAATTCTGCTGAAATATAAAGGTATAGTTATTATTGCAAGTGAAAATGCTCGAATAATTTTTGACAACTGTTAAAGCTGTTAATTTTATACACGAACCTATTATTAGGGACCCTCAGATAGACAGCTAAAATGAAATAGATTGGCAGTTAAATGTAAAAAGAAATGAGTTAGCTAAATCCAAGAATAACATGATATGTTTTGAGCACAACACATGTTAATAAAAAATGTAAACACTATCGCATTCCTGTTTAATATTTCTTTTCTTATAGCATTTTTTTTTGCTATGAGTAATCATAACATCAAATACAATATTTAAAACTACAGTCATTCCTTATAGATTTCATATTTGCAAACTCCCGTACTTGCTAAAATTAACCTATAACTCCAAAATCAATAATCAAAGCCTACACTTTCAGGATCACATTCAAACATGCACAGAGCAGCAAAAAATGCTACCCGCCTTATACATGTGTTCTCGGCCAAGGTCCAACAGGGGGACATTCTGCCCTTTTGTTGCAGACATCATACAGTAAACAAGGCTCCTTTTCATGGTCTATTTAGTGCCACACTTTTTGCATTTTTGCAATTTTTTTGGCAACTTCCCCATCTCAAATAATGCTTTCTATGTTCATAGCACAAGAAGACTGACGTGCTTTACAGAAAAAGTATATGTATTTCCTAAGCTTCTTTCAGGCATGAGTTAGGGTGCTGTTGGCCATGAGTTAAATGTTAATAAATTAACAATATATATTAAATAAAGGATTTTTAAACAGAAACACACATAAAACAAGGTTACTTATTGTTATGTTGATGAAACTGTTGGGACCAGAGGCTTGAAGGAATTTAATCTTGTATTTTCTCGAGGAGTTCATTGTTTTTAGTGACTTTTTTAGAAATTGACTAGGTGGATTATAACAATCAACATGTCTATTTTTCAGTTATTTAGTTCCATTGAACAGTGAGTCTTTCAATTTGTGGAAATTCTTAACAATTTGTGAAAATGAGTTACAAATAGAATGTCCGTCTTGTCACTTGAAAGTTAAAAGAAGAAACTGTCAGGGAAAAAAAAAAAACCCTCCAAAATTATGCACAACATCCATGAGATATTATCTTTAATCCAAATATGATAAAGACTGTATAGCATGTGTTCAGCATGAAGAAAAGAGTAAATTATTAGGAAACTATGTGCCACCCCCAAATATCACATTTCCCCTTTCCCTAATAGAAAATGAATCTCAATTTAGTTTAAGACAGTGATTGTAACTACAATGGAAAAGCCGATAGTGTGTGAAGCTTTTGTTCCTGTACTCTAATGCCAATTTTAATTCAATAACTATTTTTACAGTCAAATTGTAATAATAGTTAAATATATTTTAGGAAAAGCTTCATATTTATTATGATATCTCATAGTATCATCCTATGATGGTGATGTTAGCTTGTGATTGAATGTTGATTTTTGATCCCTGTGTCAGTTAGCATGTCATTTACTGTTCTACACAGCCACAATATTTCTTCAAGTAAAACTAGACTTCGATCCAGTTTGTGCTTTAGCACAAATTTAAAAAATAAGAGATACCATATAGATACATGCAGATAATAAGTGTACATCTTAGAATAATTTAAAAGTTTAATATTACTATTTAATATTTATATCAATTTCTATTACTTTTTGAAAATACACGTTTAGCTTCCCAACTCATTCATTCAACAGTCTATCTATCATGTGTTAAAGAATTGTGCCAGGAACTGAGGTGTAAACCATGTTAAAAGTTACAGTTCTTGCCCTCGAGAATCTTACTTCTTAAGGACAAAAAAACAAGTCCTTATTCAACATAAACCTTCCAGATGTCTGCTATATTATAAAAATAAGAATAAAAACACATCATTAGAAGCCAATACTGTAGGGCCAATGTGAACTGGGTTATAATGGGGCTGCAAGAGAGATTCAAGCAAAACTATTGTACATATCCCACCTTGTACAAATCACGGTAGAAAGTCTTTCATTATTATCTTCAAATGTACTTGAAATAAACTTAAAAATGCATATTGGCCCCGAACATGTATTTTTCGTGCTTTTATCATCATCTAGAAAAATGAAGCACTTGAGTGAGGTGATAAAACAGTTAATGAGTTTATTCTAGAAAATTTATCATAAATGATTTGAAGTAAACCTTTGAAACAATACTTGGGGTGAGGAGGGAAGATATTCTCATTCATTATTAGAAAGAAATGAGTATTTAAGCACATTGGGACACTCTATAAATGTTGATTTTTCTTTTCCCCAAACACCTGCAGCTCTGGTACCAATCTGTGTAATAAATGATTGCCAACTCATATCTCTGTTTCAAATATCATTAAAACATGTACTAGTGAGACCATGTATGAACTAGAATTTACAACTGCTTTATAGTTTATAAAATGGTCCCATGAATATTTTATTCTTTACAATTGTTTTAGTCCTTTTAGGCTGTTATAACAAAAATACCACTGCCAGGTAGCTTATTAATCAACAGAAACTTATTTCTCGCAGTCCTGGAGGCTGGGGAGTCCACAATCAAGGTACCAAAAGATTCAGTGTTTGGTGTTCACATGGCAGAAGAGGCGAGGAAGTTCTCTTTTATAAGGGCACTAATTGCATTCATGAGGGTTTCACCCTCATGACCTGATCACCTCGCAAAGGCCCCACCTCCAAATATCATTACCTTGGGGTTTAGGATTTCAATATATAAATCTTGGGGAATGGGACACAACAGTCAGTCTTTAGCAACAACTATATTTTGGAGTTTGAGATTTCTACTTATTTGTAAAGACTGGATGAGCGTCACAGTATTAAGTAATCTTCTCAAGTGATTTAAATAGCAAAAATAGAATTTATACTTGATTTTCGGTTTTTCCATTTGATATTTATGTTTTCCTAGTTCTCATACATCCCAATTCTCCTCTCCCTTGTGGCAATTGTTGATTATCTGTTGGGCCTACACCTTTATCCAAACAATACTCAGTTAACCAGGGTCTAGTTAGTGATCAATGTCTTTGCTGTCTGCACAGACATATCGGCCCCACTCCAAGGCTCCCGAACCTTCACATTCTCACACTCCTATCTCAGCCCTTACCCTGCACCTAAGAGATGCGTACCCTTTCTGGTGCACAGTCTGGAATTAATGTCTAGAGTCAGGTCTCTGAGTTGCAAGTAAAAGATCCTGGGGTCTCCCATTCCAGTCCACTAGAGAGCATAGCCATCTCCACACACATGGCAGGGGAGAAGAACACAGAATAAAGTGAAGTTAACTCTGGACTTCAGAGTTTCTGACATGACTTTATATTCATTCCACTTATTAGCAACACATTCAAATCTTAAGATTAAATAAGGAAAGATTTTCCTGTGCTTTTTTTTTTTTTAAGTAGCAACACACACACACACACACACACACACACACGCACACACACACACACACACATCACACATCACCTTCTTCCTCCTGGATGAGCAAGGTAACCATGAGAGTATGAACATTATTTTAAAATATAAATTCCGCAAGGGTAGGAAATGTACTGTGTTTGTTTGTTTGCTGTATCCTAGGAGCCAAAAACATTGCCTGGCATAGAGCAAGTGTTCTCAGTACATATTTGTGGGGAAAAAAATTTAAAATAACTTCAATTACTCTATGTCTAGTGCTAAATTCCATCATAGTCATGCCATGGTAAACTGACAAAGTTACTTTAACAGAGATGATGTGTATTTTGCAAAGGGCTTCCCCATAAGCTACTTTCTTTAGCCCTCATAAGAGGTCTGATTTAAAGAGAATAGATGTAATCGAGATGCAAGTTCACAAGTTCAAGATGTAAAGGAAAACATCAAAATAGATGTGGGAAAAAGATACATAAAAAAAGACGAAGATATATCTACGTGAATACAATGTTGTTCACATCACACTAGGAAATTTCATTTCTTTCTTATTTTATTGCCCTAGAATGCCAAAAATGTGAAGGATGATTTCCTTTATTCAGACCAATACGAATTTTATGGGCTCCCCCTGCAAAGCTGAGCCCCATAAGCAACTGTAGCCTCCTGAGATCTCATTCCCATGTTGAAAGAAATTTGCTCTTTCACAGCCTGATTACCAAACTTTAGACCCAGGTTTACATGTCTCTCCAGCAAAATGATCCCTTTGAAGTCAATTTCATACCTGTGCTCCATGTAACTCTTGTCACCGTTAAGGAGGGTTTTATAGGTGACTAGACAGACGTGCAGGACCACTGGCCCTGAGTCATCCAGCAAGCCATGCGTGGAATCAGGGAGGTTCTCAGAGACCTTCTCCCCTACAAGTCTTTTAACCAATTGTGTTCAGTTAGAAAATTCGTCCTTTATTCCCAAATGTAAGCAGGAGATACTCTACAAAATTAATGCTGTAGTATAATTTAATCTGTGAGAATATCTGAGACCATGTGAACCCATAACTCGGTGGACACTGTTGTAGGCAATTGACATTGTAGGTGAAGAAAATGTTGCTATAAAGTATCTATTGTATATATCTAAATATCAAAAAAAGTAGCAGAAAGAATACAATTGCTATAAAAAATAACTTACTAAACGAAATGTCTATAAATCTAGGTTACATGCATATAGTCTGAAAGGAAGCTACTGTAGGCTAAAATTATGTGGCAGAAGTAGATATTTTCTCTGCTCTATAATTCTGCTAATCCAAGTATTTGTGTCCCTCAGAGTTTAAAATATTCTTTAATGGAGTTGATTGTCATTCACAGAAATGGGCCATATTACCTCAAACTAGTATAAAAGAAAATTGTATTCCTGGAGAAATAAGTAAATCCTACCACACAGTAGATAAAGATAATCATAAGGACAGTTATGGTTAAGTCACAAAAACACACTGACATTTCTCCTCCTCAATTCAAAATCATCATAAAAAAGAAAAGAGAACATCTCATTCAGTTGGAAATTTTGTTGAAAATCAAACTGGAAAAATATTACAGTAAACCAACACATTGAAGGACCTGAATTAAAGTAAGAACTAGAAGTAAGTGAACATATCCCAATTTTATCTGGAACAGTTTCTTCTAAAACTAATGATGACCATAGTGAGTAATTAGTCTTTGTGTCTTCCCGCAGTTCTGCAAGTAGAATTTAGAGTTATAACATACAGACTTTTCAAAGAGAGGAATGCTTATTTGACCTACCTGTACATCTTGAAATATGTATTTAACACAGCTGTTCTTTTGTGTTAAACTCATCACAAAATGCAGCTCTAATGTAACCCACCATTGATCTGCAGTAAGTGGAAACAAAATCTCTCCTTAATTAGTATCATCCAATCACTTTTTTACATTTCTACAGAACACACACTGTGAACTGTTTAATGGACTATTATTTAGAAAAGTGGCAAAGAGCACACCAAAAAAAAAGTGACATGGTAAAAATAAAAAAACTAGCAGTGTCAATAAAAAAATATATTGTGAAATAATAGGGGAAGAAAAAGATGTTTCGTTAAGATGAGCTTTGCTGGCATTTTACTGTAGAGATGAACGGTGCCCCAATTACTGCCAGCAATGGAGACAGAGATAGAGAGAGATTCATTACCTTCAACACCCTTAACTGTCTACCAGAGAATTCACTTATCTGCTCCTTTTTTCTACAGAACCTGCACTGAGGGGGAAGGAATAAACAAAGAACCGAGTGGAGTAAATGTGTCACAAATTACCACAAACACACTGTGACTCAATGCACTTTTCATTTCTCTCCTCATTAACTGTGTCTTGCTCAAAATGAGCAACTGGGTCCAAACATAATCAAGTTCCACAGATAACAATTGACTTGACTGCTGGGGCAGTCACCACCTCCTAGCTGCTGGGAAATAAATTCAGAAATAAAATGAGTTAAAATAAAATTCACTCCGCTCTCTTTTCTGTGCTCAGATCATTCGAAGATCGTCAAGGCCCACAGAAACAATCTATCTCCCTGTGAAAAGGCCTCTGTGCCATCGTCAATAAGACGGGTGCCTTTAGTGTTATTAAGAGTCAGTATAATTACACAGAGAAAAGGCCATCAAAGTGTCTTGGCAAGGCTATTTTTTTTTTCCTGAGGTCTTTATCCATAGTGCTACCTAAATAATAATAAAACCAAAGTCCTTCTAGGGGGCCTGGAAGCAGGGAGGGAGGATGGAAACAAACAAACAAACATACAAACAAACATACAAACAGAGAAACCTGCAGAGGGGTGTAACTGACCTGTAATTTCAAGAGCACATTATAATTTGAAAGCAGTAGGAACCCCTTTTTCTTGTTGTTGGTTTTATATCTTCTTTTAAAACAGAAAAAAATTAGTTTCGGGAATTTCTAAAGTTTTGTGTGTATGCTCTTGTGGGCCTAGTTTTATCGAAGCAGTGATTTCCTAGCAAAGCTGTCAAAGATCTTCCTTTCTTTTTAAGAGGTTTTTGTGCTAACCAGCATACTTGACTTTCCTGTAAACCAGCATGAAGTCTTGTGTGGGATTCAGTCACTCCAGCAAATTGGGGGCTCGCCTCTTTGAAAGAGAAATGCAGTATGAAAGCTTTCTCTTCCTTGGGCAGTGGAAACTAAGGGAGTCACAAAACATCTTTCAGATTAAGGCTAAACTAAACTAGATTTACGTGACAATGACAACAAACTACTGAATCTCCCTTCATTCTATCTTAAACTTCAGTTTCCTGTTTTCGCTTCCCGTTGGTGTGACTGAGATAGGATTGTGACGCCCCGCCCCCTGAAGCCATTCTCAGGCACCAGAAATGCTTAATCTCCCTTCCTCTCCCACTGTGTCAGAGACCTCAGACAGCTTGCTCTTCTTGGGTTACTATCTTACTCTTCTGCCCTTGAATCTGTCTTATATTTGAAGCCTGGATCCTGAATCTTGTTTTTTTTTCACCTCAACCGTGGTTGTAATTTTTCTGAATGGACTTTAGATTGAGTAGAGATGAGGTCAGTACCTGATTATTCTAGAAGTGATTGAGACTAAACAGAGCAAATCATTTTTACATTAAACCGTGTCATTAATGGAAGAGGTAGGGGGCAGGTTTTATGTCTTTTGTTTTGGTGCAGAGGTACGATGTGACATGGGAGCTGAAAAATGAAAGAATAAAATGAGGACAACTCTTATTTCAATGGGGAGGTGCTTTTCAAACATGGTGACTATCAAAATTGTGTGGAGAGCTAATGAACATGGAGACTAGGACCGTGGGGACAGGAGAGGATTGGAGCGAGTCCCCAGGTGATTCTGACACCTCCAAAGCATTCCGACTACTGCAACACTAACTTCTTACTTCTACAAGTGATAAGAACAATGAATTAGCCCAGGAACCATATTAGATTTGTTTGGGGGACTAAAATATACAAATTACTAAACACAATTCTAATTGTAGGTTCCGAGATTATATCTCAGTATGGCGTAATCTATGATGTGGGATGTTGAAGATTATCATATTTCCACATGTGTCTTGGCATTAAAATTTTCTTTTTTCTAGTCTAGGGTTAAGTCGACTTATTGAACCATGATATCACCAAATACTACTTATAATGTGTCTATGGGATTCTGATAGATAGAAACATTATAGTCCAATTTCTGTTTTGGGATACATAAAGTATCTAAAAATCTAAATAGATATTAAATCAAAATTTTATGTACATATAAATTTGTTTGCACAAATTTAAACTAGTTTCTTTTTTTGCAAGAATTCTGAAGGACTTACATTTTTTACAAGTTGAGTAAATCTGAGCAGTTAGCATTTCCCAGATTTATTCATTATAGAAAATTTTATTTCACAAAAATCTTATCAAATGAGGCTCCAGTGAGGACTCTTTGGAAGACACTAATCTAAATACTAAAACTTTTAATAATACATCGTGATAAATAACTTTATTCTATTTAAAACGAGACAAGTTTTAGTTTTTATTTTTATTCTATTTAAAACGAGACAAGTTTTAGTTTTTATTTTTTAACCTATGTCTTTAAATAAGAAATTCTTAGTATTTGAGGAAAGATAAAAAAGACGACTTTTACAAATGACGTAAAGAATGCAATTGGATGAATTTTTATTTAAATTGCATGATATCAATCATCTCAAAGCTTAACATTTCTCATAGTGACCATTGTTGATATTGTACCAGATGTGCTTTTTTAAAAAAACAAACAATGAAAAATGAAAAAGTGTTAGACCATTCCCTCCCACCCAACAAAATTAGAAAATGAAACGTAGGTGTGAAATTGGGTGACATTTCCTGTTGTATTGCTAATCATAGGATTTTGAGACAGAATACATTCCATAATCAATTATCTGTTGTAGCGTGCTGGGTCTGATGATTGTCCAGCTGATACCAAAAAGATGAGTTTGGTTGCTTTTTTTTTTTTTTTTTATCTCAATAGACATTATATCATCTAGATGACATCTAGAGACACAAGCGAGAGAGAGTGATAACAGTGGAAAAACAAGCTCAGAGAAGCTGGTTTTGAAAAATAGGCAGAAGTAAGGTTTAAACATGACCTTTATACTACTTACTGGTTATGAGGGATGTAAGTCTAAAAAAAGATAATTGCATTTCTTTTACATTTAAAATACAATACCCACTTTATAGAACAACAAAGAAGGTGAAAACATTTGTCACATAGCTTTCATGCAGCAAGTTTGAAGTCATGCTGCTCCTACATGACCACAGGCATTTATTGCCTTGTTTTTTTCAAAATTCCACCAAAAGTTTGGAGTATTTTAATTTATACTGTATAAAGGTATTTTGAAGAACATTAACTCAGACCAGGGCTGTCAAATGGCTCTATGCTTTACAATACTGCAAATTTCCTAGTAGTTCTCCTTGGAATTAGGTGCTAAAGTTAAAAAAAAAAAAACAAAAAACAAAAACGATTACAGCCAATCTCACTACATTTATATTTAAATAATACCTAGAAAGTTTGAACCACTCTGAGATTTAGTGGCACACAGTTATAAATCCAGTGAGCTAAGCCATGCTGGTTTTCATTATACTTCCATTTAATTTTCTAATTAATCTCAGAAAACATTAATTAATTTTGTCTTTTCCACAGTTGGCCTGGCACCCTTGGGCCTGAAACACCACAAATATCGCTGGCCTCAAGCTATAGTAATCAAAATTTATAATTTGTTGAGCAATCAATGTTTCTTTTTTCTTCTTTATCTGATAGGTACTTTAACAAATTTTTAACCCCTTGGTTTTAGATTTCCTACAAATGCATAGATAGAAGAATCAATAGATATCTCAGGCCAATGAGAAATGACAAGACAGTGATGATGGGAGTAGAAGTTTGAATATCAAGACAGAGTTGAACTCTCTGCTAGAGAAGTACTTGTTTATATTCCAGAGATATCATAATCTGAATAGTGTGCCATGGCGTGCCCTCTGCCCAGATATCTACCAGGATTGCCTGCCTGATTTATTCCAGTATTTACTCTTATGAACAATGTTGTTATGGATGTTCTTTTAAATGTCTCTTGGTTCACTCTTACAACTTTTGCTGAGCTATATATCTAGGATCAGAGTTGGGAGATTGAAAGGTATGCATTTTTTCAGCTTTAAATAATAAAGTCAAAAGTTTTCCAAAAAAAATGTTTACCAGCAATAAAGAAAGGTTCTGATATTCCATATCCTGGTCAATGTTTGATACAAACTGAATTTTAAGAAAATATTTGACAATTCAATGTATGGGAAGAGGTAACACATTTTAGTTATAATTTGCATTTCCTCAACTTCAAATAAGATCGAGCATCTTTCCATGTATATTTACAAGCTTTTTTTTTTTTAAAAAAAGATTTATTTGTTTTTATCTGCTTGATAATTTTAGTTCTTTACTTATTCTGAGTACTAATCCTTTGTCAATTATATATTAGCAATATCTTTTCCAATTTTATAGCTTTTCTTTTTAATCTCATTATGGTCTTTTTAGAAACACAAATTCTCAATGTTAAAGGATTTAAATTTACCACTTTTATTACAATTCACACTTTTGATGACTTAAATTCTTCTTTACCTCGAGGTCATAAAGATTTTTCTATAATGTCCTCTTTAAGTTTTAATTATTTGGCTTTTGCATTTAAGCTTTTAATCACCTGAAATCGATTTTGATGTGTGGTTTCAAGAGAAGACCAATTTTATTATTCCCCCTATGGATAACCTACTTGCAAGTTAACAAATTAGTTCACCATAGTTACACACAGATACTGACAGAGACATTATACTACTGGGTCAGAGACAAAGGATATTTTGTTGCTGCAGCAATAAAAGTAGCCAGAAGGTCACCATTTTTGTGCATGAGCCCCAATTCCCAAAAGACGATGGGAAAAGAGCAGGGATGCCTGCACACAGAGTGGTTGTGTTATAAGAAAGGACAAGCTAAAGGAGCCAAACATTTTATAATGGGCAATGAGCCTGTGTTAACTTTGCCCCAAAGGAAGAAATTATTTTTACTTTTTGTATTATTTGTTGATTTCTTTGGATACAACCAATACCTTTAAATATTCAATCTGGAACATAAGATACATCTCAATTCATTTCAATCTTCCTTTATGTCTTTAATAAAATTTTCAAATTTTGCTCATGAAGACCATAGACATTTTTGTTCTGTTAGGTTTTAGGTCTAGACAATGTACAGAGATTTTTTTACTTGTATTTATAAATCACATATTCATTTCTATAATGTTTTTTATTGGTACATTTGTCATAGAGGAACACTACTGTTTTCAAAAGTTGATCTCGAATTCAATAATGATTCTTATCTCTGGTTTTTCCAACTTTTTTTCTGTTTACTTTGCTAAATGTTAATTATATCATCTGCAAATACTAGCAGTTTTATTTCACTCTTTGAACTCACATTATTCTTCTTTATTTAAAGTTATATTTTAGACCACTCCTCAGCTCAAAACCTTACAGTGACTGCTCATCTTACTCAGATCACGGCCAAGCTCCTCGCAAGGCTTAGGAGCCTTTCTAGGGGTCCCCTTACACTCTGACCTCAGCTAGCTGCTCGTCATATTGGTTCTATTGCTACTGACACACTGAGCATCTTACTGCTCCTGAAACTTTCCAGGTACAGTTGCCTCAGGCCCGTCCCAGGACCGACCGTGTCTGCTGAGCTGAGAATATGGAGTTTCTTGAAACTACAACCTAGGACCTCAAGTCCACACTCTGCTTTACAGTTAATTTTATGTCTGCCTGGAAAGTTATTTGTACCACAAATAACTGTATGGCTTGCTCCCTCCCTTTTTTCAGTCTTTCTTGGATATCCCTTTGTAAGGATATTTAAAATGGACACTGCACACCTATACAAATTCTTTCTGTCCATCTTTCTTTTTCTCCCAGCTTTATTGAGATGAAATTGACATATAATATTGTGTAAGTTCAAGGTATATAATGTAATGATCTGATATAAGTATTTACCATGAAATATTAATCACAATCAGGTTAACACATTTTTATCTCACATAATTATCATTTTGTTGTCATTACGGTGAGAACATTAAAACTCTACTGTCATAGTAACTTTCGAGCATGCACTATGGTATTGTTAATTAGAGTTAGCATGCTATACATTGGATCTCTAGAATTTACTTATCTTATACCTGGAAGTTAATACCTTTTGATCAACATCTCTCTATTTCCCTTACACCTCAGACCCTGTCTACCACCATTCTATTCCCTCTTTCTATGAGGTTGATGTATTATTTAGTTAGTTATTTTCACATTATACATATGTTTTTTTAAAATACTTAAAATTTTTTTCAATTACACTCGACACATAATTTTATAGTAGTTTCAAGTGTACAACATAGTGATTAGACATTTATATAACTTAAGAAGTGATCACTCTGATGAATCTAGTACCTATCTGACACTGTACAAAGTTATTACAATATTATTGACTATATTCCCTATGCTGTACTTTACATTTACATGACTATTTTGTAACTACCAATTTGTACTTCTTAAACCCTTCACCTTTTTTTATCCATCCCTCCAATTCCCCCTAATCTGGCAACCATCAAAATGTTCTCTGTATCTATGAGTTTGTTTTTGCTTTGTTCATTTATTTTGTTCTTTAGATTCCACATGTAAATGAAGTCATATGACATTTCTCTTTCTCTCTCTGACTTATTGCACTCAGCACAATACCCTCTAGGTCCGTCTATGTTGTAGCAGATGGCAAGATTTCATTCTTTTTCTGGCTGAGTAATACTTCATTGTACTACCTCACCTTTATCCGTCCAACCATTAGTAGACATCCATGTTGCCTCTATCTTAGCTATTGTAAATAATACTGCAATGGATATATGGATGCACGTATCCCTTCAAAGTAGTGTTTTGGGTTTTTTCAGATAAGTATCCAGAAATGTGATTACTGGGTCTTTCTTTGCCTCTTGTTTTAACCTTTGTTTTAAAGTCTATTTTGTTTGGTATAAGTATTGCCACCCCAGCTTTTATTTTTCATTTCAATTTCTGTAAAATATACTTTTCTATCCCTTTACTTTCAGTCTGTGTCTGTTTTACAATCTAAAATGAGTCTCCTATAGACAGTATATGTAAGAGTCTTGTTTTCTTATCCATTCAGCCACCCTTTGTCTTTTGATCGGAGCACTTAATCCATTTACATTTAAAGTAATCATTGATAGATATGTAGTTATTACCATTTTATTATTCATATTTTGATCTTTTAAAAAATTTTTATTTTTAAAGAAGTTCCTTTAACACTTCTCATAATATATTTGGCTTGGTAATGATGAACTCTTTCATCTTTTTCTTGTCTGGGAAGCTCTTTATCTGTCCTTTGACTCTAAATGATAGCTTTGCTAGATAAAGTAAACTTGGTTGTAGATCCTGGATTTTCATCACTTTGAATATTTTATGTCAATCCTTTCTGGCCTGCAAAGTTTCTATTGGGCAATCAGCTAACAGAGTCATGGAAGCTCCCTTGTAGGTAACTAATTGTTTTTCTCTTGCCACTTTTAAGATTCTCTCCTTTTCTTTAACCTTTGGCATTTTAATTATGATGTGTCTTGATGTGGGCCTCTTAGGGTTCATTTTGTTTGGATTTTTTTCTTATTTTTGCTATTTATTTGTATGAGTTTCTTATATATTTTGGACATTAACCCCTTATCTGATATATGATAAATATAATA
>NW_011888941.1:1727622-1745849 GCF_000151845.1 Pteropus vampyrus
ATTTGTTGTTCAGAAATGTATGGTTTATTTTGCACGCACTTGTGAATATTTAAGTTTTCCGTTGTTATTGATTCTTAGTTTTATATCATTGTGGTTGGAAAAGATATTTGGTATGATTTCAATCTTGTTAAATTTGTTAAAAGTTGTTTTGTGACATCACAAATTATATATCTTGGAGAATGTCTCATGTGTTCTTGAGAAGAATGTGTATTCTGCTGCTATTAAATGAAATGTTCTCACTACGATTATTAGGTTTATCTTGTCTAAATCATAGTTCGAGTCCAATGTTTCCTCATTTATTTTCTGTCTGAATGATCTATGCATTGTTGAAAATGGGGAATTGAATTCCTTCTTATTATTATATTGTCTATTGCTTCCTTCAAATCTGTTATTTTTTTATATGCTTAAGTTCTCTGATGTTAGGTGCATAAATATTTCCAAATGATCTATTATCTTGATGATTTTTAAAAATTTCTTGATGATTTGACTTTAACATTTTATAATGACCTTCTTTGTCTTTTGTTATGCTTTTTGACTTAACATCTATTTTGTCTGACATAAATATAGCTATCTTTGTTCTCTTTTGGTTTCCACTTTCATGGGGTATCTTTTTTCTATTCCTTTATATTGAACTTATGGGTGTCCTGAAATGAGTCTCTTGTAGGCAGCATAAGTTGGCCTTTTTTTAAAAAAAAAAAAAAATCTTTTCAGCCATTCTATGCCTTTGTATCAGATAATTTAATTTATTTACATTTCAAGTAATTATTGATAGCTAAGAACTTATTGTACTTAAAAAAATAAAAAAAAATACTTTTCTCAGTTATTTGGATGCTACTTTTCATACACAGAGTCAGAGTTATTTATTCATCAACTACACATCAACCATAGACTTCTGCATTGGAGTGGATTTTATATCTTATTGAACAAAAGCAGTGAATATGTTTAAAGTGAGTAGAAAGTTAGTTCCTGAAGGAGGGAAGGAGGAGGGAGGGGCTATGAAGAGAAACAAGTGTGATTTTGCACATACAAAGATCATCCTAATAAGATTTTGACAGATTTATTCAGCTTTATAAGACAATGTTTTTTTTCCCAGAATCATCTTTGCAAGTACATGCCTAAACCAAACCTTGTTTTCCTACCTGACTCAATTTGTCCAGGAAACTGCCCCATGTAATCCACTTTGTTTAATATTCTCCCCAGATAAAGGAAGAGAGCAAGAATAACTCTTTCTACTATGTACAAACTCTTTTGAGAAATGCCCCAGGCATTCAGTCTTTAAGAAGTTCCATGCAACTTTATAAGATGCTTAGAAAAGAAAGAGGCTCTAAGAAGGACAATCCCAGCAAAGAACATGAGAGGGAGCTGCCTTCTTGGTCTTCTTTCTCTTCTCTCTCCTACATTCCCTCCTCATGTGTCTATTTGGCTAATTCACAAAAAGGGCACTTCACCTATCAGATGGGTTTTAAGGATATAACATTACTGAAATGATGTCAGTAGAGATTTATTTGAAAGTATAATACTATTCAGAACATATAAAGTATGTCAAATACTAGCTTGTCCAAAATGTATAAAGCGCACTTAGAATCCATTTCTTTTTTTACAAAAGCTTAGCTCTCTCATGAAGTCATGAATATTTAGTTTCCATGTGGGCAATTCACACCATTACATGGAAAATAGATTCCTCCGAGGAGATCCTACCCAAGTATTCAAAGGGCTTTCTGGCTTTCGAGGTGAAAGAGATACAGTTTTTCTTGCCATTGACACAGTGTACAATCACCTGGTTATCTTTTTCTTTCAGTCATACACAGCAAGAGGCATTTTGGCTGTCAAGCAGTGATACTCTATTGAGGTAGCTCTCACAAGAAAAGTGTTCGGGGTGCAGCATGACAATATCAGCCAATGATGTCTTCTCAGGACTCCTTTCTCTTTCTCTATTTTTTTTCTTCTTCTTTTTTTTTTTCTTGACCTTAAGAAGGAAAATAAAATTCTTTTTTATAATCAAAGATGACCTCATCCTTATATTTGTTTGATATGTTTCACCTAGGAATAATGGCTAGAGACATTGAAGTTTGCTATTGAGCACTGTAGTAGGAACTGGGGAATTTTGATTTGTTTCTTGTCTCCACAATCCTGTGCTAAATTCATTTAAGCAAATCGCCTGGTGTTTCTGTGTCTGAGCTTCTACAATAATAACGTGAAGGAAGCAGAATTAATTCTACTTACACCTTTGGAAAACTGGGCAGGAAATGTATACACTATATGTGTGCATGCACATGAGTGCAAATATGTCCATAAATGACTGTGTATTAGGTGTTTTTGTGGGGAGCAAGGACACTACACTGGTACCTACTCCTTAATGTCAGCATGCAATGCTTTATGTGACTCATTTTTATTTTACTATAGAATGGTTTATAAAAAGTAAATATCATCTGATATAGACTATACATTTTCTGAATTTCAGCTAAGTTAAGGAGCCTTTAGTTACCTTAGAATGTTCATGTTTAAAAATTTCAAAGCAACTGGCCAATAAAACTTAATTCATTGATATTGCATTTTATTAATACTTAAGAGCCATCCATGTTTTTTTTGTAAACTACAATTAATATATTCTAATTGTAGAATTTATGGTGAGATCTTACTTTTATGTTCTTGATGCCATCATTTTATATGTGAGGAAATGGAGGACTCTTGAAGTTCTGTGATTGAACCAAATGAGTTGCAGTGTCAGAGCTGGGACCAGGGAATGACATGCTTGGTGACAACGTTTTAAAAAAACTATTTCCAGGTTGTTTCCCTACACAAGAATTATTTGCTTTATCCTCATTAGACATGGTCAACAGCTAGCATCTCAATCACCTGAGAAGTCTATCCCCTACTTTCCTTTCTCTAGACTAAGTTTTCCTGCTCCTATAGATTAATAAAAATCAGACTTGTAGATGTCTGATTTTTAATTTTTTGTTCTTTCAGATTCCTGAATAGAATCTGTAGATGCCTGGGGTGGGTTATTGAGAGCTGCCATTTTCAATGGCAAACATATAATGTTGTAGTTAGACGTAATTTTCATCTAAAATGAAAAAAAAGTCAGTAAAAATAGGCTGAGAGTCCAGAGGGTGCAGGGATTCTGCCACAAATATCAGAATGCATCAGAAGATTAGAGCAGAGGTTCTGGAAGAAAATCCATGACCCTAATTTGGGGAGTATCCATGGAAATCATCATTAAGTCCCCGTTCCTTAGGCACATACTATTTTTAAAGTTTTATGTTTAAAGCATCATATGTCGATATGTCTTTAATTATTAGTTTTAATACAAATATAAACATTCTAAACATGTGGCTATTAGTTTGCTAAGGCTGCCATAACAAAAGACCACAGCCTAGTGTCTTAAACAGCAAAAATTTGTTGTCACGTTTCTGGAGGCTGGAAGTCTGAGATCAAGGTATAAGCAGGGTTGACTCCTTCTGTGGGCTGTGAGAGAAGGCCTCTTGTAGAAATATGTTTTTTTCATGTGTCTCCTCACATCACCTTCTTTCTATGCTTGTCTGTCTCTATCACTTTTTTTTGTAAGGACACTAGTTATTTTGGACTAGGGCTAACCCTCATGACTTCATTTTAACTTTATTACCTGTATAAATACCCTATCTTCAAATTAGTTCACATTCTGGGGTACTGGGGTGAGGATTCCAACACAGCTCTTGCGGGAGAACACAGTTCAACCTATAACAATATCCTCTTCGTCACTTCCTTTCTTCAAAGTGTTAAGTAAGACAGATATCACCTACTGTGAGGGGCTAATGATATACCATGATATTCTGGAAGGAGTCTGGAGATCCATCGAGAGAGGAAAGAGAAGAGAATGAAGGCTACTTGGAGTTTCTGTACCGATTGAGATTTTCATAGAATCAGGTCATTCTCTCCAAAGTATCAGAGAATCAGACAGAGCATTGGAGAGTATGATGTCTTTGGAATCAAGTGTTTCTCCAGTTTAAATCTGACCAATAGAGAGGGCTCTATGGGTTGCACAACACCCCTGCCTCTATCCGAGAGATGACATACCTTCACCAGTGATCAGAGGTCAGGGACAGAGGGAGAGTGTGCCTCTGCTGTCTGTTGGTGTCCAGTGCCTCTAAAATGGACTCTTTCTTGTTTAAGAAAGAGCACAAAAATGGGGATAGCACAAAGAAAACTCTCTCTTTTTTCAGGGAAATGTAAAGATTAATGTAAAATAAAGATAACAAAAAGAAGAAAATATTAAATTATTGTGAATATTTAGGAAGAAGGAGAAAAGATAAAGCTCAATGACAGAACAGGAAGTCTTGAGAGAGAAGAGACTGAGGGCCAAAAAAAAAAAAATGACACAGTTCAGCAAAGCAGACATATTAAATAAACATATGTAAAATGTCCAATATGCATTCCAGTGTAAACTTTTAGTAAAGTAACAGGCTACCATTAATAACTAATATATAGGTATTACTACTCGTTAAAATTTTTATTCTAATAATTTCCCTTTACAGCACTGAGTCTCCACTGATAAGTTATAATAAACCAGGTTATTCTGTGATGATAAACAACCTGCACATTTTCCTGCTTTACATCAATAAAGTGTATTTTTTTTTCTGCAACATGTGCCATACAATGTGATTGGGACTGTCCCTCAGTTCTCTTCACTCTAGCACTATGGGTGATGAATCAGCCACCATCTCAACTGGCCAAGAGTTTGGCAAGGTATTACTCTATCTGCACTTAAATGCTCTTGTCCCAAAGTGTCTTGCACTATCACTTCTGTTCATAACTCAATAGCTATAACTGTTACATGGCCCCACCAACACAAGTGGGACCCAGAAATGCATAAAACACTCACTTTCTCCCTATGGGAACCAACCTAATATTAACTTCATTTAGTTGAGAACATGAAGCTCAAAGTCCACCCTCCGAGAGGTTCTTCCTTCTCAACTTTATTCCTTGGCAATATCTCAAATGGCTGTTGTATAATAACATTCTCCTTAGAGCTAAGCTGCTTTCTCCAAGTGTGTCCTGCCCGTAGAACGATGGAAGATCATGGGCCATTTTATTCATAGAATTTTTTATGGTCAATGTTACAATTTCTTTGGCTTTAAACTTCTTTAAAAATACAATAGATGTGTTATATAACACTTTGATTTCAATTGGCTCCATATGACAAGAAATACACCCATAGTTGTTCTCTAGATATATTTAATACTTTGCTACTCTACTTTTTCTTTTTTATGACCCTGTCACTCTCAACTTAATTGTAGGACCTATGAACTTATCTTTCAGAACCATACTTTAATCTTTTTTTCCCTCTGAAATATGTTGTCCAATTGACCAGATTTACAGAGTATTAAAAACCTAATAATGTATATATAGACAGTACCTGACATGATTTTTTCAACTTTATGATGTGCAAAAGTGATATACATTTAGTAGAAACCATATTTTGAATTTCGAATTTTATCTTTTCCTGGGCTAGGAATACGCAGTATAATATTCTACTGTGATGCCAGGCAGTGGCAGCGAGATAGTTTTGCCCCACTGTGGGTTAATGAGAGTGTTCTGAGCATGCTTAAGGTAGGCTAGGCTGAGCTATGATATTTGGTATGTTGGGTGTAATATATACATTTTGACTTATGATATTTTCAGCTTATGATGGGTTTATTAAGATGTAACCCCATTATAACTGTACTCTATACTCTGAAATACCATAATATATTTAGGTGTTTTAACAAAAAGATGTGCAAGTTATGCTCTTGATTTTATTCTTGCTGCGAGTTAAGTTCTAATATATCTTCTTGCTTAAGGCTTTCTATTTTATCTTCTACTCCTTAGGCACAAAAAGCAACCTTTCCTTTTATGCCTATAAAATCTTGTATTTCTGGTATCTCTTCATTTCCCTTTCATTTCTGATTTCAAATTGACCAGTTCTTTTTTGAATTAATCTTTTTTTTTGTTGTAACTTGTTAAATGCAGCTAATAGTAACCAACATATGCTACTAACATCTCGTTTTCCAACCTCTTCCCTGAGAGCTAGAATCCATTAGGGCACATGTCTCTCTTCCAAGATGGCTGAGGCAACAGTTAACCAACCGTTTTCCATTTAGTAACACACAACACCATCTTCCAGCCTCCATCAGGTTACATTGCCAAATAGCACTAATAATTACCCCACTTAATCTGTGGTAGATATTGTACTAAACATTTTTCTTATATTATTCTTTTTTAATATTTATCAGCTTCTTTATTATGTGACCATTACTTATCCATTAAGGAAATCAGTTTAGAGGATTTAAGTAAGTTATCTAAGGTTACATCTAATAAGCTCATCCACTGTCACTGCTGCATAATGTTGTCTTCTATGATGAATAAACCACGATCTTCCATTTCCTTCGTTGCTGGCTGTTTGAATTTTTCTGATTTCTTCTTTATAGACAATAGATATTCATATGCACCTGGGTGAGAGGTATTCTGGGACTTAAAATGAGGAGCAAAGTTGTTAGGTTATACATTATATATTCTGCATAGTGGAGTATTATGTAACTGTAGGAACGAGAAATACGTCTGCATCGTGTTATATTGGCAGGTTAAAAATACATGATAGAGAAAACTGTGTAGTGTGCTGCTATTTATTTAAGAAGAGAAAGGAGTATGAACACATACACACACACCTAAAAAGAGTGTGCGTGTGTGTATGTGTATATATATATATCTACACACACATACATATATACACATGCACACAAAATATATTACAATGTATATATAGTATAAATTTCTTGTTTCATATATAAGTAAATGCATATGTTTACTTATATTAAATATGTATGTGCTAATGCTAAAATGTCAGGATAAAGCAAAATTTTTTTAAAATGCTGCTTTCTTAAAAGGTGAAGGAGGAGGGAACTGATGGGAAGAGACAGGAAGAGAAGTTGAAATTAATTTCCGTGTAAAGTATAAATAAGGTAGGAATCTACTTCATTTTTTTTTCTCCATGTGTGTAACCAGTTGTACCACATGTGGATTCTTACCTAACCGATTTGCCATATCATATATCAGGTTTGTATATATATTGGGTGAGTCTGTTTCTGAGCATTATTTTTTTTCCATTGTACTACCTACCTGTCTATTCCTACACCAACATCATTGTATTCTAATTGCTACTGCTTTATAAAAAAGGTCTTGTGACCTGGTAATGCAAGTACCCTAACTTGTCTTTTCAAGTGGTTTTGATTTGCTCAGATAGTGGTGCCTCCATCAAAATCTATTTATTGATATACCAAATTTCTCTTCATCTGTGTTTAATGTGCTGTTTAACTCTCTCATCAAGTGTTTAAATTTAATAAAATGTTTTTTATTAATGGATGCTTTCTTTTTCTTTTTCAAATATGTTGAATTTGTAACACCGAGTTCCTTTCTCAAGTTTTGAATTTATCTGACTTTTCTTTCCTTTGTTATTTTAAACATAATTATTTTAGGATTTATGTCTGTCATTCCAATATCTAAACTTCTTGTGGAGAGGGCATATATATTTCTTGGTTCTCTTAAATCTGGATGGGATTTCATTTTCATTCCTCAATTTAAGATTTCCTGGACCTTGCAAGTCATATAAATTAAAATCTAAAATTCAAGTGAGGGTTGTATTATGAATCCTTAGAGGATAATTTTTTTTTTCAGGCAAAGTCTAGACTATGACAAGTTCATTCACTCCTTTATCTTATTAGATGAAAGATTGTTCTTTCTAAACTACCTTTTGCTAAAGGTTAACTCTGATCCAGTTTTAGGTACTATCTCGGTTTTTGCTCTCCATCTTGTCTTCACTTCATAGCTATTGGAATACACACTGCTTGGTGACACAGACAAGCAAATGCCATCATGACTGTTAAAGCATCAGTGCCTACTTATCACTTAGGTTGTTGGTTTCCCTATTTTTGGATTTAATGGATGTTTTCCCTTTCTTTCTTGTAATGTCATCTATATATTTAACATGATGTGTCCTATTTTATTCAATATGCTTAGATTTATTTAGGCATGTAGTGAATAGTTATTCTTTAAAAAACTCTTATAACTAAATAATACCAAGGATGTGTATTGCTTTAAGGAATCAACTTTGGGTATGTTCAAAACCTGGGCCTGGTTTTCCTGGGAAACTGAACTTCCTTTTGCTCAATCTCAGATGAAATAGAAGTGTGTTGGGATTGTTTAGACAAGATTTTTGTACTTGGAGACTAGATATAGTTAAGTTAGAAAAAATATCCAAGTGGTGGGGAAATTCAGGATGGCAGAAAGACTTAGTAAAGTCACTAAAGGGAGTTTGTCACACCTGGCGAATCCCCAATCAATAGCAGAGGTATTATCTACAGCCATTTGTGCCTGTGAGGAATGTCTGAAGTCTAGAGAAGCAGAAATATACTGTTTTTTTCTTTGTAAAACCGCCTTGGTAAATATTTTTGGCATTCAAGAAACTTTGTTGTTCCCATTTTTTACTTCAGTAACAACTCTGAACTCTTTGATCTATCAATTTTACTTTTAGGCATTAAAATAATCATCCAAAATTATTTACAAAATAAATTATCATCATTATGTAATTAACTTGTTAATTAAATTAAAAGGCCAAATTGGGTTTTGTTAAATATATCATAATACAAGTAAAGGCTGGGATAGTGGTTGTGGCTGGGCATATGAGGCCTGATGATACAGTATAAATTAACACGATAAGAAACCTTATTATTGTTATTGTTGTTAACATCATCATCACCTCAATAACTGTCCTATCAAAACAAAGAATTCATTGACATACTTTTGTCATCATTAAAAACTATCTGCTTTTTCTCTCTGCTTTTCTTTTAATTCCTATATTCAATGTCTGATGATTTTTTCTTGGTTAAAAAATCTCATTAAAAAGGAGCAGATATCCACAAGAGAACTGAGCTTCTCAAGAGAAGAACTGGCCATGGTGCCTCTAGTATCACCCAGCCATGATTCCTTAATGTACAAACTATGCACAACTCAAGCACCTGCTCTCCTGTTGGCTTCAGTGCCAGTGTCCAGACAACTTGAGTTTCAGAACTCCAACTCTAGATGTGATGATCCGATTGCAGGAAACATCATCCCTCGTATCATCTCTCTTTTGCTTAAAATGGCAGTAAACATTTTTTTTTTTCCCCCAACCCAAATCTCAAGCATGGTCTTTAATGCCAATGTAAAAACCAAAACAAAAACTAAAAGCAGACTTCTTTCCTTGTTTCATGTCCTCTTTCCTTTTCTGGTGTTTGCATCTAAAATTTTATTTATCATGCAAAGTATTTTATGTATTTTTTTTCTTTTTTCTCCTTTCTTAATTACATTTTTTCCAAAGCTGAAGTTCATGCTCCTCCGCAGTTTTGAACTTCTGTTGCTCTTTGATGTGTCTTATTCCTCCTGTTGTTGAAAAGAAGTCATTATGAACCTCTTTTCAAAATAAGAAGTGGTAATAAGCAGGTTCAGAATTATTCAAAATCATTCTCAATTTCCTGCCCCCTTCTATTCCTATCCTGTCAGTTTTGAGGATTTCCTATGCTCCTCCAAGTCTTTATATTTATCCAGCTTAAAATGGGAATGAAAGGAAAGAGTTCTCAAGTTCTCAATCTTCTTTCCTCTGGTTCTAGGCTCCTGTTTGTCTCTTCATGCATTTTTCATCTTCCATTAATGCTTATCGAGCATCACAGCATAGTAGGTACCGTATAGCAGCAAAGACCATATGAAACCACTTTAGCCACTGGTGATGAAGAAAACATTCCCTCAGCAGTTCTTGACTTCTGTAATACTTTCTCTTTGTATGTACTTAGAATCCACTTCCAGCACTCCTTATGCCTGAGAGGGAACTTTGTCTCTTTTCCTGTAGTTTTATGGTCTCCCTTGGACTATGGCGAATACCACTAAACACTATTTGTCTGTCTGTCTGCCTGTCTGCCTGTCTGTCTGTCTATCATCTCTCTCTCTCTCTCACTCTCTCTCTTTCTCTCTCACTCGCTCATCTATCTATCTATCTATCTATCTATCTATCTATCTATCTATCTATCTATCTATCTATCATCTATCTATCTATTTATCTACCTATCATCATCTATCTTTCTGTCATCTATCATTTATCTATTATCTATCTATCTGTCTATCATCCATCTATCCCTTTTGGCCATGAGCAACATTTATAGGTAAAAATTTGAACTATGAAATCTGAAAACAATCTACTCCATGGTTGCTACAAATAATAACCCTGTTTTACAACCTTAGCCCATGAATGAAATATACCAGTGGAAATGATACCGATTTGTGCTGGATTCCTTCTTGTTTCAGTCCTCAAATTAGTATCACATTGTTCTTTATCAAAATATTCTTTTGGTATACGCCTGTCTTCTTAATATGCCATAGTTGGAAGATCGAATAGAGCATAGTGGGGGAAGAGAAGACTGAAATCATGATCCCCTAACCCAAGAAAGCCGGAGAGAGGCCATGCCTTGGTTCCTGGGATACAAAGAGAACATCTTCAAATTCTCAGCATCTTTTATGGACTCTCTGTAGGGACAAGGCTTTGGGGTTTGTTTGTTTGTTTGTTTGTTTGTTTGTTTGTTTAATCTCCCTAGAGCATTCAGAGTACAGCTACTGGGTGATGGAAGATACCTATAGTTATTCCTAGCTAAGCTTCAGCAGAGACTCATGTGACAGGGGTGGGAAAGAAGAAAGAAATTTGGCTCTCTCTACCCCAAGATGCATTGCTCTTGTTCTTCTCTGTGATAAACAACATCTCATAGTATTATTTACTTCCTTTCTACTCTTTGAAAATGTAGATAAATTTATATTTGGAAATTTTTCTTATTTTTCTATCCCCAGCTACATAGTTTTATGTTATATCTACTAGCTGTGTAAGGAATAGTATTTTGAGTTCAACATAGGTTCTACATTTTAACAAGTTGAAGTTTTGTTTATATGTGACCTTGACTTCTCTGGAGAATTAACTGAAACATATGAGAAAAATAATCTAAAGAGGCAACACAAACCAATACTGTGAGAAGTAATTGTGGCATTGGTGAACTCGGGGAAAAAAAAAAAAAAACAGTCTGGGAATAAGGTACATCTTCAACTAAATATCAGTTTTGACTCTTTTAATAATATAAGGTAAATTATCACAGAGACAAATGACTTATTTTTCTGGAAAACATTTAGGCTCACCATATAGTTTCTTATTTATGGTCTTAATATAGTTATGATGAATTAGAACTTTAGATAAAACAATTGAATCTGACTCCTTATTCAAATGTTCTGTGAGACTGAGAGGAATTAAGAAGCAATACTTGAGTAAAAGACAGTGAAAAATAGAGTTAAAATAGAAATGCATAGAGAATACAGTTAATTAACTCTTTACTGTGAATATATTTCTTTTTTGACAAGTCGACTATATATTTTTGAAGTTAATACTATCTATATTTTATAATATGTATATATATATACATATAGATACATGTGTATATATACACTTTTTTCATGTTTTCACATAAAGTTTAATTGAGCTTTAAGCCATGGAATCCATTTTGTGACATGTCAAATAATAATCAGGGAGAAGAAAGCTGGGAAATAAATCAGTTATTATTCCATTAGTTTTGAATTTATAGGGACAAGTTCTTTGAATTCATGAACCAGGTTTGCAAATTTGCTAATGAGTTGTGGTCACTAGATGGAATTTGTATGAAATATCCACTCAACTCAATTCCTTAGTTTCCTGCATCAGAGTTATATATGTCACCACCACCTGCACCTTGTCCCAGCCTCCACTGGTAGCAATCCTGGTTCATTAAGCTCTTAGGCACTATACTATCTATATTCCCATCAGTTTCCACAGCTTGATGAGAGAGATACAATTGTTATTCCAATTTTACAGGTGAGGAGTTGGAGGCTTACAGTGGTTGAATGGCCTGTTGGAAATCGCCATTCTAGAAAGTGGAGAGCCGGGCTTCAAACTCATGGAGTCTAATTCCAGAGCTCACATTCTGAATGTCAAACCCTTTGCGGTGTGTCTATCCCATGAACAATGTGGGGTTGGAAGTGCAGCCTGGTGCTTTGGAGTGGAGCACACGTGAATGGCATGCCTCGACCTGGGCATGATTAGTGCATGGCTGATGAACTAACTCAATAACAACAGCTTGTTATCCAGATTTCTCTCATATGGCTTGATTTTTTTTTTTTTTCAGGACAAGCTATGAAAATCAAGAAAAGAGGTCTATTAAAATACACTCACATTTAATTACTTCAGTCTTATTTTTAATATGTAATTTTATGTTTTGCCATTTACCCTTAACATTATAACATAACAATTTTTTAGCTTTACTTATTTTTTATTAAGTATAGTGGTGTAAAATATTATATTAATAAATATGTCAAATCACTATATTGAAGTGTACAATATAGTAGTTTGACATGCTTATACCTTACAGTGTGATCACCTCACCTGTATTCCCCTTCACCTTTTTTACCCATCCCCCACTCTCTCCTTTCTGGTAACCATCTCTTTGGTCTCTGCTTTTGTGAGTCTGTTTTTGTTTTGTTTTATTCATTTGTTTTGCTTTGTCTTTTAGATTCGACAGATAAGTGAGATCATACAGTATTTGTCTTTCTCTGTCTGACTTAATTTTACTCAGCATAATACCATCTAGGTCCATTCATATTGTCACAAGTGGCAAAATTGTATTCTTTTATATTGCTGCATAATATTTCTTTTCCTAAATCATTCTAAAGACTTTAATTTAGGTATACATACAAGTTGGCACGTGGCTTGTGTTTGTACATATGGGAATATGTATTTGAGTACATTAAAAAAAAAAACAGCCGTAGACATAGAATGTGGACCTCATCATAACTGTACAGGAATGAATGCACATTTATTTACATTCTGATAAAATTAACATATGTGAGTGTGTGGTGTGTGTATGCATGTGTGTAACGATCAAGGCATCACCAATCTTGCATTTCAGTGAGCCTCCTGGACTTTCCATTAGTACTCTTACTACTGAAACACTAATGATAGAAATATTGGATGCTTTAGAATAAGAAATTTATTTTCATACATTTCAAATGCAAATACCATACACTTTTCATTTCATAAGCAGAGGTGGGGAAATCTGAAGTTCTAGTCTCCTTTCTTCTTTAGGAACTTCAAGATTTCTGTATAAAGTTCAAAAGATGTCCCTTGTGGAATAAAAATATAAAAAGGCATTCTCTGTGCTAATTAGGCACAATAGTTTTATTTATGTTTCAATCACACTGAAACAAGAACACAAGGGATATTAGAAACGACCAGGACTAGTGTGGGAGCGACAAGAAACAGCTAAGACTGAATCCTTCCCAGGTCTGCTATTTTTATCACAGATGCTAACTGAAATGGAGACAGTCATATGTCAAGGAGAGAAGGGTAGGAGTCATTGTCACTGTTCCTCTGTGATCTCCCCGGAAAAGGAATTGCTTTATCATCGCCAAGAATTTCTGAAACCAAGTTAGAAAGGAAAAAAAAAAAAAAAAAGATGTAAAAAACGCTTGCCATGTTCTTAGTACCATTTGCCTTGACAGGAAAAACAACAGCATCTTGCCTCCTCAGCTTATTCCTCATCAGTGAACTCTTCCCCAAACAAGACACTCCACATCAGCCATTTGGGATTTTTTCCATCAGTGTTGTAATGAGCTCTTCTATGCAGTTTGTACTCACTACAGAGTGTACGGAAGCCAAGAGCAAGGAGTTGGTAATCTGGGCACCCACAGTTGTGATGAAGCATCTTCAGTGTAATCGTCCAAATCAAATATTTGGCTGTGCTTCGTCAGATGCAATATCTCATACTGTCACTGGCAGGGGAGAGGAGCTCGCAGTGGGGAAGAGGCACCCAAGGGAGATGGGGTGGGGACAAGACGGGTTGGAGGAAAGCGTCTGCCCTGAGCTCACCATCTTCCTACAACACCACTCGCCCTTTGTCTCAGTCTCAGTCTAAAGCTGCTGCATGACTTGGACAAGGGCCAAATCTCCAAAAGCTAATGAAGAAAGGCCGAATTTTCCTTTAAGTGGCAAACGCTTTAAATACTCGTCCCCACACTACTAGTATTTTACCATTATATTATTCACCTCTATGTTATTCTCCACAATGGGGACACAGTGACATGCTTTCGAAAAGTACCTAGTCAACATAGCAATATTCACATATGTTATTTCATTTGGTTCTTAAGACAACTGAAGAAGACAAGAGTAAGAATGCCGCTCAGGCACTGTCATCTTTGTTACAGAGGAGAGGCTAAGGCCGTCAGAGGGTTAATAGCTCATATAAGGAACTGGGAAGATTGTCTCAAAATCCGTGTCCACTTCTCTTAGGCAGTTATGCTACTTCCACATCCACAATACTTATTCTTTCAGAAAAAGATTATTGATACTTTAAGAAACATTCTCCCTCCTCTCACAAATATGCCACCCCATGTCACAAATTTTTAAGACCATAAACATCTGTGTCTCTCTTCAAAATTTGCCACAAAATTATATTTTATTTGTTTATCTTTTCTGGTTGGGAGAGAACATTGATTACACAAGTGTAGGTTTTCATTAACATCCCTGTGCCATGCCACTATTCTTGTGCCAGCTTTAGGTTCTAATTTGTTTGCTATCATGGGCCCAATGGCTCATTCAGAAAACCTGGAGCCTCTCCTGAATTTTAGCCTGGTGGCTTGTGTTTTTCCACCCACTGATACACTTTCCTGTGTAGCCTGCTTACCTGCAATTTAGAATGTCACCTGTCTTTAGATTTCCTATTGCTGTGTTCCACCCACCTGTTGGGACCCATTGCTACTTTTTCTTACTCTCCTGATGCAATATTTGCATTTGCATTATCAAAATTTTCTGACATGTTTCTCTGCCTGCTGGTCCCTAGAAACTCCTGGGGCCTACTTCTGGATTTTTACCTACCTAAAAATATGCCATCAATTTTTAGATCCTGACTTCTCTCAAGACTCCTCCATCCTAGTGTAGCTTTTCATATAGGCCAAATCCATATATTGCCTAAAATGTAATGAATAAGATAGATTCAGATTATAATTGTTCTTAAAAGTAGGTAGTTTTAGGGCAGTTTTAGCTTTTGATAAAGTACAAGAAAGTAAGACGTAGTAAACCTTTAAGCAGTTAAATGAATTGATGTAAATAGCACTTAAAAAGAATAATGTAGCAGCAATATGAAAAGTAGATTGGAAAATAAAACAATATAACAGATCGATAATAGAAAATGATAGATGGAATTAAGAAGGAAAGGGAATTATAAGGTACATCACAAAAAATTGATATATATATATTACATACATATACATATATATATTATATACATATACATATATATATAAAAGTGACAACTCTTCATTTATTCCTTCATCATATTCTCTTTCAAGAATTTAGCACATTTGTTATGGACTAATACGTGGCCCCTAAATTTATACGGTAAAGTCCTAACCCCCCAAGACCTCAGAATATCAACTTATTTGGAAATAGAGTCTTTGTACATGTCACCAGTTAAGATGAGGTCACACTGAATAAGGCGAGCCCTTAATCCAATATAATTGGTGTCCTTACAAAAATGGGAAATTTGGGCAGAGAGACGCATGTAGAGGAGAGACGATGTGAAAAAACACAGGAAAAAGACGATCATCTACAAGCCACTGAGAGAGGCCTGGGACAGATCCTTCTTTCACCAGCCTCAGAAAAGTCAACCTTGCCGACACCTTGATTTCAGACATCCAGCCTCCAGAACTGTGAATTAAGAAATTTTAATTGTTTAAGCCACCTACTTTGTGGGGTGTTTTTATGGCAACTCCCACAAAGTAATACAAGTTTGAACGTGACACTTTTGCAGATACTGGGAACACAGTTGGGCGTGGCGGTAGAACAGGACTCCTTGCTTCGAGAGCCAACTTGATTAATTAACAGGCAAATAAAAATGTACTATAATGAATGACATTACAGAGATATGAAGTAATGGTGCTTGGGGATGTGAGAGCAGTTCCATTAAAAAGATGACATTTGATCTAGATTTTAAAGGATGGGCAGATATATTTGAGAAGAGGGAGGTGGAAAGGGCATTCCAAGTTGAGGCAAAGACAAGGGACCTAAAAGGTTTAGGGAACAGCAAGAACACAGGGTGGTGGAGGGCAGGGTTGGGAAATGAGGGTGGGTAAGTGTAGGTTAAAGTGAGCACAGATCAGCTAAGGAATTCAGATTTTTATCCTAGAACTAATCAGGAGTAATTAACATTTTTTAAATCAGGTCAGTGATGTGAATGATTTTGAGTTTTTTAGAGGATAATGTTAATAGGAATGTTAAAGGTGGAAGGAGGGGAGAGAGACTGTGAGCAGGGGGCTCGGTTGGGAGGCTCCTTAGGTGTCCAGGGATGGGAGCATCAGGCAGAGGATAAGGCAATGTCAGGAGAGAGAGAGGTGAAGGCAGCATCCAGGGGCATCTATGAGTAGAATTAACTTGACTTGCAACTACGAATATAGACTATGAGTGAAAGGTGAGTTGGAGACAATATTAAATTGTTCTGAATTTATAAGACTTAGTGTAGTATCTGGCAAATAAGAGAGGCTTAATGAATGTTAATCGTTTATGTGGCTCCTCCTCTCCTCAGGTAGAAACTGAGCTATAAATACAAGAGGTGGAATGTGTTCAGAAGATGATTTGAAAGACAGAAGGTTGATTTGTCCCTTGACTCATTCAAAATGTCCATTGAATGACTGTTCTCTGCTAGAGATTGACAATGGATAGTGCTTTTCTTTTAAAACAAAGTAGATTATAATAAATATTTTAAAAATTAGTAAAAAACACATATTGTAATGCAAAAAATATTCTGACTTGTAGTTGGCTTACAGAAACAAAGAGACAAAACAAATAATGTCTACACTACACAATTTATTCTAAAGCATTGGAAAAAATTTTAACTACTGAGTTCATTTTTTTTTAAACTGTCCAATTCATAATACAGTCATCTTGTAAAACAGTGTGTAGTTTCCTCAAAAAATTAAGGATAGAGGTACAATATGACTCAGCAATTTCTCTTCTGGATATCAACCCGAAAAAACTGAAGACAATTATCCGTAAGGGTATATATACCCCTAGGTTCATTGCAACATTATTTGTGGTGGCCAAGACATGGAAAAACATCTAAGTGTCCTCAGATGGATGCCTGAATAAAGAAAACGTGATATAAATATACAATGGAATATTACTTAGCCATAAAAAAGGATAAAATACTGTCCTTTGCAACAACATGAATGGACCTTGAGAGTATCATACTGAGCAGAGTAAGTGAGATAGGAAAGGTCAAAAACCATGTGATTTCACATGTGAGATATAAAACAGAAAGCAATAAATGAACCAATGGAACAAACAGACTCATAGACACATGCAACAGAAGGGTAGTTACCAGAGAGGAAGGGGTTGTGACAGAAGGAGATTAGACTTTGGGTGGTGGTAAGCACACATGCAATATACAGGTAATGTTTTATAGAATTTTACACCTGAAACTCATATAATATTATTAACCAATATGACCCTAATAAACTTCAAAAACAAACAAACAAACAAACAAACAAACAAACAAAAAGCAATTAGCTATGTATTTGAACTAAAATTTTAATCAAGTAGTTAGTTGTTTGTTTTAGAGTAACAGTGAACAAGGACTGGACACAGCTGCAACTTTCTTTTACTGGACTAAAAAGAAACACGACAGAACAGAAGAAACTCAGGTTGAGTTGCAGGAAAGAGAAATTAGTTCAGTCATATTTAAGCTCTAAACTGTAAACAAACCAAACGTTAATTTGCAGTAGAAAAGACAAATTGTGGATTTGCTTCTCATACAGTGGCATACCATACCACAAAGAGAGTGAAGGAACTACAAGTACGCATAGCCAAATGGATGAAATCTCACAAACTAGTATTGACTGGAAAAAGCCAGACACAAAAGAATGTGTATGATAGTGCAATCCATTTCTGAAAGTTTTAAAGCAGGTGATACTAATCTATGGTGTTAGAAATCAGGACAATGAGTACCCTTGGAGCTTCGTGACTTGGAGGTCCCACTACCCTTGAGGGGAGTTTCTGGGATTCTGGTAATAATTTTGGTTCTCACTTTGAGTGCTGGGTACATGGCTGTGCTTGCTTTCTGTAAATATAT
>NW_011888941.1:1746904-1748260 GCF_000151845.1 Pteropus vampyrus
TGGCATACCATACCACAAAGAGAGTGAAGGAACTACAAGTACGCATAGCCAAATGGATGAAATCTCACAAACTAGTATTGACTGGAAAAAGCCAGACACAAAAGAATGTGTATGATAGTGCAATCCATTTCTGAAAGTTTTAAAGCAGGTGATACTAATATGGTGTTAGAAATCAGGACAATGAGTACCCTTGGAGCTTCGTGACTTGGAGGTCCCACTACCCTTGAGGGGAGTTTCTGGGATTCTGGTAATAATTTTGGTTCTCACTTTGAGTGCTGGGTACATGGCTGTGCTTGCTTTCTGTAAATATATTGAGTTGTTCATTTAAAAAAAAATCTACCCCATATGAATCAGCTGCACTAATAGACTAGAACAAATGAAATGGGATAAAATTTCACAAAGATGAATAAACACAATGACAATGTTTTCCACTTTTATTCTGAACATAAAAAAACCATCCAATTTAAATCTTGAATACCAAAGCTTAAATATTACATACACCAAAAAAGCTACTAAACCGATGAGAAAGAATGAAAAACTCCAAAATAATTATAGACTAATCGGATTGAAGAAAGTTGTGAAAAATCTTGCCATGAAATCTCCAAATGCCAGAGAGTCCAACACATCTGCCTCCTTTCCTGTCACAATGGAAGGGCTGTCACTCTTACTCTCTGAAACCAATTTCTCCACATCAGCTCTGGATCTCATCCTTCATTAGGCTTCATCAAAAACACTTAACTTCTTTCTCTCAATTTTTTCCCATTAACATTCAAGTCTCTCCTATCTTGGAGAAAGTCTGCCCGTTTGCTCTCCTCTCTGTATCTGGTTTATGTTGCACAACCACGTTTATTGAAAGTGTCTTCACGTCTTCTTACTCATTTTCCTCCAACTACTTCCTCTCTCCTATTCCCTCCTTACACTTTACTCAGGGCAGACTATCTCTGGATTTCCTGACACCTCTGAAACTGCATTTCCAAAAGATACCAACAAAATGCCTGGGTTTGACACAATAGTAACTCCTAGAGTTTTTTTAACTCAAACTTTTTATTACATTTGTCACTATTGACCACTATCTCTTTATGAAACAATTTCACCCTCTGTTGTTTTTCCTAAAATTTCTTATTTTTTTTTTTGTTAAAACCTCCTTCCTGATCCCCCCCCCCAATTTGGCAAAGCATCAAATCACTGGTTCCGAAGCTTTAATATGAATAAAAATTTCATGGCTCCACCAATAGAGATTCTTCTTTTAAACACTGAAAACGCATTATTTTGCTCCTAACTCTGGCAATCTCTTGAGAATCTCTGCCTTAAAGTTAGTGTTTATCAGCTATGCATACTGGACCCCTGGTCTCCCTC
>NW_011888941.1:1749447-1751070 GCF_000151845.1 Pteropus vampyrus
CATCAAATCACTGGTTCCCAAGCTTTAATATGAATAAAAATTTCATGGCTCCACCAATAGAGATTCTTCTTTTAAACACTGAAAATGCATTATTTTGCTCCTAACTCTGGCAATCTCTTGAGAATCTCTGCCTTAAAGTTAGTGTTTATCAGCTATGCATACTGGACCCCTGGTCTCCCTCATTCCACAAGAGCTCTGGGCGATTTCATTTACTACTGTGGCTTTAATTTCTAGTTAGACCCTGAAGATTCCCCAAACTCTACCGCCATTCTCTAACCACTCAGTTTTCAAAGTTGATGTCCGGCTGCATACTAATTCCCCAACTTGAATATGCATATATCTATATAGATTACAGTTCCCTCAAACTTCACATGGCCTAGGCTAAACTCATGATGGCCCTTTCTTTGCATGTGTCACCTCTATTCTCTCAAATGAACAGCTGGTTGACCAGGACAGACAGCCTTGTCTCATTCCAGAGTCACCAGTCACCAAGTCCTCTAGAGTCCCTTTCTAAGGACCTTTCTAAGGACTTCTCTGCCATAGGAGCCTCCAAGTGCCCTTCAGGTGAATGGGATAAACACCCTTTAGGTAACCTCCTTAAGGAGTGACATCCTATGCATGCGATGCCTCTGATGAACTCTCACATCTCCCCTTCACAGGTCTCCCACCCCATGCCCACTTCATGCTCTGGTAATAATAAAGTTTTTGGACATTTTTTTCAGAAATGCTAGGCTCATCTCACTTCTGGGACATAGCATATGGCTTTTCTTTGCCTAGTACATGTTTGTTCCTAGTTATCCTTCAAAGCTTCAATTCTTCTGGGAAGTATTTCTTAACTTTTTTAGACCTCTGATGTTTTCCCATTATATTCCATATCTCAATATCATAAAATCTGTTACATTTCATTATAATTATTTATTTAGCCATCTTCCTTCATCTGTAGGTTGCAATCTCATTAATTGGTGAGCTTGTTTATGTTTACTCACTACTATCCCATTAGTACTTTTCATTGTGCTTAGTCTGGTGGACAGTTAATATTGATTGTTGGATAATTGAATAAATAATCCACCATGACAAATGAAACATACAAATGAAAGTTAGTTATTGTGAATATCTTTGCCTCCAAAGGAAAAAGGAAAAACCCTCACCAGAAGGAAGTCTATTGCCTTTTGTCCTATTTGTAATGTAGATGTGATCCTTGGAGGTGCAACAGTTATCTTGTGACCATGAGTATGAACATAAAAAAAAAATTACTCAAAGCAAGAAGTTAGAAGAAGCCTGGGTCTTGGCTGACATCTGTATGCAGCCTCCAAGCTCTGGATTACTATGTTTAGACCCGATTTTATTCAAAAAGGATAATTTCCTGTATAGTTAATTAAGCCATTGTCAGTTGGGTTTCTATTATTTGCTGTCAAAAATATTTTTAACTTCCACCATCTTAATCTAAATTATGGGCGTGTAATATATTATAAAGAATATGCTTGTTCTATAAATATTAATTGCATTAAAAGTATCATATAACCCAAGTATTAGCTAGGAATAAATATTTTAGACTTTGTAAGCCAGATGGCTGTAGTAAACAATTAGAGACCAAAGGAGTGGCTATGTTTCAGTATTAAACCG
>NW_011888941.1:1753850-1806176 GCF_000151845.1 Pteropus vampyrus
TTAAAATGTGATATCGATTTTTGTGATATAATTAAAACTTAAAAAAAAATACCATTTAAGCATTTTAAGATATTATAAAAACACATACAAACATTTCCAGGAATGTTAACTGGGGAAATTTTGTACCGACACAGGTAGTTATACCAAAAGCTTCTGCTAATTTCTTTTATTCACATAATAGTCTCTTTTGTTGAGCAAGTAAACAACAATTCTAACAAAATGATTATGACAAAAATGACAATCATATAGGAGAGAGAAAATCCAGTTTTGTGGACTGGATCCAGTTACAAGAGCTCATTTATTGAAACTGAATATAGAGCCTCTACACTGGGCTTTTTAGACAATTTCTAAAAGGAAATAATAAATGACTGATGTGAAAGAAACGCTTTTTTTTTTTTTAAAGAAAATGATTATCTCAATTTCCTGATGGGGGTCTCATATATATTTACATCCTTTTTAAATATATTTATTCACTCATTTTCTTTGATACTTCAGTGATGAGGTTGAGGTATGCTGTCAGAGTATCTAAAAGATTCTGTCTAAATATCTAAATATGTAAAAGATCCTGAGAAAATCATCTGAAGTCAAGAGGAGGAAAGTTTTCTACATTCATTAAGGAGTTTCTTCAAACAGCTCTTTCCTCCCATTTCTTGTCCTCTTTAAGAATTGCAAAGGGTCAATTCTGATGTCTTTTTGATCAAAACTATTTAATGAATAGATTCTTATCATAATAAAAAAGCACTACTTCAGAGGCAGTGTGTAAGGAGACCTGAAATTTGGCCTTTATGCTGCCATTAATTGAGTGAAAATGATAATTCTGGGCTCCTGACATCTTAAGTATAAAATGACACATGATTTTAAGTTTGGAAATTTAACTCAGGTACTAACTCCTCTGTGAAGGTGTCCCTGATTCTCCTATTGGGTTAAAATTCATTTCTTAACACTTTCTAATGCTTCTTATTTGCCTTGCTTTTTGAAACTTATTATTTTACTCTACTAGTAATTTGTGTGCCTATTGGTCTTTACTTTCAAAGATAAAGCTCTAATATTACATGTTTCCCTTTTCGAATAATGCTCGTGGCATTCTTATTTATCAAGATAGGTTAGGACATACTAAAGTTAAAAATCAACCCATAATTCTCGGTTCCTTAATTACCAAAACAGTTTTTTCACTCCACACTGCTGATCTGATGTAAGTAGAGGTAGTCATTCAGAGGTGAAAGCTGAGAGATTTTACATTATCTTCTGGGTTCATCACGTTGAAAATGAAGCCTCCTTAGTTCCTATAGCAGGAAAGTCCATTACCAGTTTATACTTTTCTCTGCTAGTGACACGTGACCCTTCTGCTCATAGCTCATTGGCCGGAATCAGTCACATGACTTCCCAGTGCAACTGAGAATGCAGATGAAAAGTTGCAGTATTTCTTGAGTATCATCATCACTGCCAAAGCCATCTCATTTACCTCAACACTATTCCTCTGTTGGGAAATTAGACCCACAAATTCTAAATCTATGATATTCAATAGATACATCAATAGATGAATATTTTCAAGGAAGCCAGATAAATATAACACATTATCTTGAGAGGAACATGCACAATAAGTACAGCAGATTTCTTGTCATAATCCATGCAAGCAAAGTGGCTATGTACTGGGAAAAAAACAAAACTGCAAAACCCCCAAAACCAATTGTCAATCAATAATTCAATACTCCACAAAAAAACATATCTCAAAAATAATGAAAAATAGAAAGATTTTCTCAGATAAACACTGAATCAATTAATTTTAGAACTATTCAACATGAATGTTAAAATAATATCTGTAGGCAAAAAGAATATGCTATAGGTCAGAAAGTTGGATTCACAAAAAGGAATGAAGGACACTGGGAAAAAGAATGAAATAATCTTACATTTATTTTTCCATATTTTTAACTACAAGATCAATTAATATTTAAAGAAAAAATAGTAACAATGTATTATTTGTTTTTGAGAGGTAAAAAAGTAAAATATATGACAAAAATGACACAAAGGATGGAAGAAAAGAATTGAAAATATTCCACAATAAAGTTCGTACACTACACATGAAACAATATTATTTGAAGCTAGATCCAGACTGTGTAACAATGACTAGAGCAATGACTAGGGCAACTACTAAAACATTTTATAAGGCATATAAACAATAAGTCAATAGACTAGATAAAATAGATTGTCAAAAAATGTTCAATTAAACCCAGTGAAAGAAGGAGAAACAAGGAGAGAAAATAATACAAAGAACAAATGAAACAAATACAAAATAGTAGGCAAAGCGGTAGATTTTATTTCAAACAGATGAATAATCATTTTATTTTTTTTTGAAAAATGTATTTTTAGGAAATATACTTTTTTAAAATAAAAAAAGCATTTCATATAGTAGTGTTTTTTTCCTCCACAATTAAATGTAGTGGTAAAAAAATATAAAATTATGTAAAACTATACAGAATAATATGAACATATGAAGTAAATTAAAGCAAAACAGTTTTATGGAATATTATGAAACATTGAAGTTGCCCTATGAATACCACATAGCAATTCCAACAAATCGACTAGGAATAGACACTGTATTTCTAATTATGTAAAATATGTAAGTATAAGAACCAAAATGAAGATTAGATGAAGTCTTTGATTATCCCATCATCTTAATCCAACTAATTTCAATACTTATTATTATTATTATTATTTTTTATTGAGCTATAATTCACATATCACATTATATTAGTTTCAAGTATACAACATAATGATTCAATATATAATGATTCAATATTTGTATGTATTGCAAAATAGTCACCACAATAAATCTAGATAACATTCATCTTCATACATAGTTATGCATTTCTTTTTCTCATGATGAGTACATTTAAGATTTGCCATTTTAGCAACTTTCAGTATGTAATCCAATATTATTAATCATAGTCACTATACTCTTCAATACACTCTGATGACTTATTTATTTTACAACTAGAAGTTTGTACCTTTTGACCCCCTTTACCCATTTAACCCTCCCAGCATCTCCCACCTCTGACAACCACCAATTTGTCCAATCTATGAGATTGATTTTGTTTTGCTTGTTTTGTTTTAGATTCCACATATGAGTGAAATCATATAATGTTTGTCTTTCAGTAATTGAGAGAATGAATAAATAGCAAATCAATAAGGATATAAATGACCAGATCAGCATTATCAACCAACTTGATCACATTGATATTTATAGAACACTTCTTTCAGCAACAGAGGATACATATTTTTCTCAATAACTTGGATAATAAAAAACACATTAGAGGATTAAAAAAATAATCACACAAAGTATATTCTTAGATTATAATAGAATTAAAATAAAAATCCATATGCAGTTGAGAGAATAATTCACTGCCCACTAAAGATGTTTATGCCCTAAATTTTAATGTCCCAGAACATATGAATAGCTTACCTTATATGTCAAAAGGGACTTTGCTGATGTAATCAAGTTACAGATCTTGAGATGAGTAGACTACTTAGTTGGGCCTAGTATATTTGCTAGGATATCGATAAAGGCAGGCGAGTCAGAGACATACAGAAAGAGATGTGATGACAGAAGCAGAGGGGAGAGATAGAGAGGGAGGGAGATGGAGATATGAAGATACCACTTTAATGGCTTGGAAGATGAAAGAAGGGGTCACAAATCAAAGAATTCAGAGTCTCTAGAAGTTCAAAATGACAAAAAGAAAGTATTTGGTTGACAAAAAACTTAAAAGAAAAGGTTGTCCATAGAGGACTTTATTTTTTATTTTTATTTATTATTCATTTATTTTTACTCCTACGGCACCTGGTCTTTCTAGGTGGCCTCCCATCCAAGTACTAACCAGGCCCGACCCTGCTTAGCTTCTGAGATCAGACAGGATCAGACTTGTTCAGGGTAACATGACCATAGGCTTGTAGTGAACTTTTCAAAGCTACAGCATATTCCCAGTAATTTGGAAGACAATGAGCACGTATGTATATGACTGTGAATGAGCTCAGGAAAGACCTGAGAACGTTCTAATCTCTCACCTATGGCTAATCGCGAGGTTCTATGCTAGCAGGTTGTATCTCTCAGAGCTTTAAAAGCACCTGCAGAAGCATTGAAGGCATGCTTCAACACACAAACCACTCAGAGAAGACTGGGAGATTCTACAGATAGTAAAAGAATAAACAAGTGAATATTGGGAATACCTCTATGCCCATAAATTCAACAACCTGGGTGAAATAGATCAATTCCCTAAAAGACACAAATTACCAAAACTTACTCAAGAAGAAATAGAAAAAACTAAATAATTCTATATTTTTGAGGGATTTGAATTAGCAATTGAAAACCTGCCCAAAATGAAAACCAGATGGTTTTATTGTTGGATTATATTAAACAGTTAGGGAAAAAATGTTCTCAATTCTCCACACTTTTCAGAAAACAGGATGGAAGAGTACACTTTCCAAATTATCCCAATCCCAAGGACATCACAAGACAACCAAATTGCAGACCCAAATATCTTGTATTATAGATGCAAAAATTTCCTAAAATTATTAGCAAATTAAACTTACAATAAATAACCACATTGGATTTGTCTCAGGAATAAAAGGCTGCTTTGGCATTTGAAAATCAGTTCATTCATCATATTAATAGTGAAAACATATAAGAAAAGCCATATAATCATATGAAGCAAGTATCAAACATATCATATTGATCATAGAAGCAGAAAATTCATTTAATAAAATTAAACATACATTTATAATAATAAAAATAACTCTCAGAAAACTAAGACTGAAAAGAAAGTTATTAACCTCATAAAGGGCATCTTTCAGAACCTGCAGCTAACATTTTACTCAAAAATAAGAGACTGAATGTTACTGTTAAGGAAGCAAATATGTTTTCACCCCTTCTAGTCAATAGCATACTAGAATCTAGTATAATTAGAAAAAAATGTATACAAATTTGAATGGAAGAAATAAACAATGAACAATTGGAATTTGAAACACAAAAAAGAAAAATACCAATTACAATTGCACCAAAAATAATAAAATAGGTAGAAACTCATAAAACACATGCAGGATTATTATGTTAATAACTATGAAATATTATTGAAAGAAATAAAAGAAAACTCAATTAATTGTGAAATATACCATGATCATAGACTGAAAGACTCAATATAATTATCAATTTATTCCAATTTGATTTACAGTTTCCATGCACTCTCCTTGAAAAACTAAAATAATATTTCTTTGTAGATATCGACAAATTTATTTTGACAATATTTGGATATTCAGAGTACTTGTAATATTTAAAGCAATTCTAGAAAAAAACAAAGTTAGAGGACTCATACAACTAATTTTAAGATGTACTACAAAGATATAGTAATCATTACAGTACAGTATTGGTAAAAAAAAGATACACACACACAGCAGTGGAACAGAAAAGAGACCTCGGGGGTCACTCCATAGTGCAGTGGTTAGCACATCTGCTTTACATGCACAACGTCCTGGGTTTGTGCCCCAAATGGAGCCATGGACCAAACCCTGATGTGGGAGGAGATGCCCCACCTTCAGATATCCAGTTCTTAAGGGGAAACAGCAACATCCATAGGTCAGGGGTGGAAAAGAGGTGGGAATTGAAGAAAGGGGTGTGGCGGAAAGAATAGAGAACATCAATAAAATCAATTATTTTTGACAAAGTTCAAGGATAATCCAATGGAGAAATGGTGATCTTTCCAACAAACAGTACTGGAGCAAGTGAGGACACATATGCAAAGAAGTGAACCTTGACTTATACCTTACACATTACACAAAAATTAATTCATAATGGATCACAGACTTAAGCATAAAAATAAAGCTATAAAGTTTCTAAAAGATAACATAGGAGAAAATCTGTGTTATTTGGGGTTACAAAATGATTTGTTGAATAAGACACAAAAAGCACAGATCATAAAAGGGGAAAACCTTGATAAATCAGGATTTATCAAAATTAAAAGCTTTAATTCGGTGAAACATGAATGTAAGAGAATGAAAAAGACGACTCATAGACTACGAGAAAATATTCACAAGTCACACAATGGATAATGAATTTGTCCTCAGACTATATTAAGAAATCTTTAAGACAAACAGTAAGAATGCAACAGAGAATAAGGAAAAAGTTCTGAACAAACATTTCACCAAAGAAGATAAATGGATAGCAAATAAGCATATAAAAAGATGTTCGACATCATTAGTCACTGGGTAGTGGAAATTAAAACTACATTTTTAGCATTTTTACTAAATTTTGGACCCAATAGAATGGCAAAACAGAACTCAACAACTACAGCAGCAATAACAACCCGACAATACCAATGGTGGAAGGCAGAGAAATTCTCATTCATTGGTAGAGAGAATGCAACATGGCACTTTGAAAAATAGTTTGGTATTTTCCTCATAAAGTTAAATATCACTCTTTATAGGTCCCGGCTCTTACTTTTACTTATTAATTCAAATGAATTAAAATTTACATTTATACAAAAATTTACACATGGCTATTTATAATAGCTTGTTAATGATAACCAGATTTTTTTAACAGGTGAATGGATAAACAAACAATGGCCCACCTATATGACGGAATACTACTCAGCAATATAAGAAACAGTTTTGTTATATGCAACTGCATGAATAAATATTAAATGCATTTTGTTAAGTAAAGGAAGCCAGAGACAAAGGATACATATTTTATGGTTGGATTTATAGAGCATTCTGGAAAGGGCAAACTGTAAAGGTTATGAACATATCTGTGGTACTCAGGAATTAAGGATAAGGGAAGGACCGACTACTAAGAGGCTACACAGCGAAACTTTTGCAGTGATGAAACTGTGCTATGTTGTACTGCATGGTAGATACGTGACTCTATTTTGTAGAATTGTACACCAAAAAAAAATTTTTACTGTATGCGAATTAAAAATAAAATCTTTCAAGACGTTAGAGAAACCCAGGAATGAGGAGAAAAGAAAATTTCCTTTCGGAGGCATCAGTGACTATAATTACAGACATACTCACTGAAAAAATTTTAAGGAGAAACAGGGTATTTATACAGCCTTAAAATATCACCATCAAATATATATTAATTCTATGATGCTATTAACATGTATCCACAGATTCTTTGAAGTTCTTCTCTTAAGGAGTTGGGAATTAATTTCCCTTTTCTTGAGTGTGGGTTAGACTTAGTCACTGTTAATGAATTAAGTGCGAAAAGATAAAACCAGTAACTATAGTGGAGAAATCTGGCAGACCACACCTTAACCAAGTTATCGAAGTTAATGGTAATATATTGATTACATCTAATATTCTTGTACATCATGCACAGAGTAGGGCACTTCACCTCTATGACATTCTCCCCACCTCAAATCCGTAAACTCACATAAATGTGAGAAAACATCAAACAAGTTCAAATTGCGAGTCGTTCTATCAAATAACTGACCAATATTTTTTAAAAATACTAAGGTCAAGTAAGACAAGGAAACAAGAAAACCTGTTACAGCTTCATGATACTAAAGAAGATAAACACAATATGGTACCTCAGGTTGGGTCCTGGAACAGAAGAAGGGCATAAGTGGGAAAAACTATGGAATATAAAAGCCTGTGATCTACTTAATGTTAATAATTAATTTTCATAAATACTCCACAGTCATGTAAGAGTTTAGCATTAGGGAACCTGAGTAAAGGGTATAAAAGACCTTTCTGTGATATCTTTGCAACTCATCTGTCCAACAAAAAGTAACTTCAAAATAAAAATAATATTTTAAAAATAATATGTATAGCACAATTTCTTTTTTAAAAAAGTAAACTAAAATCATGACTATTTCTGTAAGCACAGGACACTGATGAGGAAGTATACACATGGAAGCATATGGGCATCTCTCTGTGTGATTTAATGCTATGAACATAGATTACTTTTCTATGAATAACATCTAACAATAGTCTGTATTTTTAATCTAAAATATATTAGAAATGAACAATAAAAATAATAGTTTACTGCATAGCATTATGTTTAAAATTACTACTGTAGAATTAGATTTGAAAAAATGTATATATTTGAAACATCTCAACTGTATCATTCACCATAATTCTGAGGTTTCTAAAGTCTCCAAGTTTTATTGGTTACATGATCATAAGAATAGCACTTTTCTCATTTAATGTTTACATATTTGCTCTTAATGTTTACATTTGTGTCACTGACTCCCATAAATAATACTCCAGAATTTAACACATATAATCATAACATTAAAAATAAAGATTATTAGGATTCTTAAAAATTAGATTATTAGAAACGACTACCAGACAAAACACGGATGATTTAATTATACAAATAATAGGAAAAACTAGTTTGTAATAGTAGGAATGGAAATGTAGCCTTAAGCCTGAGAAGAGGTAGGTATGCTAGAGAGGATCTGGGAACTGCAAGGAAGTATGGAGGCACTGATGTTTGTCAGATAGTGAGGGGTCAGAAAACACTGTCTTAAATGATGGTTAGAAAGAAGGTTTAAGTATATCCTTTAAAGGTTTATAAGTCACTACAGCCATAACTAAGAAACGATGGGATGAGAAGGAGGCAATACTGGCCACATTTCTTGTTTTGTCATAGTAAGGTATTGGTAGGTAATGCTTAAAGTTGATACATCAAGAATGGCAAGTATTAGCATCTCATTACAAGTAAACATCTAAAACCAAAACACCCTAAGGAGATGCCCCTGAGGAGTGGGCCTATGGGTGACGTGCTTTAACTGTGTTGGCCAGTGAGAAACACATTGCTTGCTCTCAACTCTAAAGTTTCTCTCAGTTGCCTGACCTATGAAAATGGCTCTGGGCCCTTTCAATATTTGTTTCTTGGTCAGTTAGCGTAATGGTAAGTTTCGTCAGTAGAGGGTGCTAGAAAGACATTGAAGGAGGAAAGGTTAATGACTCCTGATTCCAGTGTCCTCATTAGCAGGCTCCTGCAGTGCCCACAGCTTCCCCAGGCCGGGCTCCTGCAGAACACACAGCGTCCCCGGCACAGGGTCTCTGCAGGACATGGCAACCAGGAACTCCCAATGGCTAGCAGCCTCCCCAGCGCCTTCTTCAGGTGATTTGTAGAGGAATGCCTCCAATGACACACTTCCATGTGAAAGGTTTTTCTTGGCCCACTGGAGAGTGGATTCCTAGCAAGTTCCACACAGACGCCTGCCATTTAGGACCTAACCCCCAACCTCTACACCACATATTCAGTACATTGTAGGTTCTCACTGGATATTTGTGGAATGAGATATATAGTAGGGATGAAAAAATATACTGGTGTGTTGGGTGGTCCCAGTGTGCACCTGCTGTCCCAGCATACTCATTACCAGCAGTTCTTCACTTCTAAATGTGTCTCATTTGGACAATTTATCGTAGACTTTATTTTTACTCTTTGGTGAAAGTATGTAACATTTTGTCTTTGCCTATGATCCTTTATCTTATACACATGCCATGCTTGGTTTCTGCTTTTTTTTTTTCCTAGTAAGAACTTTCTCTACCAAACACATGGATGACTTTGTATTTAGTCCCCAATACTTTTCCCTGAAGCATAAGTTAAGTCATTTCGCCCTATATTCTGAAACCGCTGCCTTGGCCGGGAACTGCACTGCATACACTTGTATAATCATACCTGCTATCTCTTCAACCACTGCTCAGAACCTTGTTGCCCCTATGCTCATGTAAAAATAATAAGAAAAAACTAGTTTGCAATAGTAGGAATGGAGATGTAGCGTTAAGCCTGAGAAGAGGCAGGTTGCTAGAGAGGATCTAGGAACTGCAAGGAAGAACGAAGGCATTTCATCGTTGTATGTACTTAGAAATCATTACCTTTCTCTTCTTCCAGACTTTCATTGTCTGTTATAGGGCACTTTGGCAACTTCCCATGTCCCTGGAAAGGGCTGGCAGATTGGCGTTGAGTTCCTCACCTAACTGGGTAAAGCCCAAATTGGGAAAAACAGGCCTTAATGGTTAGTGTCATGTTCTTGGGGGCAGAGTGGCATGAAAGGGTGAAATGGAATTATTGCCTAGAAGGCAAAAGAAACAGAATTGGCAAGGAAGTGTATAGGAAATGGGTATGTAGAGTTATGAGAATAAGGATGGGGCATGGTTGTGGCATTTGGTGGTTATGTATCAATCAGGTAGCACTTTTGAAACAAGAAATAATTAGCTAAAAGTCAAGATAAATAATAATGAAAACATGTAATGGGAAATTTAGAGCGTTGCCAGGTAATTCCCATTGGTCATACTCAAGTCCTCAGAGTGGATACCACGTAGTAGAAAAAACTGAAGAAGCAACAGTCTTTTGTCTGCATTAATGAGCGCAGTCCAGCTACAGTTGCTGGAAATCTCAACACCTGACTTTCAGGATACAACAGTGTCCAGGAAATAATTATATCACCTGTTGAGTAAAGATGGTGGAATGTCTTCAGTCAGCCTTCACAAATGGCTCCAATCCATTGCAGTTAGAATGAATTGCCTCCTCATTTATTTGTACGCTCACCTGTATCCTTGAAGACAGATCAAAGTTGTAAAGATTGTAGCATTTGGGTAGTCGTTTTGTATTCTATTGTTCTATGGGAATTTGATGAGGAATGCAGTTTACCGCAGATCATGGGACAGCCTTTTGAGACCATCTATACCCAAAGGCTGAGTTAAATCAGTGTTCTTTGGAAAGATGAACAAGGAAATGGGAGAAGTTAAGAGCCTATCCCTCAGGTCCACTGAGGACTTAAATTGCGAGTTCCCCTCTGTTGACGACAGATTATATTTGACAGCATCCTGAGGCAGGCCATCCAGTTTTGTGGAATTATGCAGGATAAATTTACCTATTTAGAGCATAAATTTATCTATTAAGCACTCTCATTCCCAACTCAAATGGTCAAAAAGAAAAGAACATTCTTTTTTATCAGAAGGCATTTGAATTTAGTTATGGAAAATAGACAACCTTCATTCTGAAAGTAGCATACCTGGTTTACGTCCAGGATTGTCTCGGGTGCAGACATGTACTCTGGAGAAACAAATTCAAGACAGCCATGTAGATCTTCACTCTGCTGCCCTGATTGCCCAGCAGGGGCTAATCAAGTATCAGATTTAATTTAGACATCAGGCATTGTCTGCATAGAGACCAGAGAATGTTTCAGTCACCTCTCAAACTTGTAGCTGGCTCAAAATATCTAAATAAAATTTTTGTTAAAATTTTGGCTTGGTGTTTTCATGGACTCAGACAGGGAGCAATCACTTCTGCCCAGTTAAGGGAGTCACTGGGGACATTTGTATACCCAAAAGAATAGTGACAACAGGATCACTAATTTGAAATATTTGAAAATATTTATCCTGATAACCTGAGACTACTTAAATGTGTGTTGAAGAGTAAACGATATAAAAATGGATTACATGCATCAGATATACATGTTGGAAGAAAACTCCATGGATTTTTGCTTAAACTATTCAAAACATCTTACAAAATGGTTTAAGATTATGAGTTCAGAAGTCCTCTTCTCCACCACCCCCAACCTCTGCCAAAAAAAAAAAAAAAACTCACAGGAAAGCAAAACTTTGCTAACACAAATAAGAGCTCTGAATAGCATTTGAATTCCCATCACACCACACCTGGTAAGAATCAGTCTAGCACAGCATCATCCATCATGCTGGGGCTGTCAGTTTTGACATCCTTTAAGTCTACGTTGTGTGCTTGATAACTACATGACAGAAAATGTAAACAGACACCACATATACAGGTATGTGGTACATATACGTGTGTATATTTGCATTTGAATACGTGATGTAAAGAGGCACCAAAAAATTATAGCACACAAAACTACCCATTAAAACACACATGCGCACATGCATGTATGCCCCTAACAACCACCAAAGCAAATATAAAAAAAATAAAAAACAAGCAATTTCTTACAAAAAGCACAAAGCTCATTTTAAATAATTTACCCAGTGCAAAAAGATGTAGATCAAGAAACAGATATCAATGTGTGCTCACCGATGGATAGATTATAGGTTTATTAGACATCTCCCTTACCCTTCATTATGACACATCAAATTGTGGCTTACTAATAGAGATTCAAGAGTAGCTGGTGAGCACAGCATAAGCCCTGTATTAATAATTCAGCAGGCACACACAGAAATGATGATGAAATACTTGAATATTTGAAAGTCCATGTGCATTTTTGGTTCAAGCAATAATGCAACAAACTCAGATTTCAATTTTATCATTAGCAGATTGTTTGCTTTTAATTGATTATAGGAGAATGTTTGTCCTTTCAACAGCTTATTTAATATCCTTGTAACATACAAGGTTTATTGAATTTAGTAATTTTTCTCATATTCCAGGAAAAGACATCATTTGATGTTTGCAGAGTATCTACTTCAGGGGATTAGCAATAACATTTTTATAATTGCAAAAGTCTCCAATTCTCTTTCCCCCCACTCTGTGCAGCATCCCATCCCTCCACTCAAAGGTGCAGATGTAAGAAAATATGGCATGTTAAATGCACAATGACAAACATGAAAATGCAGATTTTAAAACTCCAAATTGTGTTATTCTCTTTTAGTAAAAGATACAGAATTATTTTTGCAGCTAATACACTGTTAACAACCCCAAAATATATGGTAGAGTAACATGACTTTTTCCCTTTGTTTTTGAATTAATTTTCCCCTCTTTAACTTAGTAAATTTTCAAGTGCAACAGATTTTGTAAAAATCATAGCGTAAAACATAGTATTTAAATTTCTTAAAATATTCTCAGAATGTCAGATTCATTTAATAGTAAAATTCTGTTAATTAAAAAAAACATCGGATATGCAAAAGGGAAATTATGTATACATACACACACATTTACACACACTCGCATATTTATATGTATGTTTGTATATATATAAATGTGAGTGTATAAATATACATATATATATGAAAGTTTTTCTGTTTAATTTTTTAAAACGCCAAGCCAGATTATTAATAGTGGACATTCCTGTTAATTTTGCATTGTCGAATTATTTGTCTCAAGCAGAAATGCTCAAGGTTCTGGGATGACCAGCACTCAGTCCTTTGATACAGCTTAAGCTCTGTCAAATTTCCACAGGGACCAGGTACGTCTCCTCAACATCCATCCTCCTTCTCCCTCAATGCTCAAGAAGAATTTATACGTAGACAGACATGAAAGATAAAATCATCTTTCAATTTCTCTTCATCCTTAAAATAATTAAGGAAGGAATAGGTAAAAGTGGTAAAAAAAAATAAAACGGGTGTTATGTAAACGCAAATCTATAACCAGACATCCTATGAAGTGGAATATTAGTTTGCATGTTATTTTTGTTCTACATGTGAGCGAATGATTTTGTATTTAGGAATCTATCTTTACGAAGAAAAATCTAACTACCACAAAACGTTGCTCGCAAACGGTTAGTATCTTTTGTTCTCTTGAAAGTATTATTTTATTTTGCTTTTTCAGCAAATATAAAAATGGAATTTGGTTAGGTAACTATCTGAAACTAAATAATTCCACATGAGGGCCAACCTACAGCTAATGTCCACATCAATTCAAAGTCTAATTTCTTACTTTCAAATCTTTCTCATTACCTCATTACTTAATCTAATAATGGCAACTTGCCAGAGAGAAACCACTCCCCCCGAAAGGACATCTTTCAATTTTCATTTAAAACAACAAAATATATTACGAGTTAGATATTCACAAGGAAACTTCTCTGAAGAAGGGGAAACAGCACGCATCTGGCTCCATGAGCTGTTCTTTCAAAGGTTATCAGCAATTATTGCTTTCAAAGCTGCGTTTTCACTGCATTTTAGATGCCAAAATATACTTCGTACAGTATTAATAAAGGGTTACACTAGAATTAATGAAAAGGTTCCATGTTCACGTATAATAAATAAGTACCTCATTAAAGGCATGGGTAAGCCAGAAGCACAGATATTGTCTTTTATATTAATATCTATTATTCTTCTTTAGCATTTACTGTGAGCCTCTTCAACTGACTGATGCCTGAAGGGAGAACTAACAAATCGCTCAGCTGGTGGCTGGCACTGGTCTTGAAGAAAGCTAGTAAGGAACACTTTGCAGTCTTTCAGAGTCTCTCCACCAGCTGTCACCAGCTATGGGTGCTGAAAAGATGCTGTCACTTCATCCAAAGGGATTTACTTGGTCAGAAGGAAAATTTAAATACAAAGCATGCAGTTAAGAAGCTAGTGAAAAGGATTATGAGCATACAAGAGCACATGTGTATACGACACTAATACATCTTTAGGAAATTTTAGATCCCCAAAGCCAGGATTACTGCCAGGGGCAGGGTGGCAGACGAATGCAGGGACCTTTACCACTAGAGTTATTATCTTCCAACTATTCAACTCAACCTTATAGGTCTTTCATAGGGGCCATTAAAAAGGGAAGAAAAGAAAAGAAAAACTCTCATTCCTGCAATGGGGAGCTAAGAAAACACATTTAGGTTCTAACATTGCTGGGAATCACCTGCCTGCAAAACACCCTGTTGCCTTGTGTGCACGGTCTGATTTTCTTGCCCTCACTCACATTTACCAATGCGATGCATCTGATTGTTTAAAGATAGTAAAGACTAATCAAAGCATGAAATATTTTGAATTCACTGACTTAGGGATACATTCGAAATGAGAGAGGAGCTCGCTGAAACATCTATGACCAGGATTCCTGGGGAGGTGGTGGTGGGAAGGTGGCCCCCTTTGCAGGATATTAAAGATAAAGCCCCTGCCATTAGTGATGGAGGGTAGGAAAGAAGTCTACCGAATTGGCCAAGAAAAATGTCATTTTATTTAAAGCAAAATAGAGCAGCACACTTTAAATGTGAGCACCCAACATTAAAAATGAATTATTTCCTTATCCAGATTGTCAAGGCAGTCCTATGCAATTCACAAGAGCAGTATGTGGCTTGGCCAGTGTATACCCTTCAGCAGAAACTCATATAACCTCTGGACCATCCTGTTCAGATCCAGGAAAGTAGAAGAGGAAGATTATATAGAGGCAAGGACATTTGGCTGGATCTTGGCCCTATGGTAGTGAACGCTCTTACTCAAGACGGGTTTATGTACTTAAGCTTGGTTTGGCCTCAAGACAAGTGGTGAAAGTGTTTTTAAGGATGGAAGGTGCAGAGAAGAAGAGAACCTTACAGCAATGATAGCAATGATGGCCTATGGAACACAGGAGAGCCTTTCCCAGATGGCAAGAAAATTCCCACCCTAAAGACAGTAGACTGAGAAAAGGGAAGGTCTGAGGTAAAACTGCTTTGTGCAGATTTTAGAAGGAATTTGTCAGAAGCTACACTTAGAGGCATCTGTAGAAAGGAGCAAGCTGTTCAGACGTGCAGCACACGTTGAAGACTCTGCCTTTAGATGTCACTGCAACCTCACTACAGTATTTCCAAAATTCCCCGGAAAGATCAGAATAGTTTGACTCCAGCTCTTATAAGTGGTAGACAGTTCCAGGAGATGCTGTATATATTATCTAAATTTCTTCACAGAGGCTATCTATCATGCAGTGGTCCCAGCAAAGCTGATTAGGGAGTCAGCTTGACTCTGCCATCACCTTTATGCCATCTCCAAGTTGCACTCCACAGTTACCTTATTCACTGTGGAGACAGGACTCAAGCAAGACTGGAACAGAGCAAATGCAAATGAGATATACTCTCCCCCATCTAAAGGGGTGGCTATTCTATGGATCAGCTCCATGGGCACCTAGAGTGATCAATATGCCATCCCTGTCCCTGAGCAGTTTCTTTTTTAACTAATATTGTTTATTTAGGAATATGACTTTGTTTTGTTTTGGTTTGGCTTTCATTCCAGATTAGAGGGAAAATATATATATATTATCCAGACAACACATTTAAGAAATAAAATGGTAGTATTTCAAGATTCCTTCAAACCCAATTGGGTAATATTTCTTAAGTTGACAACAGTTTCTTAGAAAAAAATAAGCCAGCAGAAATTTCGACCACATCATCTCAGCCCCATTTGGCCTACAGAAACTAAGCATTTCTTGCTGTGGCCAGGTGACATTTAGGTTTGAATTACTTTTCCACTGGGAGGCATGGCAAATGCTTGCAACTGAAGAGCCAGGAAAATCCAACTATTAGACCAAAAACTAACTCTGATAACTGGCATCCAATCTAAAATCTGGGAAAAACTTAGACAAATCAAATATCCAGTGAAAACATTACCAAATGCCGCCCAATGCAACTGCCTATACATCTCTAATCAGTATTCATTTCCTGTCCTTAAAATAAACAAAAAACAGATTTCTCCGTTTTTCCTAAAATCAATCTTTTGCAGTATCTGTCAGTCGTTTTCTTCCAATTAGTATTCTACATTCATTTATTTTTGTTGTAAGTTAATTTTTTTAACATACCTTGGCATGCGTGTTTCATTCAATACTTGTAAATGAAATGACAAACGCTGTGTTCCTTGGGGCCGTCAAACTTGTAACTTTGTTAATGAATTGAGATGAATCAAAGATACCTTATTAATTATTGCTTGCCTGGTAGATAAAGCTTTGGCTTTTCACCTCACTGGCCCAGGGAACAAGATTGCCTTTGGCCATGTCCAAGGGGCTCATTAAGGCATCTCTGGGGAACAGGAAGAAATTGTTAGCGAAAGCAGTGGTCAGTGCTTCTCCCAGAGACCTGGCAGGGAGGGGGGAGCCCTCATCACAGAGAAGGAACGAGGCTGGGTGTACTACACCTGTAATCAAACTGGCCTGGAAATGCCTGGAGACCACTGTGCTCTCTTTGTGATTTGGGAAGTTATCTGAAAATGCTGAATCCAATCCTTAATTGATGTGTGCATGCAATTATAATCCTCCAGATAGCTAAAAAACATTGCAGTTGCAAGCCTCAAGGAGTGGTAAACTTTAACATGCGTGGCATAAACTAAGATATTTGATATAATAAAAAAGGAAGCTATTATGTTTCCTGCATTGGCAGCAGGAAGGTAATTGAATATATGTCTGTTTTTCTTAATGAGCGTAATTATATACAACTTCTTGACAGCTCATAGACTAGGGCATAGGCAATATTGTAAGAAATATATTTCAAGTCATTTATATTGTACATATTCTTATGTGTACATAATTTCTATTATGTGTAGAGTTGAAAGGTCTTCTCTAAGTGAGGTAAGCCATTAGACGTGGGCATTTATTTGAAACAGAGACGTGTGCTCTGCAAGTTTGGAAGGACTGAGGATTGGGAATTCTGGCAATGGACTCATAATTACTAGCTATTTCATTCAGCCACTCATTGTGTTAAAGATATTTGTTAAACTTTCAAAAATGGCAGGTCCCCCAAGATGATTCTGTAATGAGGCTGCAAAGTCAGTGGGTTGATGTGTTGGGTGCAGCAGTGTGGTCAGTCAACACATTTATCGATTGCTCACTGTGGGCTGAATGCTAGGCTGAGCCAACCTGCTGATGCAGCATGGTGTGATATTGGTCGTCGATGAAAAGGAAGCTGTGAAATGTCACCAGTACACTTTGCTGAGACTGTCACTCTACTGAATACCTTTCTGAACACAACAGACCAAAGACATGGGAAAGGAGCAATGGCTCCCTATGCATATTGCTCTGCACGGGCACTTTCCTTAAGGGAGAGTCTCCAAAACTTCTTTCTCAAGGTCAATAGAGAATAAATGCTCTGAATGGCGATGATGGTTAGAAACATGACATCTAGCTGCAAGGCACACCTAGAAAAGTTTTGAGTTTTTTCCAACTCAGAATAAGATCTATTCTCGATTTTCAAACATTCCTTGTCATCATAATGGAGAAAAATACAACATTGTTATTAAAAGTATTAAAAGTATAGGAACCCAAGATTCTCTCATTATTAAATTGTAGTCCTAAATATGTACACATTTGATTAAATTAAAATTTTATGTGTTTATCTTGGAAGTTGAGTTTTGAATTAGAAATGAAAACAAAGCCCTTAAATTTAAATTATTAAGCGATCTGAAGCCAATAAATTTTAGATAATATTTTTTGCTCCTCTCCTTAAATATTTCTTATCATTTGAAATTAATACTAGCCATATCTGCTTAGAAAAATGTATACAAAGTTTGAATCAATAGGATAACTTCTATTTATAAAACATGTAAATGCATTGTAATATTTTACAAAATAGCCAAAAAAATGAGGAAGATTTTTTTTTTTTACATTTTCCATAAATATCTGAGCTTATATTCAAACTTTAATGGGTAAGAGTTGAGATAGATTAAAGATTTTCAATTAAAATATGTAGAACTTCTAATTCTGTCAGTCTGACAAGTTAAAAAATTAAAAAAAAATATGAGATTTGGGAAGTATAAAAATATTTTACGTACAAAAAATATAAAACCCCCCCCACGAAATCAACATATAAAATACAACGCTTTTTGACTTCTTGTTAATATACAATTCATAAAATGCAAAATTCATGCTGCTTTTTAAAAATTCGCACATATCATTGATCCCCAGTGTTTGTTTTTAAATTTTTTATGATGTCTTCTAAAGAGCCGTTTTTAGGCATTTTATTTCTAATTGTCCTCTCCTCATGAAATTTTATTAGCAAAGATATACTGTATATCTGTCAATGCACTGTAAACCATTATAATGTCTATGATTTTATTTCACCTCGCCCCCTCCCCCACAAGAATCAATTTCACCCCCTTGGGGGCGATATTGCCCCTGTTGTGAACAGTTGGCCTATGCTGATTCTTATTTCCAGACAGAGTAGGGATATGATTTCTGGAATAATCGCATCTTTTTTTCCTCTTATCAATACATCACTGCTAAGCGATAAGCAGGGAAACTTTTCTAAATGTCTTTGAAGTTCTCAGAAGGGAGAGCGGCGTGGAAGGATGACAGCCAGCAGCTTTGCCATCCTTTACCCTATGTATGTTCCTTCTGTGCTTGTCAAGGGCAGGGTTTCAAAGCAGCACCTCTACTTGAGCGCGCCCACGTGTATGTATGTATACGGCCCACGCATTGCAGCAGCAGTGGCCTTAGCAGCTCAAATAAACAAGCTCCCACCCACCGCCTCGCCTTCCCTGCTTGTCACCCCCACAAAGCCGCTGTCCAGCCCTTGGTCCCCTTTCTGGGGCCAAGCAGGTGAGGCGCAGTGCGAGGGCTCGCTTTTGATGTTGCCAGCTTCCATTTGCCACCCAAATTTTTTCCCTCCCAAAACCTCTTAGCAAACTTCAAAGGCCTCCTTGCTTCTTGCCTTAATCCAGTGCACTGAGACCTCTAGTTCAAAGAACTTTCCTTAAACCCTCTTCTTAAACTGCAACCCCAACTTTTTTTCTTTCCTCTCCACAAAGTAGCAATTACAGCTCCGTTGCGTGGCGATTGGGCTCCGCCGATCTGCTCCTGCTATTAATTAATCTCACAAAGGGGGCTCATTTCCTGGCATTCAAATTGACAAGAGACCCGGAGAACAGAAAAGCCTTTCAAGCAGTTCCAGCTCACCGAGGGGCAGAGGTATCAGAGGACAGAGCCCTGCGGTATCGGAGGTGGGGAGCACATCTGATACTGCCTGTACATTCTGCTGATTGAATGATTTTTGTTCACGGAGAGCTCTTTACTAATCTTTTACCTGCAAAGGCTTACACAGAAGGCAAGGCCGCACAAATGGAGCTAAATTTTGACGGGGAAGCTTTGCAGGAGCCGCGTTCCCATCTCAGCCTGGCAAAAGCATCTTCTTGAGCCTCACGCTTCACTTTCAACAGAAAGTGTTGCTTTTCCTCACACAGAAAAGCCCTTGGAAGAGGAGGGGATGAAGAGAGGCAAGGAAGCAGCATAACAGACAAGAGATTAAAGCTTTTTATTCAGTATCTCTTTCGTATTCAAATTGCGCTAAGGGCTCTGTGAAAGTTAGAAGCCAGCTTGTTCAGGAGGGCTTCTAAAGTGTGTACACGGATTTCATGGGAATAGAAAAGAAGCCACAGCCTGGGTAAAGAAAGAAAGATAAGATGTCCTATATAAAACAACTCAAGAGCGGTTCAATTACTTCAGCAAACCATCAAGGCAAGCTTTGAAGATTTGAGAAAACACTGTTAAAATTTAACAAAAAACTCATGTTGCAGATTTTGTACCAATAAATGTTTGTATACTCTGTGAATTGCTTAAGTTATATTCTCCCGGCATGAATATTGTTTACATCTTTTGTTTGGGAGGGTAGAGGAAACCAATGCATTTTGATGGTACCAGCTAGAGAAGAGGAAGGTCTTCTATCCAAAAGGGGGAGGTGGGGGGGGAGAAAAATAATGAAAAAAAAAAAAAAGATTGAATCGTTTGGAGTCAGGGCTGTAAAAAACCAGGTGTCTTTGATTAAAAGGAAATATGCTAGTGAATCAGAGGTCCCTCACTGCTGTTTTTGTTAACATTGGGTGGTTGTGTTTTAACACAGATTTAATGCACACAATGAAACCAAGTGTCAGTGAAAGTCCTTAATAGAGAAGAGAACTTTTGTATATACCTGTGTTTGTAGGGTCAAAAATACTCATGTTAAAATAAAGCAAACTGTGTCTGGGACAGGATAAGAAGCCTTAAATATTAATCAGGGAGAAAGCTAAACTGTCATGGCCTCCAAAATTCTTTAAACTCAAGTCACACTGAGCAGGGCATTCTCATCCAATGTGGAGTACAAGTGGTTTTTTAAGCAGAAGACGTATTCATCTTCAAAATTCCCTCTTCATTTTCTTAGAATGGGCAGTTGCCTCATCTGATATCCAATGCCACTGGGGTCTTATCTGTCTTGTGATACTGAATCAACTCTGGATCTCTTTAGTATTTCATTTTTTTCACCTGGTGGCTTCTTTTTCACGTGCCTGTATTAACTGTTCTTCATGTCTCCAATCGGAAATGCGATAAAATTTCAGTTCGTGGAAAATTCTTTTAAAGAATTTTCAAAAAGCATTCTGAAGAACTTAACAAGTGGATAATGCACCCTCTTCTTAAAGTTCTGTCTGAAAAAATAAGCTTGAACACTGATCTCCAAATGCAGTTCAAAGAGATTAATACAGAAATTCCAATTTTTTGGTCAAAGGCTTTTTTAAAAAAGGTGAATTGTCTCAATAGCACCTATCAAATGTTTTCAATTTGGTTGGGGCAGGGATTCAGAATCTAGTCAAGGGCAACAAATCGTGTGCAATTGAAGTCAATATTGCAGAACCAAATGCAATGCTCAAGTCCGTGCAATGTACCTATGAGCACATTAAAGTTTTATGTTTGCACGATTGGGACCCATTTTTTAAAATCGTCCCCAAATGGATAAAAATCATATCCAATGTCTATAAAAGTGATCTAGATTTACTTTTATGTCTTTAACTTAAAAAATAAAAAGTAAATGCCTCCCACAAAAGCATAGCCAAATTGTTCACTGACTGTTAACTTAAAAAATAAAGGGTAGCACGTTTAATTTAAAAAGGAAAACAGTAGCTTTCTGATAAAGATACCCTTGAGTAATTGGAAGCCTTGGAAACCAGGAAGTCTCTGTGGCCCATGACCCTAGCTGAGTTCCATACAGTATCAAAGTCACCGGAGTGGGAACAGGTGGTGGTCTGCAGGTGGCGGGGGGCACACGGGGCCTCTGCACTCCCCCTGGGGCTTGTTTCTGTGGTCGAACCGTGGCGTCACTGCTGCAATTGTGTGTTCACTCTGGCAGAAACCTTCGCCTTCCCAAGTACTCAGAGCCACTCTGGAGCATGGCTCTGAAGGCAGACGCAATGGATGCTGGAGGCAGGGGCAGCAGACAGGAACACTTAGGACTTCGTGTTATTGAGACTGTTTTCTGGACAGTGAATGGCACACATTCTACAGAGGACTGTCTCCAGTGGTCTGGAAGCGTGCGTCTGGGTTTATACAGGGACGTGTAGTAAAAGAAGAGACAGATCTGGAACAGAGACAGTGAAAAAGAAAAGCTCAGAGCTCAAAAGAGAGAGAAAAAGAGAAAGCAGAAACAGAAGGAATTCCAAGGTTTTTTTCTCTGCATTTTTATCCCTTTGCTTATACTTGGTCTCCTCTCCAAGACAGGAATCCCTCCGTTGTTTTCTTTGACAGCAGCCACCTCAACATTAATCAGGGTTCGTAGGGAAGCACAGAGGATTTGTCGGAAAAAAAAAAAAATTCTAAGCAGTGCCCAGTAGAGAATATATCCACAGGGTTGAAAAAAAAAATACTTTTTGATGATGCTAGTGATATATAAATGTTTCAGAAAAAAATTGGATGCAGATTGTTTTATTTTTCTTCAACCATCATATGGCTGTAAACCCAGTGAATTTTAAATGTGAAACCTCCCTTGCAATTTGAATCCATTAACAAAGGTGCATTATTGTGAATACATGTGGGGAATGTATCCACAACATCCGGGCCTGAGTATTTCATTTCATTTGCTAGACTCCATAATCAATATTAAATGCTGTATGATCAAACCTACTGCAGTACTCAGTGTCCAATACAGAGGGGACTAGAGTGAAAGAAACGACTGGGCTGCGATCCAGCTCTGCAGTAGCCATAGAAGATAATAATCAAAAAGCAACTTGACAAGATAGGGTAATATATTTTCCCTCGGAGAAATGAAGCTGTAATTAGATTGTACAATGAATTAAGGAATTCACAGAATCTTGTGTGCAACAATAAAATTAAATCGGGTTTAAATATTACTTATCGTGGGCTTATCTTTCACCTTCTGCATTTAGAGGGAAAGCCCAGACCCAGAGAATGTGAACATTGGTGCTTCCAGGTACATTATCTCTGGAATTTGGGTCCTAAAAAGAGTTACTTTTCCTTGCTAAATAAGAAACAACCCCCTATTTCTTTTGGTACTGCTTAATTTTCTCCAAAATTATTGTTCTCTGTCTCTTTAGCATTTCACTATCTATATCTCTGTCTCTGTCTCTGTCTCAGTCTCAGTCTTGGTCTAACTTCTCGCCACCCCCGCCCCCCCCACAACACACACATTTATCTGAGGATAGGAACTAGGCAGTACAGATTTTTTGCCCATTAAATTATTTTTTTCTCCTGATTAGACTTAAATGTACCCAAATCTTTTCATATATTATTAATAGAACCAAAAAGCAGTGAAATGCAATATTTCTCCACAAATGTGGGAGATTTAGATTTGAGAGGCCTTTATCCTATTACTGAGTAAATAAGTAACATCCTGAGTTTATTTTTAAAGAAATATCTACTTCTTGTTATGAGGTCTGTTTTAAGAACTGAACTAATACTAAATTCTTACCATCAAATCTTTAAAACACTAGGATACCTATTATTTTCAAATTAAGAATATATGTTTAAATCAATGAACATAAAATTTAGTACAAATTTTCAATTATTCGTGGATTAGCACATATTATAAAGAAGGCAAACAATTAACTGTAATAGAATTTTTTTCCTAAAGCCAAAAATAATTAAATGTTATTCCTTTCTTAAGTAAGCAGCTATTACAACCATAGATTGCACAAAACTCTTTAGTGTACAAGTTAAAGCCATCTCCAAGTTTTGAGTGGGAAGTAGAGAAAAACAGGAGTCCTAAGACACCATAATAGATACCAGTAGCTTTCATATCACAGGGGTGCCATCTTGTTCATTGCTAGGAGATCCCTAGCTTTTTAAAGACGATATCACAATATTCAAGTTTATTAAAACAAGAATTACTCTGAAAGATTCCTAATTTCTTTAAGACTTACAAAACAAGTTTCTTTAAGGAACAGAAGCTCTTTACAATTGTTAAAAGAGCATAATAGATTCAACGGCAAGTGTCGAAGTTTTTATGCTTAATTTATTGATGAATCCTGATTCTTCCTGAAAAGTCTCTAAGACCCACATCACTGTGAACTCAGATATGAAGGGACATTCATCATCTCTACTGTTGACTTGAATATAATGCTGGAAGTAAATATTTGTCATTGCAATACAATCATAATATAAAGTCCACCAGGAAAATAAACTTGACCCTGAATAAGCATTTGCCATCAGAAGTGTCAGAAGCCCTGTCCCGCCACCACTTCTTCCAGAATGTAAGCATTGTGTGGGCCGAAGGTTCATCTCACCATAGATTTTCCACAGCTTAAAGGAAAGCCTGGATGTAGCAAATGCTCAATATTTATTTGATGTATAAAATCTGACCGGTGTGCCACTTAGATGGATTTGTCTGTTTCAGTTAATGTGACTGATTACTGCAGTGAGGCTAATGTGTTCTATTTATTCTCATTTCAAGGCAGCTTCACTAGCCAGAGTGATTTAATTTCTTCAAAGAGATACCGATTTAGGAAATGATAACGGAATATAATGCAAGCATTCCTTATCTCCCTAACCTAGCTGTGGAGGCCCATCATGGTGAAAGCAGTCTTCTTGCCAAAGACATGGTATCCTAAGATTAAAGACCTAGGTTTTAAAGTGGGGCACTCTGGAACTTCCTTTCAAATCATACTGTTTTCTATCGTATAGTGACTCTCAAAAGTAATCACCATTTGAAGTAAGGTAAATGCAAGCACACTACAGTTCCCATACCTGTGGACCCACAGAGATAAATTTCTAATCCCATAAGGATGGCCAATTGACACCAACTTCCTAAGCAACGGCAGCCTTAACCTAAAGCATAGGCTCACGCAGAAAGTGCTGGTGAATCTAGGTGCACCCCTGAGATTTGGCATGGGCGAGTCACCCGTGTACCCAAACAAATATGTTCAGAGATCAGACTTTCCGATAAGGTGGGAGAGTAACTGAGCTCAGACATGTGTTAGATTTATCAACATGTCCTTACCATATATGAAAATAAAGTTTAGTACATGGATATCCCAATGAGTCTTTTGGCCTCCTTCATTTGCAGAATTGTGATTCTGTAGAGGTAACAAAAAAAGATTAAATAAATTTCTCTTTAACATTATTATAAAGGCTCTAGGTAGATTAAGATTTAGCAAGATCATTTAGAAAAGTAAAAGATTTAATAATGTAAAATAGAAAACTACAGACTTCAAAAGTATTTCACCATGATTTATTAGAAGGAAGCCAAAAGGCTGCTTAATAGAATCTTTACCTTTGTACTGAGTATTATCACAGTACAGACATGGCTTTTATAGATGCAGTCTTTTGCATTTAAATACAAGAAGACTTAGAGCAATCAGAATGATTATGGTCATATTAACAATACAAAAAATTCTATTTTTATATACCACATTTGATTCTCTGAATGATATGAAGTTTTCATAACTAACCAATTTGGTTATATTCTTTAAATTTTGCGAACTGTTGAATGTATTTTAATTAGCCTTTTATAACAACATCCTTGTTAAACATTGAAAGCTCATGTTATCATTTCCTATTTTACAGGAGATAGAAGCAAATTACAGAATGAGGATTTTCAAGTCAAATTTTTCATATAATCCCAACCATCATTTCAAAGCATTTACCAAAGAAAACTGAGAAAAAAACAAATGTTAAGTTATTCAATAAATTAGTAGCATGTTTCACTATGGAAACCTTTATTCATCTGTGCTCTTTTAAGCAACTAGTAAAGGGAACTGTGACCCCACAGTCGCCTCCTGAGCACCTCAGCCATGCGCCAGAAGTTTAACTTGTAGGGTGTGATGGTCCAAGGCCTTTACTTTTTAACTTATTACTCTCTCATTTCTCTTCTCTTGTGCAATATTTCCCACCAGTGTGTGAAGTACTCGACTCTTCTTCTGACAGCATTTAAAAGTCACAGATTGAAAAGTTATTCCAGTTCTAGAAGAGGCATTGCATTTTAATTAAGTTTCATTTAATACGGGCTCTATGATTGTGTTTGGTGGTTAAGGGATGCCAAAGGGGCTGTGTTTTATGACTGCTTCACTGCCTTTAATGCTATTATTTATTACTTGAAAGACATCTTTTTGTCATATATATGTCTTGGGGGAAAATGGCTACTATTTCATGGTATCGTGATTTACACAGAGTATGATTCCAATATAAATTTGTATAAATTCCTTAACGTGGTAAACCACAGCATTTATTTTCTGGCCATTTATATTACGTGTTTTTGGAGAAAATATTTACTGACTTAAACTCTCGAAAGAGTTCACTGAGTAATGACGCTCGCTCACGAGGCAGATATTTATCAGATCTGCCAGCCTGTAGAGGAAGAATGAGAGGGAGAAAAGGGATGTATAAGAGGAGAGGAAAACAGAAAGAGTGAAGAGACAGGAAATGGGCAGAAATGATTGACCCTCAGGAATAGCTGTAGTTTGGGGCTGACACAGAGATGGGTCGTATTTTCTTGGGAGGATTGCCTTTCTTCAAATGTATCCCAGGAAGAGCAGGGTGGTGGCCATTCTGGCCTCTGAAGAGCAAGGCTGCCAGCACAGGGAGGTAAAGAGGGCTATAGGGACACGTGTGCCACTCAACTCCCTAAATCCCAAATTTTAACATTTATGTTGGAAAAATATGCAAAACGTTATCTATAAAGTTAGAATGCTTATCTTGCAGTATTTGTGAATTGTATAATTTAAAGTTTATTCAAATCTCCTAATTTACTTGATGAGTCATAACCTGCTGACAAATGAGAGATTAAACAGTGGCCCGGCATGAAGGTGAGCAAAGATGTGGGGAGTCTGTCGGTTAAGAAAGGTCCAAGAGCACAATTAGCTGGAAGCTAGGGTTGAGGAAAGAGACAGGGCTGGACACACACAGGGAAGAATTCAAACTAACCCATTATTATGAAGTTAAAACTAAGCAAAGCACATCAAACCTTCTTTTGCTTACAGTTGTGTATATCAAATAAATTTATTGATTGATTGGACCGATTCCCCACTGCCTCCTTTTGTGACCAATGATTAGGTAGTTAATTTAAACAAAAGATTTTGTTTTCTAAACTTGGACTTTTGTTGTACTTTTTGATTATTTCCTGAGGTATGTTTTCTTTTTCAAATACCTTGATTTTTTTTCTAATTTAACAAGTAATTATCTCATCTTTAATTTGTGAAGAGATTGACTTTCTAAAAGAAGTACTGGTATTTTTTAAAAGCTAGTAAACTAATGCTTCAGCAAAGCAAAAGTCAATTCCATGTTTTTCCAGAGAGTTTGTATAGCTTTGGTGAAACAGAGGACATAAATAACATTACATTACAAAGAAAGTTACAGAGGCAATTTTAGAAATTTATGAGCATTGCCTAAAGAGAAAGAAGGGTTACTCTTCTACTCTAGTTTTTGTTTTAATATATATTTGTTAATATAACATATCATAATATTTTTATTGTAAGATGTAAAATTACCTCATACTTTTTTCTGTTCTTAAAAAGTCCATTGCACTATTTAAATGGTACATTTTATTCTTGAAATTTGAGGTAATTTGTCATCAAAATTTTTTTAAAATAGTTCTACCTAGATAATTCAAAAGTGAACTTAAGTATATTAAGGATCCCAAACATTCTTATGCAAGAAGGCAAGGCATCTTTCAAGATAATTTAGGAGTTTACTTATATAATTTTTACATTTCAATAAGTTACATGTTATTATGAGAGCAGCAAAGTACCCAGATGGAACTGTGTTTGAACATTGTTGAGCATGGAATACTGTCTTTTTCCAATGGACTGTGATTATGGAAACACCTGTGTTGCATAAATTTGCACTGACCCACAGTGAAATTATACTGTCTTCAATTGGCCTTCAAATTTTTCATTTCTCACCTGTGGGTGAGATGTTCTACTTGTCATCAACTATAGTATGACAAACTTGTGTCGAAGATGATAAATCATGTGAGGCTATTTAAAATATTTTATATTATTCAACCCACAATATTCATCCTAACTTAAATGTGCTCCTTGATTTAAACTTACTAATTGCTTATTTTAGACCTAACATAAAATCATGCCAAAAATATCTATTTGGAAATACTCAATGATTAAATGTGAAATAATTCAAAATGCTTCATTTGTTTTTGATTCACATCTCAGTTTAAGAGAGAGAAATACATGATGTCAAAGTAACCAACCAAGGTTGAGTAAATCCAACAAAAACCGTGGGTAAAAATAATTCGTTATCTTGATATTTTATCCTGAATATGAAAATACTGATCATTAGTACATTTGGGAACATCATGATAAACTAAATTTTTCAATTTTTATCCTGATATTTGAAACTAAGTTGTTATATCCAGAATTTATAGATTGCATAAGAATAGGATATTGCAGTGTTCATAATTAAAATTTAAAGAGATTTTCTTCACTTTAGATACGGAAACCTTTGTCTGTGATATGTAGAACAGAACCATGAGAAGACAAGATGCAGGATTTTACTAGGTAGGACAATGCACCAAGTGTGTATGTACCAAAAATCTCAGTTGCACGTCTCATCTTTAAACCGTAATCACTTCCAGAAGCACATTCTAGTGACTCTAGTTCCTATCTCGAATAAAAGAGTTTTCTGGAAGAATAAATTGTTGAGTAAGAGGAGGTTTCCTACTCAGGTTTGGTTTAGAAAGTAAATAAAATATTCTGATATAATTTTATATTTATTTATTCCAAATTAGGATTATTTCTGTATCTCGTGCACCCACTAATAGTCAACCATATGCCGCACTCCACTAGGTTATACAGACCATGCACAGCTACTTGTTACAGCAAGCATAAATCAATGTGGAGCTCATAGACTATAACTTGTATTCAATTTATTACTATAGACACATTTATTGGGAGAGAATTTTTACAATCTCATAATATTCTGAGGAGCTCACCATAAACTATTAACGAGAGAGGAACACTATTAATAATGAACATCCCAGAGCAGTTATTTTCAGAAAGTTTTTGACCCTGAGAATGAAATTAGTTAAAATGGGTTTGAGATAACAAACATATATCCTTAATCTACTAAAATACCTGAAAAGAAATGTATCGACCTAATATCATTATTTCAGAAACATAAATTGCGTTAAGAATTTTGTAAAGTATGAAGGCTTTTAAATATTGATACCTTTGTATTATGTTATAAAATATTTATTCTCATTCCTGTTTTGAACATGTTAAACCATTCTTGATATTCTGCCATCATTCTAGGGTGGTTTCATGTTTTAAAAATAGTCTTATGGACAAAATTTTATTAATTCATTTTACTTAATATAGGTCACTCGGTTTAAATGATTTTTAAACTATAAAATTTTAATTGCTGTTTTTCAGTAGTATTTTTTAAAAATATTGTCTACATCAGTTAAGTGTATTATCACTGAAATATCACATGATATTGCAATCTTAATAAAAGTGAGTTAATTAACTTGTCAGGCATTATCAGCTGCTGAGTAAATAAGATAAGCCCCATTTCGATAGCTTTTTCTTTTCTTTTCTTTTTTTTTTCATTTTGCTTATGCCGATTCTGGCTGCCTAAATTACACTCATTTTTATAGACCTCTTCATTGATCTAACACCGAAGAACCCAGCTGACAGCAGCACCTTTCCTCATGTGATAGGACTATGTCAGGGTCGGTGTACCCACACACATGCCTTCATAAAATAACATACAGATTTTTAAGTTTTTTCCTCTGCAACAATCTATCAGTTTGAAACATATGAAATTGTCCATATTTGTTTTGACTAAAAAGAGTATATGATTTTGAGGTCTATATCGCTATTCATTTATCCTCATTTCTGTTTCTGATTGAGGAAAAACATCTTACTCTGACTTCCCACAGTCAAAACGATCTATCTAACGTCTGATATCTGGCCAACCAAAAAATCAGCAACATTTCGGGTTAGTAGCAGGGACTTCAAAATGTCTTTGTTATATCCTTGATTGAAGCATTGACAAAATTATAAAATAGAATTTGTATTTAGTACACAGTGAATGTGTGTGTGTTTGTGTGTAAATTATTCTTAAGTCTATCACTTTCCATGAAAAACATCTGAAGTAGAAAAAAAGTTTCTTCTGCATGTCCAATTCCAACTATTGTTTATTTGCAACACATATTGCAGAGGTTTCTTTCCCTTTGCATTTCTAGAGTCGGGCATACGCATACTTGTGCATGCATGCACACACACACACACACGCATATTTCACAATAATAGGATCATGATACAAATGTTTAGATGACTTCATTGGTCAGTACTGAAAAAGATTCTGAAGGTAACTAAAACTACAAAATGCAGCTAGTAATTGGAGAGAAGCAGCAGAAAACTGGCAGAGAAGTAGGGCCACTGAGAAGCACAGCATCCCTTCTAAGGACATGCTGGGACCTGGGGAGAGTTTGGAAGCCCATTAAGGACCTTTCCAGGCCTTTTCCCATGTCTTTCCGTGGCTGTCCTAAGCCTAGTTTGTTAAAATACCTCATGTATTTGTTTCCTAATGCGTAACCTATTACCTCAAACATAGCGTCGTAAAACAGTCCACATTTATTCTCTTGCAGTTCTAGAGGTTTGAAATCTGAAATGATTTCACTGGCACAGCAGCTCTTCCTTCTGGAGGATCTAAGGAATCATTCATTTCTGCGGCTCTTCCAGCTTTCCCACATCCTGTGGCTTGCGGCTCCCTCCTCCACTTCAAAGCCTTCGGTCTAGCATCTTCGGATCTCTCTCTGGTTGATTCCTTTGTCTCCCTCTTACTTTTATAAGGACTTTATGATTCATTGAGCCCACCTAGATAACCCTGGGTAACCTCCTCAAGGTCAGCTGACTAGCCACTGTAATTCCATCAGCAACCTTAATTTTCCTGTATTACCTGACCTAACATATTCATAGGTTCTGGGTATAAAGATGTAGACATCTTTGCGGAGGTGCTATTATTCTGCCTATCACACCTTATATACAGATTTAGGTCAGACCACACAATAGCTTGATTGTTTGCTCTGTGTAGGGGTCCCTTAAAACCTAAAGTTAGACCATGTGATTCCTCTTCTCAAACCCTCTGACAGTTTCCAATTTTTCTCTGAGGTAATTCAAATTGCTTTAAACAACCTCCAAAGTGCTTCAGGATCTGTCCCCCAATTCATGCTAAATCTCTGAGCAGTGTCCCCCCTTCCTCCTGCCTCTCTAACTTGAACTGAACTCCTGTTTCTCACCATGCCAGGCACCCTCTGCCCCAGGGCCTTTACACTTGCTGTTCTCTCTGCCCGATCCACGTCTTCTCCTGGTACTCATGCAGCCATCTTGTTTAATCCTTTACTCAAATATTTATGTCTCTGTGAGAACTTTCCAGCTAGTAAACCCTAAATAACATGGCACCGGCCCTGCCCTCATTGTTTTCTGTTTTACTTTTTTCGTAACACTCATCAGCAGCTCACATTTTTCTTATTTATCTTCTTCGAGACCTGTCTTTGGCCACTTGAATGTTAGCTCTGTGAGGGCAGAGATGGTTGTCTCTTTTGTTCACAGCTGTCTTTATCTCCAATGCCTTGAGTAGCAGATGGTCATTAAACATTTCTTTAATTCATGCACTGTGCCATATGCCTCTTAAATGTCCTCTGGCATGTTGTAGTCCAATATACATATTTGATCATCTCCATAATCTCTGCATCTTAAAACTTATATCTAACAATTTATGAACTGTAAATAACACTGCCAAAAATTCAATGTTCAATAATTTCATTCAACAAATATTTCCTGAGAACTGCTATGTCTGGCACTATATTTTACATATTCTAGCTTAGTTAACCCTATTTTCCTTTAATTACTGTACCATGACAGCCATTTGCACATGCTAAGTTTAAATATTGCTTTGGGAAATGTTTGTGTCACACACACGTTTGTGTGTTTGCGAGTGTGTATGTATATATGTGTGTGTGTGAGAGAAGGAGAGTGCTATAGATAGAGAGATAGACAGACAGACAGGCAGACAGATAGACAGGGACAGAGAGATTGCTCTATAAAAAGTTTTCTTGCCATGCAGAATGGCCAAACTTTGAAATGAGCTGCTGTTAAGGGATGGCAAGCACAGGGCAGTACAAAGGAAATAATACGGCCTCTCGTGAACAGAATCTCCATAGAAATGATGGTGGTAAATGAAAGCAGGAAATCAGTTTTTAAACTGACCAAACTCATGTATTGTAGCAAGAGCATGTTCTCATATATAAACATCATATACTCATCTAATTAGTAACTAATATTAGTGCTATAACTGCTATGAGAAAACTATGACTATAGAACCATTATAAATATCTTTGCAATATAAAATAGTGCATCTTGTATTTTAAATGGTTTTGTGTATGGTAGCTGCATAGAAAAAACACACATTTTCTTAGCATTCAATGTTCAAAGCAGAAGCCAGTTGGAAAATCTGCCACAGACTTTATTTTTTAGATTTCCCATTTGAGTGCACCACAATGGGTAAGGGAGGAGCAAACAGTCTGACATGCTATTTATCCAGCTATAAAATTATCATAATTAGAGAAAGTGAGATATTTTGGTATTTAAAAGAGCTTATTAGTTCTTTGAATAATATTTATAAGCAAATATTTGCATTTAAAATATATATAATTATATGAAGCATAATCGAAGAAATTAGTTTTAGGGTTGTAAATTAATGGTTATTTATAGTTGCCATAAAATTGATAGGGATTTTAAATATTAAAAAAGTGTCTGTTTATATATGAGTCATATTTACTCCCTTGGGGGCACAGGAGGTATTTAAGGCTTCTCACAGATGTTCCAGGATCAATTTATGTAGTGTGAAGAACTGGTGACATATATATGAACTATATGGAAAGTGAATCCATTTTTTTACCTTAAAAATAAATCGATGCACAATACCACCCAAGAGAATAGGAGATATTCTATATTTGCATATGACAACCAGCTGTGAATATACAGGATAGATGAATCTGTCATTTTTAAATTTAATATGTCAATAAAGATATTGTCCCTCACAAATCTATCCAACTTTGACATTAAAAAAACACACATTCTGTAGATAAAGATTTTCAGAATTCTATGTTATCAAATTTTCTTGTATTTTTACATCTATTTTTTAAATAATAGATTAATTTTTAGAGCAGTTTTAAGGTTACTGAAAAATTGACCATAAAAGACAGAGTTCCCATAAACCCCATCTCCATCTTGTACTGTTTTCCCTTTATTAACATCGTGTTTTATTGTGGTATATTTGTTACAACTGATGAACCAATATCGATATATTACTATTAACCAAGTACATAGTTTACGTTAGCGTTTACTTTTTGCATTGTACGATACTATGGGATTTCACATTATGTCATGTATCTTTCATTAATATCAGAATCATTCATTTCATTGCCCTAATAATCACCTATGCTCCACCCATTTATTTCTACCCCCTTCTCCTAACTCCTAGCAGCCACTGATCTTTTCGCTGTGATTAAATTTTTGCTTTCTCCAGAAAGTCATAATGTAGATTCATGTGCATTGGCTCCCTTAGCTTAGCAATGTGCATTTAAGATTTCTCCATGTCATTTTATGGCTTGATATTTCATTTCTTTTTATTGCTGAATAACATTCCACTGTATAGATATACCATAGTTTGCTTACCCATTCTTCTATTGAAGGACATCTCGGTTGCTCCCTATTTTGGGCATTTCTGAATAAAACTACTATAAACATTCATATGCAGGTTTGTGTGTGGGCATAAGTTTTCAACTCATTTGAATAAATATCAAGGTGGGTGTAATTGCTAGATTATGTGGCAAAAGTATATTTAGCTTTCTAAGAAACTGCTGAATTGTCTTTTAGAATGTCTGCACCATTTTGCATTTCTACCAGCGGTGAATAGAAGTTCCTGCTGCTGCCCATCCTTGCCAGCCTTTGGTATTGCAGCTGCTTTAAATTTTAGCATTATAAAAAATGTGATAACTGTGTAGTGGTATCGCATTGTTATTTACTGTGCAATCCCTTAATGACATATGATACTGAGCATCTTTCCATGTACTTATTTGCCATCTGCATATCTTTGGTGAGGTGTCAGAATCTTTTATTCACTTTTAAATTGAGGTTTTTCTTATAGTTCTGTTTTGAGAGTTCTTTGTATATTTAGGATACAAGTCTTTTATCAACTGTGTTTTTGTAAATGTTTTTCAAAAAGTAAGTGGCTTGTCTCTTTACTCCTTTATGAGTTGGTTTTGAAGCACAGGTTTTCAGATTTTAACAAACTCCGAATTATAATTTTTTTTCTTACAGGGATCATGCTTTTTTGTGTTATGTCTAAAAAGTCATTACTAAATCCAAGGATACCTAGATTTTCTCTCATGCTATCTTATAGAAACTGTATAATTTTTATTATACATTTAAGTCTATAATCAAATTTAAATTAATTTTGCAGAAAGGTGTAAGGTCTGTGTTTAAACTGAGTTTTGGCACGTGAATGTCTAGTTGTTCCAACACTGTTTACTGAAAAGAATATAAATTCTTCATTGAAAATTGCCTTTGCTCCTTTGTCTAAAATGAGCTCACCATAATTCTGAGTCTATTTCTTAGCTTTCTTAGTGCTCTATTCTGCTCCATTGGTCTAGTTGCCTGCCCCCTCACCCCCCCGCCCCACTTAATACTGCATTATCATGGTTATTGTGACTTTATGGTAATTCTTGAATTTGGATATTTTGACTTCGTTCTTCTTCAACATTGTGTTTGACTATTTTGATTCTTTTGCCTTTTCATATAAACTTTAGAATTAGTTGGCCAATCTACACAAAATAGCTTGCTGTGATTTTGACTAAGATTGTGCTGAATCTATAGAAAGTTGGGAAGAACTGACAGCTTAACAATACTGAGTCTTCTTATCAAAGAACAGGAATTATCTCTCCATTTATTTAAGTAGTCTTGAATTTCTTTCTTTTTTATTTTTAGAGTTTGTAGTTTTCCTCATATACATTTTGTCCATATTTTGTTAGCTTTATACTTTGTTTTAATTTATTTATGGTGCTATTGTAAACAGTGTGTTTTTAATTTCAGATTCTGATTGTTTATTGCTAGTACACAGAAAAGTAATTGACTTTTGCACATCAGACTTTTATCTTGCCATGTTTCAATAATTTCTACATAGACAGTCATGCCATCTGTGAATGAAGACAGTATTATTTCTTCATTCTGATCTCTATACCTGCTATTTCCTTCTCTTGTCTTATTGCATTAGCTAAGACTTCCAGTATGATGGAGTAGTGAGAGAGAGAAGCATTCATTTCTCACTATTATGGATGATAACTGTTGTAGGTTTTTTATCTATATTTTTATTAAGTTGAGGAAAAACCAGTTCTTGGTTTTGTTGATTTTCTCTATTGATTTCCGCCCTAATTTGTATGATTTTTCTTCTGCTTAGTTTAGATATAATTTACTTCTCATTTTCTAGTTTCCTAAAATGGTAGCTTAGATTATGGACTTTACATCTTTCTTCTTTTCTAATATACACTGTTGTTTCAAATTTCCCTCTAAGAACTGTTTTCATTGCATTCTAGAAATTTTGGTAAGTTGTATTTTTTCTTATTTAGTCCAAAGTATTTTTAAATTTCTCTTGAGAATTCTTCTTTAAGCCACATATCATTGAGAATGGTGCTGTGTAATCTCTAGTATGTATCTTTCTGTTGCTGATTTTTATTGTAGTCTGAGAACATACGTTGCATAATTTTTACATTTTAAATGTTTTAAGGTATGTTTTATGGCCAGATGTAGTATTTCTAGATGAATATTCTGTGTAAGCTTGAGAAGAATGTTTATTCTACTATTATAGGATGCAATATTTTTAATGGCAAAGTGAAATGTAGATTTGAGAAAATGATTTTGAAAATTCAAGCTACCCAATCCAAAATATGTGTCTATGTAGAACCCGGTATGCATTCTGAAGACCTCAGAAGAGGAATATATTACTTCACATGTCGTTCTGTGATTTATTGATCTATATGAAAATAATGCAGAGACTCCGAGTAATTACCAGTTTGGACAATCACTACCGCATACATATGAAGGAGCCAAGAAAACTTGATTAGGTTTCCTCACTCAAGCAAGGGATAGAAATAAAAACCTCTTATCCAGGTCACTTTGAGCATTGCCTGGAGTGAAAGAGAAATGAAGATAGCCCAGGAGTCCAGAACACTGATGCTTTTCTTATGGTGGTTTTTTATCTTTTTCCATTTAATCAGCATTAGAAAGGAAGACTCTTTTCAGGTGCCATGGAGTTATATGAATCTTTCATGGAATTATATGAATCTAAAGAGTCAGTTCTGCTGCTTCACAAAACCTGGGAAATAAGAAAGCAAAGTCCTTGTACAGCAGACCCAAATATATGTATTAGGGTGATCACCCAAATATAGAAGGAGAAACTAACCCAATCTCACATTAACTATCTTTTTGGATGACCTTGTTAAAACTCTATTGATGTGAACTTTAAAACTGGAGAATACACTCTCAGTCACGTGACCTCTAAGAAAAATATCCATGTGGTACACACTAATGCTCTTTCATACGTGCCAAAATGCTTATTTTATTTTCTATTACGTAGTTCTCCTGTTTGGGGAAACAGAAGAACTGATAACAGTAAATAAGAATGACATACTTTTGTTCTCCACAACAAGTACATACGTTTCTAAATGCACAATGAGTACGTAAGACATAAAATGTATGAAACTGAGTCCAAGGTTTACTTTTGTGGAAGTAATAAAATAATTTGGATAAAATAAATTCCAATATGGAGAAAAATGAAGTTAACATGAAACGTAGACAAATCGCTGGATGAATTCAGCTGAAAAATTGCACAATTATATCCCTAATTGTGTATGTTTTTATAAGTGTAAGTCATAGGTCAAATGTAAGCATTTATTAATATTTTCAAATGATCATGTCCAGTTCACTGTATAAAACTAAATTAACTAAGATTAATGCACAATCCTAATTCAATGTGATTGGGACTTCCTGCTGGCATTTATTAGGAAGGAACCATCTATTATTTTATTAGATGATTGAATGAATTGTATTTTAAATGCTAATAATCAATGCGAGTTTAACAAAAATTATATTGTAAAAATAAAGGTAAATTCTAACATCTAAAATTTACATTCTCTTCTTAATCTGAATCAGAATGGTCATTGTATCAAAACTATATTTTGTGACTAGGTAAACAACAGCTAATAAAAGATTTCATAATAATTCTATATTTCCAAAATTGCCATTGAAGCACTCTTAATAGTAAGAATGTGAAAGTGACATGAGAGGATAATTAATGTCAGTGTGGGATGATTTTAAAACTCGAACTAGTCGTTTTCTTTCTGTTCTCGTTTTTGCATTAACCCATTAGGCAACTTTGCACCAATTCTTTATTTTTCTCTCTAAGTCTGTTTTCTTGTCTTTACATTGATTTAATTGAGCAAGTCTTAAAGTTCTTGTCTACTTGAAATACTGTCTGAGTCTATGAGATTGTTAAGGAATCCAACAGGACTTCTATCTCTATGACTACACATAGCCAGGTTATATATGAGTTACTCAGATTGGGTTTGAAATGTAATTTATATTGAGGTTTACCAGAGACTCAGATTGAGCTGCCATTACTTTCTGCCCTGGGTGCTGAACACATACAAAAATCTCAAAAGATTAGTTCAAAATAGGAAATTCACTTGAAACAGAATTGGAAGTGATATTTTTTAAAGTTATGAATAGATAAAGTTTTTATACGTTTCTTGACATGCATTTGATCTGGTTTGATTTCATAAGACCCATTAAAAAAGGAGACCTTTATTCCCACTTGTGGTACTATATACCTATTGCTAACAGTGTTTCATGCATGTCAGAAGGACTATGCCCTCTTGAGACACAATACTATGCATGTGTTCTAAAGTCATAATAAAAATAATAATCAATATTTATTGAACAATAGGCATCAAGTTCTGTTCTAAGTTTCCCTGTGGTAACTCACTTTGAGTGTTCTTAATAGCCCTGTGAAATGACTATTTCCCCCGTTTTACTGAGGAGGAAACACAGAGATAGAGAGTCTAATTAACTTGGCTCGAATTACCTAGGTTGTGAGTGATATAGCCAGAATTTGAACCCATAGAGTCTGGTCCTTGAGTCCATACTTCTAAGTATTATATTCAATCTCTCTCTATATGTGATTTTAATATTATGGGTGCCCACATATTTCCTGAAATTGTAAGTGATGTAAACATCATTCAGGTAGTTATCTATAAGAATACCAGGAAGAGATTTTTTAACTTGAGTCTAAATTATAATGAAAAATTTTTGTTTGAAATGGATGAGAATGGATGAAACTCACACTACTGAATAAGAACAGTTTCCAAATAATTACCCTAAATATAATTATGTAGATGCTAAACTGCAAATTATAGCTGTTGTTTTTTTGAGGTTCATGGCCAATTTTTCTGTAAATTACTGTTGAAAGTCTTAGCTAAATGTAGCCAAGTGAAATATCCTGTTTCTTGTCCTTTCAGAATTCATTGCAACTTCTGGTGGTGTTCTTGCACCATTGGACAAATATCTCTGTTCTATGACAATTACTATGAAATGGTCATTTGCTTGTATTGGGACATTTACTACAATTATGTAGTAAAATGTAGCACAGAGTATAGCACCAATAGACATAATTGTTTATCAAACTTTAGAATCCTCAAGTTCATTCCTCAAGAGACTTGAGGTGCTATCTGATGTCCATGTGCCATGCACCTGGAACATTACTTGTTTCTTATTTAATTTTCTCAAAACTGAAGGTGTTCTCTTTATTCTTATACACACTTTGCAAATGTCGGCCATAATTATTTACTTAATGGACTCTCTTCTATGTGACCTTTCTCTGACTCCATCTCTTCCTAAGCTGCTTCATGGTAATAAATACAGTTCTAGACTTCCCTATAAGAAAACACAGCTTCATCCAATAAATATTTACTGAGTGCCTACAATAAGCTAAGCACTTTCAAGTCAAGTATGACTTAATGAAGATTACATAATTCAGAAACAATTGACTAGGCTATATTTCCCACCTAGTGTAAGTCAATACTTTTCTTTCCTGTGGCATGCAACCATTTCATCCCTGGCATGTGTGATTACAGTATAATCGTAGAGACCTGCTGGTGGACACTAAGTAGATCAATTAATTTATTCATTGCATGTTAAGAATGGGTTTTCTGGAAGAGTACACATTTTTGGCAGAAGTACATTTTAACAAAGTATCCACCAAATAGTGAATATTTAATTAAACATGAAGCATCTCACAGAAAAGCTATAATCGTAATAGTCTTAATATAAAATAAGGAATTATTTTTAGAAAAATACTTTTTCTCCTTAATGGTATATTGCTTTTGTGAAGGGGTTGATGTTCAGGCATTTTTGGAACTGAGGGTTTTCCTTCCTGATGTATGCTCTATTTTCTCAAGCTGGGATTTGTGTCTTGACATGTTTTACTGACAGTATTCAATATCAATAAGATCACTCGTGTGATCTGCGAGAAAACACACATAAGCATTCAAATACATACCAAGATAAATTAAACCTTCTGGGGAAAGAATATAAGTATGATGAGAATTGAACAATGAAAAAAATACCAAGCATTCCAATGCCTGATGTTTTTTCAATAGCTGAGGCCATTTTGGTATTGGACTAGCCTAAAAAAAAAAAAAAAAAGAATGAAAGAAAGAAAGTCTGGCTTGCAGAGTCTTGGAAGGTTTTATCAATATGTTGGAAGCAGCCTAAATTAAGACTATAAATATCTGTTGCATGGCTTTCAAAATAAACAGTGTTAATAAGGATTACATATAAAATAAGTGCTTTCTTATTTTGTAGCTGACGATTTTGCTCTTGACTCAGAGATGTTTGCCCTTAGAAGATCCTTTCTCAGGAGATCTCAGAGCACTGTTCGTGCTTCTCAAATCTGCATCGTTTTCCCATTGTCCATTACCAATAAATTTTACATATCAAATAGCATATATTAAAGGAGAAATATTCTAAGCTAAAGGGACTATGTACCATCACTATGTTGATCTAGTTAATAGAAACACAAATACAAAACAAATGTGAAAGTGAAAGTATATATTTATTTTTTAGCAACTAAAAAAGCTTTGTTTCCAGATCTCAGTCATAGATGGGGCAGTTCAAAAACCTCTCTTCCAGACCCAATTCTGATCGAAGACCTCCTCAGCAGTCTTGACTACATACTCACGCTATGCTTTATCCTCCTCCATTTGCAGTTCTGAGTTTTGGGGATAAGATATAGGAAGACTAATTAAGAAAAGAAAAATGTAAATGAACAGAGACAAAATAACTAGAGGAAAGCTGAAAAAAGAAAGTGTTGTAAGAACAGCATAATTTTTTTCAGAGATAGGGTATAGGCTTCAAAAAACTGAAAGATCTTTCTTTAGATGTTAGTGTCTCTTCCATTTATATTTTTAAAAAGGAGTAGAAGAAAATTCCATGAGGCTGTAGGAATAACTAAGAAAGACTATAATGTAATAGTTCCATATTATATTCATTGGTAGTTTTATTTAACTTCTTAAAATATAAACATAAGTGCAATGGACAATGTAAATTGTGGCCCGATATATTAAATGACATTTTAAATAAAATATTTTTGATCATTGTATGATTGAAAACAAACGATTAAAGGGAAAATAATTTGTGGTCTCAAAATTTTCAAAGAATCACTTTGTCATTTGCTTGCATGACATATATTAATTTGGGAAAATTACAAATCATTTATGAAAGGCCACTCAATCAAAATATGGAGAGTCACATGCCACAGAAAACAAGCAAACAAACAAAAAATAAGCGAATACAACACAGTTTGAAAAAGTCCTATGATCTTATTAATAATGAAAAGATGCAAAGTTGTTATACGAAATTTATTATAACCCGAAACGCTGGAATTAATTTATGACAAGTTTCATTCTTACAAACTTAAAGAACACTTTAAAGCACTTTCTCTCTTGTGCAAAAGTATAAAGTCATGTTTGAATCTTGGCCACACAGCAATATTCTTAGTAGCTTTCACTTGGAATTAGGTTTCTATGGTTTTACATTTTTTTCTCGTTTTTTTTTTTTTAAGACAAGTTTCCTTTAGTTTCCACACATTTCATCATTAAATAGAACTGTATAATATATCAATTAATGTTGTTTTCAATGAAAAATGTACTTCATGATAATCATAATAGCTCACACTTACTGAGTATTCTGTGTCAGTCACTGTAATAAGAATGTGGAATGTATTAGTGCACTTGATATCATAGCAACACAAGTCTCTGATGTAAAACCATTTTGCAGATAAAGAAACTATGGCTTAGGAATAATCATTTAAGGGTGGGTAGAAAACAAAATAAAGATGGTGACCTAGACACCAAGATCTAAGGTGGCAGAAATCATAGAGATCCACACAAAGTAATTGCTCAATTAAAAATTTAACTAATGAGGATATTATTTGCTGTTCACTTGCTAGAATAGACTTATACCTCTCAGTCTCTCAAATTGTGTGTATGAGGCATCTTTTTAAACATATACATATATATATTTCAAATCATGTTAAATGAATAGAATAGTTATATACCTTATTCTAGCTAACCATTTGGCTATCTGTAATATAGACACAATTATTAGATGACAAATGTGATAAAGGCTAAGTAGGCCAAAAATTCAGGAATACCAACCACATTCACAGTTCATTTTCCTCCTCACTTTCTTGGGAAATGTTCTAAAATGCCCAGAGCAGCCCTCCCTTAAGGTGATTTGACCTGATTTTTTTCTTCAAAGTTATTATGGCTAAAACAAAAAATCTTTATTTTAGCTCCAGAAATTTCTCGTGCTCTGAATTGGAATTTTGGCTTTTGATATTCAGACAAGATCCTTTAAAATTTCTCTATATTTTAACTAAACAAAATGGTTGACAGGATTGTAATCCCATCGGAGACTTTAAAAGAATAGGAATGTCGAAATGTATAAAGTGGCAATATTTGCTAGAAAGGTGTCACACGGCTTTGAGAATCTGGATAAACTGAATGACTTTGTTTCAATAAAGTTGACAAATTTTCTATAGTTTTTTATAGTTTCTCTTCAGTGGGGGTGGAGAATATGTGGCTAGAATGTAACACAACAATTGCATTACTTAAAACATCTTAATTACATAAGTCTACAAAGATGTTCAGAAAAGTTGCTGATTTTTTTGACTCTAAAATATCAGCAGATATAGACCTCTACTTTGTCAGTTTCACATTTTAAGTGAAAAATGTCACTAGTGTTTTCTGTAAGTTGAATATTTTCTTTAAAAATGCATTAAAAATGAAAAGAAAAGCTTTTGCTAGACTTTTTGTTTACTCTTAATACCTGAAATAAAAAAGAAATATTACATGTTAGGATTAACTTCAAATATGATATATTCTTTGTAGGACAATGTTCTATCCTGCCAGGCGTTTCTTTTAATTACAGTATAATAACTTTCACATAAAATAACTCTAAGCCAGGCATGAGAGAATGAGAGAATTCATAAGAATTCAGTTTGTTCTCTTTTGTATTTTTATCTGACCTTGGGTAAATCACCTTGTTTTTCTTAGAATAGTGATCCTCATTATACATAATCTTAGGCTTGTTGGAATACTTATTACAATAGTTAGAATTTCTCTGATAATAAGTAGCATTGGCATAGGCAAGATCTGATCCACAGCTTTGGAAAAAAAAGAGACATTTGTTGGGTACTGAAAAAAACAAACAAACAAACACCATCACCAGTCTGGTTTAAAGAGGTACCCTGAGGATAAATTACCTGTCTGAATTATTTTTAATTTCTGTAGAGTTTACCAAGTGAATTTAATATACTAAGTTTCCAGTAATACGCTTTAGATAATTAGATAAGTGAAAATAAACCTGTTTTTTGACTGTTATTAGAGTACACAGATTCTAAATGACCTTCAGAAATAAAATTGCGACATTATGGCTTTCAAAGTACAATGAAGTCACCCACTATCCTAAAAGACTTATGATTTCGTAATGCATATACCTCATACTCTTACACACCTAATTAAAGGAATGAACATGAAGTTCTCAAAACAATGTTTGTCATACTCTTTTATTATTATTTTAAACATGTTTTTTAATTTTAGAAAAGTTTAGATTTAGAGAAAAATTCAGTGATAATACAGAGATTCCCATATACCTCCTGCCCAGTTTCTTCTATTATTAATACCTTACATTGGTATAGTACATTTATTACAGTTAATGAACCAATATTGATATATGGTTATTAACTGAAGTCCATACATTACTTAGCTTTCCTTAGTTTTGATGAATTTGTGTGTGTGTGTGTGTGTGTGTGTGTGTCAGGATCCCATCCAGAATATCACATTACATTTAGTTGTTAGCTTTCCCGAGGCTCTTCTTTACTGTGACAGTTTTTTAATTTCTCCATGTTTCGAGGACCTTGAGAGTTTTGAAGAACACTGATCAAGTATTTTCTAGAATGTCTCTCAACTGGAATTTGTCTGATATTTTTCTCATGCATATACTATGATTATAAATTGTTGGGAAGAAGACCATAGAGGTTAAGTGTCATTCTCGTTGTAGGATTCAAGGATATATGCTATCAACATGATATCTTACTGTCGATGTTAATCTTTTTTTCTCAATTAATTTTATCTTGTTATTTTTTATTAAGTGTATTGGGGCGACATTGGTTAGTAAAATTATATAGGTTTCAAGTGTACAATTAAAAAATACATCACCATTTTTTAATGTCTTATTGCACTAACTAGGAATTCTAGTATCACATTGACTAGGAGTGCTGAGAGAGAACTTTGCTTTACTTCTGATGCTTAGGGAGAAAGACTCTAATTTCACCATTAAATATTTGATAGTATCTACCATTCAAATCATTTGATCTTATTCATTTTTGAAAGTTATTAGTTATTAATTTGATTACTTCAATAGATGTCAGCATATTCAAATTATCACTTTCTCCTTTTATGAGTTTTGGTAGTTTGTATCTTTAAGAAATTGGTTAGTTTGATCTAAATTATAAAATTTGGGGGCATAGAGATGTTCATAATATTTCTTTATTATCCTTTTTAGTGTCCATGGAATCAATAGTGATAACCCTCTTTCATTTTTGATATTGGCCCCCTTTTTTTTTTTCATCTCTCCTTTTTTCTAAGTTAGCCTGGTCAGACATTTATCAATTTATTGATCCTTTCAAAGAATCAGATTTGGTTTGGGTTATTTTCTCTATTGTTTCCCTGTATTCAATTTAATTAATATCTGCTCTAATTTTTCTTATTTATTATCTTCTACTTACTTCTAATTTAATTTGTTTTTTTCCTCTAGTTTCTCAAGGTGAAAACTTAGATTATTAATTTTAGATATTTCACTTCCAAAACATGCATTCAGCTTTTTAAACTTCTCCATAAGTGCTACTTTTGTAGCATACCACAAATTCTGATAAAAATATCTTATTATAATTTAATTAAAATTATTTAAAATTTTTTCTCTTGAAACTTCTTAAGAGTGTGCTGTTTAATCTCCAAATATTTGGGAATGTTCCACCTTTCTTTCTGTTATTTATTTGTAGTTTAATTCCACTGTGGTCTGAGAACATAACTGGTAGAATTTCTCTTGTTTTGAATGATATGAGTTGTGTTTTAAGATGCAGAATGTGATCTATCCTGGTAAATATTACACATGAGATTAAGACAATATGAATTCTTTTGTTGTTGAGTGGAGTGCTCTATAAATGTCAATTAGATCAAGATGATTGCTGGTACTGTTTAGGTCAGCTCTAGCCTGACTGATTATCTGCTCGCTTGATCTATCAATTACTGAAAGAGGAGTACTGAAGTCTTCAACTTTCACAGTGAAGTTGTTCACTTTTCCTATCATTCTATCAGATTTGCTTCCCATATTTTGATGTTCTGTTGTTAAGTGAACACATAGCTAAAACTGTTATATCTTCTTGGAGAATTGACTCCTTATGTAATGGCCCTCTTTCTCTTTGATGATTTTCTTGGTTCTGAAGTCTGCTTTGTCTGAAATTAGTATAGCTATAATCTTTTAGAGTTGGTATGAGATATCTTTCTTCATTCCTTCACTTTTAGTCTATCTGTCTTTATATTTAAAGTGTATTTCTTGTAGACAAAAAATAATGTAGACAAAAAATCTGTCTTTATATTTAAAGTGTATTTCTTGTAGACAAAATATTCTGTCAGTCTCTCTTTCAACTAATTTATTTAGAATATTCACATTTAAAGTGATTCTTGATATACTTGGATTGATAGCTAACATATTCGTAACTGTTCTCTTTTTATTGCACTTATTCTTTATATCTTTTTAACTTTCCATCTTTTACTGTCTTCCCTTATTTTAATTGAGCATTTTATATGATTCTACTCTATCTTTTCTTTTATCATATCAGTTATTCTTTTTTTAAAATTAGTAGTTACACTAAATTTGAAATATACATTTTTAACTAACCCAGGTTTACCTTTAATAATACTATTCCACTTCATGTGTAGTGCAGATAAATTAGAATATTTTCATTTCCTCCCTCTAATCTATAATATTGCTGTCATTCGTACATTTATTCATGTGTTAATGATCACCAATACATAATTAATATTGTTAATTCAAACAAACACACATCTCTTATATTGCTTAATTTTAAGAAAAAGACACAGTTTTACCCTCAATTATTTCTTTGGAGGTCTTCTTTTCATTACATACATTGAACAAATCTTTTTCCTTTCCCATTATTAACTTTTTAAAAATTTCAAGCAAAGCTGTCTGCTAGCAATGACTCCTTCCATTTTTATTTGTCTGAGAATCTTTAATTTTTAAATTTACTTTTGAAGGATAATCCACTGTCTATAGAATTTAAGTATGGTGTCTTTTTCTTTCTACAATTTAAGTGCTTTACTCCACTCACTCCTGAATGTATGGTTTCTGCTGAGAAGTCTGATATAGTTCTTATCCTTATTCCTGTGTAGGTAAAGCATCTCTCTCCCACCCCTTTGCCTATTTCAAGATTTTTTGTTTGTCTTTGGTTTTCTGCAATTTAAATATGATATGCCTATGTGCAGTTTTTCTGATTTATTCTGCTTGGTGTTCTCAGAGATCCTGGATTTGTGGTTTGATATATGTCATTAATTTTGGAAAGTTCTCAAGTTCTTGATTTCTCCTCTTCATTTTCTCTTTCTTTTCCTTTTAGCATTATAATTCTGTATATGTTACATCTTTTAAAATTGTGCCACAGCTCTTTGATGTTCTGATTCTTATCACAGCCATGATTCTTATCATAGTCATATCCAGTTTATCGATGAGACCAATAAAGACATTCTCAGTTCATTACTATATACATATATAATATAACATATTATACAGATTATTTTTAGCATTTCATTTTCATTTTTCCTTCGAATGTTCATTTCTCTTTTTACATTATCCATATGTTATTTTTTGTAGTCTACCTTTTCCATTAGAACCCCTAACATATTCATCATAATTTTTTTTAATTCTCACCTGGCAATTTCAACAGCTCTGTCATATCTGAGTCTGCTTCTAATGCTTAATTTGTTTCTTCAGAACTATGTTTTTTTCTCGGCTTTTAGCATGCCATGTAATTTTTTTGTCGACTGCAAGAGATGACGTGTCAGGTAATAGAAAGTGAATAGAGTAAATTTTATTTTATTTAGCCAGGTGTTGGACTGTGTTTAATGTTTGTTGTAGCTGTAGGTGCCAGAGGCTTTTGTTTTTCTAATGTTCTCTTTTTTTTTTTTTTTTTGACCCTTCTTTCTTTGGAGTTTATCAGTTATTAATTTGAGTAATTCAATAGATGTCGGCCTATTCAGACTGTCACTTTCTTAGTCTTTTAATGCACCTGTGTCCCTGACCTGTTACCTTCAAAGTATTTCTTAGCTTTGTTCTCCCTATTACATGAGACAGGAAGGCTGTCGGGGGCTGAATAGGAGAAATGTCCTTCCCCTAGCTGGGATCAGACTCCAGCAAAGTTTTTGGGAGAGTAGGCCTTTGTCATAGAAAATGCTGCATGAGTATTTCATGATGATTGTCAATCTTTCCCTGCCAGAGCAATGAATGGATCGTTCTTGTTTCTTCACTGTGATAATGCAGTGAGGTTTATGGAGGTGAACCCCATGAAAGTTTCTAGAACCCTCAGAACTGCAGCCCTCAGGAGTTCCTCATTCTAATGTTAGTTGACATTCAGCCTTCTCCTCTTTGTCAAAATAGTGTTTAAGTGTTCCTACCAGTTTATGGCTCCATGGGCTTTTGCTCCAGTTGAGCAGAGCAGTGGGGACTGTGGGTTTATCTGTCTCTCCAGGTTTTGGGGTGGGGTTTTGCTGGTAGTTCTCTAATGGGTTCAAGAAAAATCGCTGGTGTCAATTTGCTCAGGATTTTTCGCTGAAGGTCTTTTTGTTAAGCGTTTCTTGTTCTAAACCCAAGAGTGGCAACTACCAAGTTCTTTACGCATTAGAGCTGAAACGGAAAGCCTTACCATTGTCTTTTTTTACATTTTTACCTTCTTTTTATTAAAAAGTTAAAAAATTAACCTTTCTTTTATTCTTAGAAGGCATATATACATGAGCATTCTACCTGATCTATTTTGATAAATTCTTAATTTGGGATAATTTTTAAAATATTATTCTTCTTGAACATTCTAATAACACTAAGTTACTGACTTTTGTTCAGACATTTAAAATTTTTATTAAAATTATTTTTATTATGAGTTCAAACTCAACTTCTCATCAGACATAATTATCTTATAAACCATCATTTAGGCAACATAAAATTTTTTTAAGAAGGAAAAGAGTAAATCCAATATGTTGCTTATAGAGGCGAATGTAACCAGAGTCTAAAAAAGCACCTAAGTGTTTTGATTCTTTTGTGTGTTGTGTGAGTGAACTTCCTCTCTTCCAAGGACACTTTAAAGTATCTCTTTAGAGAATGGTCTGTTGGATTGAGCACAAGGACTCTTCTTCAAATGATATCCTTAGTTTTGGGCATTTTGCCAGGAGTGATACTTAAGTTTATGTCTCTGGAAGTCTTACTTGGTAAAGTTATAAATAAAGAATCCTCTCAGAAGGAGTAGTCAAGCCGTAGAGTTTATGACTTTACTCCTGAGGAGAGGTGGAGTGAAATCCAAAAGAAAAACAATGGTACGAAAGGCATCAATTTTTGTTGTTGTTGTTGCTGTTGTCATGTAATATAGTTTTTAAGCTCCCTTCTCCTTCTTCTGCAGCAAAAAGAAATTAGAAACATTTGGCACAGATTAAGAAAAGCGATTTACGATATATACACAGTAGTTTTAAGGTTTTTTTGTTTTGTTTTGTGGGAATTCATGCAAAAATCATCAGTAATTTTGAAGATAGCCAAGCTTAGTAAATCTTTGAAGCAAGACAAGTAATCCTGTTTTTTATATTCACCAAATCCAGAGCAATAAGAAATATTCCTAAACCATAGCATGTGATTTATTTAAATCTGTTGTGAAACTAGGCTATCTTTTCTCAGGGCATTTTTGAAGGGGGTCTCACTTTGGCTCTAGTTTACCCACATTGGCATATTTAATCAGTATTATTATAGCTACAAATGGTTACAGTTGAAAAGATTATGGCAAGAGTTACAAGTACTTTTATAATACATTTATTTCAAAAGTTTAAGACTCATAAGAAGTTACCAACATCTTGCAGAGATCTTCCCCTAACGTAGTGTCACACTCAGAGTGTTGACGTTGATTCAAAGAGTTAGTTCAAAAGCAAGATATTTGCTTATCCCAGCCCGCAAAAAGCAATTATTGAATATCCATTATGAATTTTTACACTCTTTATGGTGTGGTAGAAATCCCGAATAAAAAAAGAACGAGACAAGATAGATAGCATTCAAGTTTTTTTGGTTCTAAGTGCCAAGGATATTTCAATATCCTAGGGAGGTCAAGGAGTTCTTTCTTACTCCCTTCACTTTTCCCTCTCTCACCGGCTCTAACAATGGAACAAAGAAATCAGATTCATTAGAAGAAGTCAGATTAATTACCTCCTGGAACTGTGTGCTGTGGGATGAGGACTACTGGCAGTACTGTGCCATAACTGGTGAGCATAAAGTGTTTCATGGGAACTGAGAGTATCATTTAGTATATCACTGACTTCCAGATTTTTCTTTAACTGTAGCCCTTATCCAGTCATATCTTTCTGTTAACTCTAAGGAAGCGTACTTTTTCACTTTTTGACTAATAATATATTTCATGAAAGGCAGGCAAATATGATTTTGTCAAAGTGAGGCTAGCCAGGATCATAGGGTTATTTTTTCCACTATTTTTATTAGGTCAAGTATCAACAATTCCATAGAGTTAAACAAATTATGACTAGAAAAATGAATGAGAAAAGTGAATTTCTGACTGAAAACTCGCCAAAATATCTTCGCCCTTTTTAATCTGCGTTGCCTTTCCATCATTAAGAAAAATCCCACCAAATTGAAATATTATTGGCATTATTGAAAAAAAATCATGTTAGTCACGCTCTCCCAACACATTTCCTGGTACTGTTAAATGCTGCTCAGTGTGACTTGCTCTGATGCCATGTTACAAAAGCTACAATTTTAAAATAGGTTCTCTAGGTAATAACATTTCTGACAAATTAATAATGTGATGCTTTGCTCGGCCCATGAGATTTTTCATTACATATTCCCCAACTGTTATTTACAATATGATGACAACTCGTAATTTGTCAAGAAGTAAAGAACAGCAGGAGTAACTCTGAGAGATGAACATGAATGAATCTCTAGCATAGGAGGGATGGGCAATGGCCATTTTGAAAATTCACAAGTCTTTGCCTGTTTTTTCCTTTCTTCTGTGTGTTTTACTCCTCTCTTGTGACTCACTTATACATAGACTAGAGCAGAGACCAAACACACAGACAAATATTAAAAATACATTTCATGCTTTGGTATAGTCATCAAAATCTCTTAGAAAAAATTACAACAGTTCTTTCAAAGTTGGCACTCTCTAATATAACCTAGAAAAACAATGAACTCAAACACGCATTTGCAAATGGTTATGCCCAAAATAAACAGTGATTTATGTCAAGTGAGTAGTCAAAGTTGCTGATTTTGTTTTTCTTCCTACCTTGTGCTCCCAGTACAAATAGGAATGGCATTTTCTAAATAATTTATTTGGAAAGTTGAAGATGTGACTGGCTGGACTGAGCTGGAAGCATAACATTCCAATCTGCCACTACCTGCTGTGGGATCCTATTAGGCACTCTTTAATATTTCAGTATATATTGTAATTAATTTGCCAAGATGTGAAACCGGAAATATAAATGGCAACAGAAGAGGGAAATGTTCAAATTGTTATTATGGAGAAAAAGACAAAAATAAATTGTAGCTGAGGTCGAAAAAGCATGCAATTGATATGAGAAAGATAGGAATAAAAGAAAGAAGAAGGTAGGTGTCAGAATTAGCAGAAACTGAAGGATATTTAGAAGAAAAAAAATAAAGAGGTAATGAAAGAACTCGTGCTTTAAAAGCCATAAAGAAAAAATAGTAATGGTGAGGTAGAAAGATTATAAGTTTACAGCTTATGATAAAAGTTTATATATGGCTAAAATCAATTTTTTTAAAAATTAATTATTTTTTTAAATTTATGTTTACTGAGATATAATTGATATATAACATTACATTTGTTTCAGGTGCAACCAGGTTCTTTTTAAAATGACTTTGGCTAGTACTCTCTAATATTCCCTAATAACTTCTTCAAACCCAAACCAGGTAATAAAAGACAATGTAAAAATCCATTGCCAAAATCTGGGGGATATTTATACTGAATGCCAAGCTTATGGAACAACTGTTGTTGAAAATTAAAATTTCCTAACCCACTCATGCTCTGCTGCCTGCGCCAGAACTAGCTTGAGTGTCAAGCAGTAAGGAGGAAGGCCTTTTGTGGAGCCTATATCCCCTTCCAGGTCTCTTGAGAAAGTCCAAGGCTTTATAAACACAGCTGCCTATGCTGTGAGTGTGCTTTTCCAGCTGGAGTGCTGTGGCGATTTCTAATTTGATCAGTAACTAGCTGGTGGTAAAAGATAGTGAAAAACTATAAATGCCAGCAGTTGGAAGTTTGGAAGAGTGGGTATTTGAATGGGTGTGGGAAACTAGCACTGGTACAGTAAATCTAAGGTGTGAGAAACCAGCACTGGTACAGTGAATCTAGGGATGATAAAGGAAAGATGAAAAACATGAAGAGGTAGATATTTGAAAATAATATGTTCTAAGTTTTATAAAATAGTTTTCTTATTCCATCTCTCCAAGTGTCAGAAATATAGGCAGTGGGTTAGAAGATGCCCTGTCTAAGAACAGAACAGCCACACAAGTTGGACACCCACCTGATGCTGTGCACTTGGCCAGAAACTTGGAAATCAACTTGCTATCTATAGATTGATGTGAGAAGGGAAATCCAGAAAACTCTGAGAAGATTGATGTTGAACATTAACTCAATAGGTCTGTTGACTGTGTCTGAAGAGATTTTACTATATTCAAGATTGAGTAGATAAAAAGCCTACCTGGGGCTTATAAAAATATAGTAAAATGAGCTAAATAAGCTAAGCATCATGCTGAGAATCCAGAGGAAAAAAAGATTGGTGGAAACAATTTAGTATGGAAATCAGAAGGAAATATTTTTAATTGTAGTATAATAGTATAAATGCTATTGATATATTCAATAGCATACAAGAAAATAAAAAACAGAAATGTGTGAGTTAATTTAATTGAAGAGGAAAAGTTAATATGAAATAGAACAGAAGCTTCACAAGTAAAAATGTGGGATAAAAATTGAAATCTTTACTGGGAGCATGATAAACAGAATTGATGCTATAGAGAGTTGAATCAGAAATATAGAAGACAAATGTGGGATGATACCACAGAAGACAGATGTAAACAAGTAAAAACTGGTATGCCTGCAGAGATTCAAGACACGGGGAAGGAGAATGCAGGTTTGCATGTATTCATTCCTAAAGAAGAAGCCATAACAACTAAACCACAGTCAACGCTAAACCAAGAAAATATTCCCAAGTTGAAAATATTACTTAAGAAGAAAGGTTAAATATAATTATACAGATAATGCAAACAGGAAAAAAATTCTAATTAAGTGTACAATAACAACAAACTGAAAAAACAACAAGGTAGCAAAATCACAAAAACCAGATCACCTGGAATGACAAAATAGCTATGATGGCCTCAGAATTCTCTGTAACACTCAAATCAGAAGACAAAACATATTTGTTACATTTCAGTAGAAAAAATTTGAAATATTATTTTTGATATACGATTTGCATTGTATACAAATTCAATGTTTCATGAGCATAGAAAGTTTGTTTTATGAGTAAA